>NW_027139453.1:5757575-6060606 GCF_035084215.1 Heptranchias perlo | reverse complement strand
GAAAGAATTAAAGTGGAGGAGAGGAGAATTCGGAATGAAGAGGTCTGGGGAACGTAAATGACATAAATAATGTTCCAAACGTGGGTGGAACCACGGGGGTTGAAGGAGAAGTGGGGAGAGATGAAAGTATCGTCCCGATGTAAAATAAAGCTCTGTCTACACGAACACAGGAATCTTCAGAGTGGGCTCTGTGTTCAGAGTGGGGTTTGTGTTCAGACTGGGATTTGGGTTCTGTCTGATAACGATGTGTTGATTAGACTCTATGTTCAGAGTGGGGTCTAAGTTCAGAGTGGGGTCTGTGTTCAGAGTGGGGAGTGTGTATTCAGAGTGGGGCCTGTGTTCAGATTGGTGTCTTTGCTCAGAGTGGGGTCTGTGTTCCGACTTCTGTCTGTGTTGAGAGTGGTGCCTTTGTTCTGAGAGGAGTCTGTGTTCCGTGTCGGATCTGTGTTCAGTGTCAGGCTTTGTTTATGAATAGATACCTCAGACTAATTTATAAACGATTCAACTGATAGCAGAATGTGAGAAAAAGAGCGGCTTAAAGAGATGGATGGAGGGAAAGCTCTTTGAAGAAAATGGTTTTAAAACAGCTTTTGAAGGCCCTTGCAGACACCTTAGACCCTCTTTACAATTAACGACAGATTAAGGGCATCTTTACATTCCTGGCACTAAATATTTTAAGTCCTGAACTCCGCACTGTAATTTGATCTCAGGTATTTAGTTCCCAGGGGTGAATGTTAATTGTGTTCCCCTCCTGTGACACATGACCGAGTCTCATAATTTGTCGTCGATACAATGTTTTGAGAATTACGCCTGAAACTTAGCAGAATTCCTCCTTCCCCGTGAGCAATCTCTGTCCCTGATGAAAGTATATTCTGTCCATGAGTTGGCTTTGTTGCTACGAATCCAAACTATGGAATCAAGTTGAAAACTGACCAAAGTTTTATGTTTACAGAGGAAAGCAACTAAATGGGGAAAATAAAAGCAGATTTACAGCATACTTAGAGAAAGAAGTAAAGTGGAGGAGAGGAAGATTCGCTGACGAAGAGGAAGGGGAAATGTAAATGACACAACTAATGTTACAAAGATGGGTCGAGTCAAGGGGGTTGGGCGGGGTGAAGGAGAAGTGAGGGGAGAGGAACAGCATCGTCCAGATGTGCAATAAAGTTTCCTGTACACTAACAAAAAACATCTTCAGACTGGGGCCTGTGTTCAGAATATGGCCCTTATGCAGTTTCGGTCTGTATTCAGTGCCAGGCTTTGTTTGTAAATAGATATCGGAGATTGCTTTACAAAGAATTCAGCAGCGTGCAGAATGTAAGGGTCAAACAGTGCGGGGTAAGGAGATAGGTGGAGAAAATAACATTGAAGAAACAGGTTTTAAATAGGTTTTTGATGGCACTTGAATGGCACCTTAGAACAACTTTATCAGTTCAGGGAGTATTGAGGATTTATTTTGTTGTTGGCACGAAATATTTTCGGGTCTGTGCATAACATAACAATGATCGGAGCGTTTCTCCTCATGTGACACAAATTCCTGTCTCACAGTTTGTTTTGGATAGAATATTGTTTGAATTCGAACTTCAACAAAACAGATACCTCCTTTGCCCCTGAGCAATCTCTGTCTCCCATGAAAACTTATTCTGTTGATGACGTGGCTTTGTTCCTTTGAATGCAAAGTAAGCAATTCATTTGGAAAATGACCAAAATATTTCAGTTGCTGTGTCAGGCTGGTGAAACGGGGAAAATGAAAACAGATTTAATGAAGATTTACAGAATGAACTAAAGTGGAGGAGAGGATAATTCGGGGATGAAAAGGAGAGGAGAATGAAAATGAGATCTGTAATGTTCCAAAGGTGGGTGGAGCCACGGGGGTGAAGGAGAAATGAGCAGAGAGGAACAGCATCGTCCAGATGTACAATAAAGCTCTGTCTACACTGACACAGAAATCTTCAGAGTGGGGTCTGTGTCCAGAGTGGGGCCTGTGTTCAGAGTGGGGCCTGTGTTCAGAGAAGGCCTGTATTCAGAGTGGGACCTGTTTTCAGAGTGGTGTCTTTGTTCAGATTGGGGTGCATGTGTTCAGAGTGGGGTCCATGTGTTCAGAGTGTGGTATATGTGTTCAGAGTGGTGTCGGGTTCAGTGTGCTGTCTTTTTCAGAGTGAAGTCTTTGTTCAGATTGTCTTTGTTCAGATTTTGGTGCCTGTGTTCAGAATGGGGTGTTTGTGTTCAGAGTCGGGTGTATGTGTTCAGAGTGAGCACTGTGTTCAGAGTCGGGTATGTGTTCAGAGTGGTATCTTTTTTCAGAGTGAGGTCTCTGTTCAGAGTGGCGTTTGCGTTCAGTGTGATGCCTGCATGTGGAGTGTGGTCTGTGTTCAGAGTGGGGTTTTAGTTCAGAGTTGGGCCTATGATCAGTGTGATGTCTTTTTTCAGAGTGGGGTCTGTTTTCAGAGTGGGGTCTGTGTTCGGAGTGTTGTCTGTATTCTGAGAGGTGTCTGTGTTCCGTTGGGATCTGTGTTCAGTGTCAGGCTTTGTTTATCAATCGATAACTCAGAATAATTTACAAAGGATTCAACTGCGTGCATACTGTGTGAGAGAGTGCAGCTTAAAGAGATAGATGGAGGCAAAGCTCTCGGAACAAATTGGTTTTAAAGCAGCTTTTGAAGGCACTTGCAGACACCTTACAGCCTCTTTACAATTCAGGATATATTAAGGGCATCTTTTCATTACTGGCTCTAAATATTTCAAGGCCTGAACTCCGCACAGTAATTTTACCTCGGCTGTTTAGTTCCGAAGTGGTGAATGTTCACGGTGTTCCCCTCATTTGACACAGGGCGGTTTATTATAGTTTGTTCTGGATACAAATTTGTGAGAATTAAGCTATGAACTAAACAGAATCCCTCCTTCCCCCTGAGCAATCTCTGTCCCGTATGAAAATATACTCTGTCGATGAGGTGGCTTTGTTGCTTTGTATGCAAAGTAAGCAATTCATTTGGAAAATGACCAACATTTTTCGGTTACTGAGTCAGGCAGGTAAAATGGTGAAAATAAAAAGCAGATTCATAGAAGTTTTGCAGAAAGAATTAAAGTGGAGGAGGGGATGACTCGGGCATGAAGAGGAAGGAGGAATGTAAATGACATCAGTAATGTTCCAAAGGTGGGTGGAGACACGGGGTTTGAAGGAGAAGTGGGGAGAGATGAAAGTATCGTCCAGATGTAAAATAAAGCTCTGTCTGCACGAATACAGGAATCTTCAGAGTGGGGTCTGTGTTCAGAGTGGGTTTCTGTGTTCAGACTGGGATTTGCGATCAGTGTGATGACTATGTGTGGAGTTGAGTCTATGTTCAGAGTGGGGTCTAAGTTCAGAGTGGGGCCTGTGTTCAGAGTGGAGAGTATGTATTCAGAGTGGGGCCTGTGTTCAGATTGTTGTCTTTGTTCAGAGTGGAGTCTGTGTTCCGAATTTATTCTGTGTGGAGAGTGGTGTCTTTGTTCTGAGAGGAGTCTGTGTTGCGTGTCGGATCTATGTTCAGTGCCAGGCTTTGTTTATAAATCCCGGGTACGGTAGCATAGTGGTTATGTTACTGTGATCGTAATCCAGAGGCCTGGACTAAAATACAAGAATCATGAGTTCAAATCCCGCCACGGCAGCTGGCGAATTTAAATTCAATTAATTAATTAATTTTTTTTTTAAAAATCTGGAATTAAAATACTAGTGTCAGTAATGATGGCCATGAAACTACCGGATTGTCATAAAAACCCATCTGGTTCACTAATGTCCTTTCGGGAAGGAAACCTGCCGCCCTTACCCGGTCTGGCCAATTTGTGACTCCAGACCCACAGCAATGTGGTTGATTCTTATTTGCCCTCTGAAATGGCCGAGCAAGCCACTCAGTTGTAAAATCTCGCTACGAAAAGTCGAACCGTCACCACACGGACTGCAGCGGTTCAAGAAGGCGGCTCACCACCACCTTCTCAAGGGCAATTTGGGATGGGCAATAAATGCCGGCCTTGCCAGCGACGCCCACATCCCGTGAACGAATAAAAAAAAAGATACCTCAGACTAATTTATAAAGGATTCAACTGCTTGCAGAATGTGAGAAACAGAGCGGCTTAAAGAGATAGATGGAGGCAAAGCTCTTTGAAGAAATTGGTTTCAAAACAGCTTTTGAAGGAACTTTCAGACACCTTAGACCCTCTTTACAATTACGGACATATTTTGGGCATTTTTACATTACTGGCACGAAATATTTTAAGGCCTGAACTCCGCACTGTAATTTTATCTCTTTATTTAGTTCCCAGGGGTGAATGTTAAGAGTGTTCCCATCCTGTGACACAGGGCGGTGTCTCATAATTTGTTCTCGATACAATTTTATGAGAATTACGCCTTAAACTAAACAGAATTCCTCCTTCTCCCTCTTCAATCTCTGTCCCGTATGAAAATATATATGAGGGACAAACAGTGCGGGGTAAGGAGATAGGTCGAGAAAATAAGTTTGAAGAAACCAGATTCAAATAGGATTTTGTTGGCACTTGAATGGCACCTTAGAACAACGTTATCAGTTCAGGGACGATTGAGTATGTCTTTCATTACTGGCACGAAATATGTTCGGGTCTGAGCAAAACATAACAATTCTACCTGGGACCCGTATGAATTTTTTTTCTGTTGATGAGGTGGCTTTGTTGCTTTGTATGCAAAGTAAGCAATTCATTTGGAAAATGACCAACATTTTTCGGTTCCTGAGTCAGGCTGGTAAAATGGGCAAAATAAAAAGCAGATTTAAAGAAGATTTACAGAAAGAACAAAAGTGGAGGAGAGGAGATTTCGGGGATAAAGAGGAACGGGGAATGTAACTGACATATGTAATGTTCCAAAGGTGGGTGGAGCCACGGGGGTGAAGGAGAAATGAGGAGAGAGGAACAGCGTCGTCCAGATGTACAAAAAAAAATCTTTCTATACGAACATAGAAATCTTCAGAGTGGGGTCTTTGTTCAGAGTGGGTCTGTGTTCAGAATTGCGTCTGTGTTCAGAGTGGGTCTGTGTTCACAATCGGGTCTGTGTTCAGAGTGGTTCTGTGTTCAGATTTGTTACTGTGTTCAGAGTGGGGTCTGTGTTCAGAGTGGGATCCAGTTCAGTGTGGGGTCTGTGTTCAGAATGGGGTTTGTGTTCAGTGTGGGGACTGTATTCAGAGTTGGTTCTGCTTCAGAGTGGCTCTGTGTTCAGAGAGGGGGCTGCGGTCGCCGTCGGGTCTGTGTTCAGATTGGGGTCCGTGCTCAGAGAGGGTTCTGTGTTGAGAGGAGGGGTAGTTTTCACAGTGCGATCTGTGTTCAGAGTGCGCTCCGTGCTCCGAGTGGGGTCTGTGCTCATTGTGGGGTCTGTGTTTACAGTGGTTTCTGTGTTCTCAGTGGGGTGTATGTGTTCAGTGTGGGGTCCATGTTAACAGTGGGGCCTGTGTTCAGCGTGGTGTCTGTGTTCAGAGTTGTGCCTGTGTTCAAAGTGGGGTCTGTGTTCAAATTGGTGCCTGTGTTCAGAGTGGGGTCTGTGTTCACAGTGGCGTCTGTGTGCAGAGTGGCGTCTGTGTGCAGAGTGGGGTGAATGTGTTCAGAATGGGGTAGTGTTCAGAGTGGAGGTTGCGTTCAGAGTGGGGTCTGTGTTCAGAGTGGGGTTTGTGTTCAGTGTGGGGACTGTGTTCAGAGTTGGGCCTGTGTTCAGAGTAAGGTCTGTGTTCAGAGTGGGGGCTGTGTTCAGAGTCGTGCCTGTGTTCAGAGTAAGGTCTGTGTTCAGAGTGAGGTCTGTGTTCAGAGTTGGGACTGTGTACCGACTTTGGTCTGTGTTCAGAGTGGAGGATGTCTTCTGAGAGGACCCTGTTTTCCGAGTGGGATCTGTCTTCAAACTCAGGTTTTGTTTATCAGTCAATAACTCAGAATAATTTATAAAGGATTCAACTGCGTGCATACTGTGTGAGAGAGTGCAGCTTAAAGAGATAGATGGAGGCAAAGCTCTCTGAACAAATTGGTTTCAAAGCAACTTTTGAAGGCACTTGCAGACACCTTACAGCCTCTTTACAATTCAGGATATATTAATGGCATCTTTTCATTACTGCCACTGAATATTTCAAGGCCTGAACTCCGCACAGTAATTTTATCTCGGTTATTTAGTTCCCAGGGTTGAATGTTCACAGTGTTCCCCTCATTTGACACAGGGCGGTTTATTGTAGTTTGTTCTGGATACAATTTTGTGAGAATTAAGATTTTAACTAAACAGACTTCCTCCTTCCCCCTGAGCAATCTCTGTCCCGTATGAAAATATATTCTGTCGATGAGGTGGCTTTGTTGCTTTGTATGCAAAGTCAGCAATTCATTTGGAAAATGACCAACATTTTTCGGTTCCTGAGTCAGGCTGGTAAAATGGGCTAAATAAAAAGCAGATTTAAAGAAGATTTACAGAAAGAACAAAAGTGGAGGAGAGGAGAATTCGGGGATGAAGAGGAAGGGGGAATGTAATTGACATATGTAATGTTCCAAAGGTGGGTGGAGCCACGGGGGTGAAGGAGAAATGAGGAGAGAGGAACAGCGTCGTCCAGATGTACAAAAAAAACTCTTTCTATACGAACATAGAAATCTTCAGAGTGGGGTCTTTGTTCAGAGTGGGTCTGTGTTCAGAATTGCGTCTGTGTTCAGAGTGGGTCTGTGTTCAGAATTGTTACTGTGTTCAGAGTGGGGTCTATGTTCAGAGTGGGATCCAGTTCAGTGTGGGGTCTGTGTTCAGAATGGGGTTTGTGTTCAGTGTGTGGACTGTATTCAGAGTTGGTTCTGCTTCAGAGTGGCTCTGTGTTCAGAGTGGGGACTGCGATCGCCGTCGGGTCTGTGTTCAGATTGGGGTCCGTGCTCAGAGTGCGTTCTGTGTTGAGAGGGGGGGTTGTGTTCACAGTGGGATCTGTGTTCAGAGTGCGCTCCGTGCTCCGAGTGGGGGCTCTGCTCATTGTGGGGTCTGTGCTCATTGTGGGGTCTGTGTTCTGAGTGGTGACAGTGTTCAGAGTGTGGTGTATGTGTTCAGAGTGGTCTCTGTGTTTAAAGTGTGGCCTGTGTTCAGAGTGGGGTCTGTGTTCAGAGTGGGGTCTTTTTTCAGAGTGAGGTCTGTGTTCAGAATTGGGCCTGTGTTCAGAGTGCTGTCTTTGTTCAGAGTGGTGCCTGTGTTCAGAGTGTAGTCTGTGTTCTGAGAGGAGTCTGTGTTCCGTGTGGGATCTGTGTTCAGTGTCAGGCTTTGTTCATCAATCGATAACTCAGAATAATTTATAAAGGATTCAACTGCGTGAATACTGTGTGAGAGAGCGCAGCTTAAAGAGATAGATGGAGGCAAAGCTCTCTGAACAAATTGGTTTTAAAGCAGCTTTTGAAGGCTCTTGCAGACACCTTCAAGCCTCTTTACAATTCAGGATATAGTGAGGGCATCTTTTCATTACTGGCACTAAATATTTCAAGGCCTGAAGTCTGCACAGTAAATTTATCTCGGATATTTAGTTCCCAGTGGTGAATGTTCAAAGTGTTCCTTCATGTGACACAGGGCGGTGTATTATAGTGTGTTCTGGATACAATTTTGTGAGAATTAAGCATTTAACTAAAGAGAATTCCTCCTTCCCCCTGAGCAATCTCGATATATTCTTGTAAACAATTTTACAACACCAAGTTATAGTCCAGCAATTTTATTTTAAATTCACAAGCTTTCGGAGATTTTCTCCTTCCTCAGGCAAATGTTTCAAGATCTCCTTGAAGCCTACGCATTTATACATATTGAACAATAATAAATGGTGTTTACAGACTGCCCCTGCAACTGCCCGTTGCCAAGGCAATCACCGTGTTCAGACAGAGAGGTGTTACCTGCAGAACCTCCGAATACACATTCAATAAAAAAACAAACAGGGAAAAAAAACAGAGAAAAAAAAAACACAGAGAGAGGCAGAAACATCCGGAAGGCAGAGAGAGCCAGCAAATGACCCATTATATTAAAAACAGATAACATTTGTTCGCTGGTGGGGTAACGTGTAGCGTGACATGAACCCAAGATCCCGGTTGAGGCCGTCCTCATGGGTGCGGAACTTGGCTATCAATTTCTGCTCGACGATTTTGCGTTGTCGTGTGTCTCGAAGGCCGCCTTGGAGTACGCTTACCCGAAGGTCGGTGGATGAATGTCCATGACTGCTGAAGTGTTCCCCGACTGGGAGGGAACCCTCCTGTTTGGCGATTGTTGCGCGGTGTCCGTTCATCCGTTGTCGCAGCGTCTGCATGGTCTCGCCAATGTACCATGCTCTGGGGCATCCTTTCCTGCAACGTATGAGGTAGACAACGTTGGCTGAGTCACAGGAGTATGAACCATGCACCTGGTGGGTGGTGTCATCTCGTGTGATGGTGGTATCTGTGTCGATGATCTGGCATGTCTTGCAGAGGTTACCGTGGCAGGGTTGTGTGGCGTCGTGGACGCTGTTCTCTTGAAAGCTAGGTAGTTTGCTGCGAACGATGGTCTGTTTGAGGTTGGGTGGCTGTTTAAAGGCGAGTAGTGGAGGTGTGGGGATGGCCATAGCGAGGTGTTTGTCCTCATTGATGACATGTTGAAGGCTGCGGAGAACATGGCGTAGTTTCTCCGCTCCGGGGAAGTACTGGACGACAAAGGGTACTCTGTTGGTTGCGTCCCGTGTTAGTCTCCTGAGGAGGTCTATGCGATTTTTTGCTGTGGCCCGTCGGAACTGTCGATCGATGAGTCGAGCGTCATATCCCGTTCTTACTAGGGCGTCTTTCAGCGTCTGTAGGTGTCCATCGCGTTCCTCCTCGTCTGAGCAGACCCTGTGTATTCGCAGGGCCTGTCCATAGGGGATGGCCTCTTTGACGTGGTTAGGGTGGAAGCTGGAAAAGTGGAGCATCGTGAGGTTGTCCGTGGGCTTGCGGTAGAGTGAGGTGCTGAGGTGCCCGTCTTTGATGGAGAATCGTGTGTCCAATCAGTTTCTTTCTTGGACACACGAATCTCCATCAAAGACGGGCACCTCAGCACCTCACTCTACCGCAAGCCCACGGACAACCTCACGATGCTCCACTTTTCCAGCTTCCACCCTAACCACGTCAAAGAGGCCATCCCCTATGGACAGGCCCTGCGAATACACAGGGTCTGCTCAGACGAGGAGGAACGCGATGGACACCTACAGACGCTGAAAGACGCCCTAGTAAGAACGGGATATGACGCTCGACTCATCGATCGACAGTTCCGACGGGCCACAGCAAAAAATCGCATAGACCTCCTCAGGAGACTAACACGGGACGCAACCAACAGAGTACCCTTTGTCGTCCAGTACTTCCCCGGAGCGGAGAAACTACGCCATGTTCTCCGCAGCCTTCAACATGTCATCAATGAGGACAAACACCTCGCTATGGCCATCCCCACACCTCCACTACTCGCCTTTAAACAGCCACCCAACCTCAAACAGACCATCGTTCGCAGCAAACTACCTAGCTTTCAAGAGAACAGCGTCCACGACGCCACACAACCCTGCCACGGTAACCTCTGCAAGACATGCCAGATCATCGACACAGATACCACCATCACACGAGATGACACCACCCACCAGGTGCATGGTTCATACTCCTGTGACTCAGCCAACGTTGTCTACCTCATACGTTGCAGGAAAGGATGCCCCAGAGCATGGTACATTGGCGAGACCATGCAGACGCTGCGACAACGGATGAACGGACACCGCGCAACAATCGCCAAACAGGAGGGTTCCCTCCCAGTCGGGGAACACTTCAGCAGTCATGGACATTCATCCACCGACCTTCGGGTAAGCGTACTCCAAGGCGGCCTTCGAGACACACGACAACGCAAAATCGTCGAGCAGAAATTGATAGCCAAGTTCCGCACCCATGAGGACGGCCTCAACCGGGATCTTGGGTTCATGTCACGCTACACGTTACCCCACCAGCGAACAAATGTTATCTGTTTTTAATATAATGGGTCATTTGCTGGCTCTCTCTGCCTTCCGGATGTTTCTGCCTCTCTCTGTGTTTTTTTTTTCTCTGTTTTTTTTCCCTGTTTGTTTTTTTATTGAATGTGTATTCGGAGGTTCTGCAGGTAACACCTCTCTGTCTGAACACGGTGATTGCCTTGGCAACGGGCAGTTGCAGGGGCAGTCTGTAAACACCATTTATTATTGTTCAATATGTATAAATGCGTAGGCTTCAAGGAGATCTTGAAACATTTGCCTGAGGAAGGAGAAAATCTCCGAAAGCTTGTGAATTTAAAATAAAATTGCTGGACTATAACTTGGTGTTGTAAAATTGTTTACAATTGTCAACCCCAGTCCATCACCGGCATCTCCACATCATCGATATATTCTGTCGATGAGGTGGCTTTGTTGCTCGGAATCCAGATTAAGGAATTAAGTTTAAAACTGACCAAAGTGTCATATTTACAAGAAAAGCAAATAAAATGGTGGACATAACAAGCAGATTTACAGCATACTTAGAGAAAGAAATAAAGTGGAGGAGAGGAAGGTTCGATGAAGAAGAGGAGGGGGAAATCTAAATGAAACAAGTAATGATACAAAGCGGGGTGAAGCCACGGGGGATGAAGGAGAAATGAGGGGAGAGGAACAGCATCGTCCAGATGTACAATAAAATTTCCTGCACACTAATAAAAACATCTTCAGAATGGAGTCTGTGTTCAGAGAGGGGTCTGTGTTCAGATTATTGCCCTAATGCAGTGGTGGTCGGTATTCAGTGTCAGGCTTTGTTTGTAAATAGATACATCAGATTACTTTACAAAGAATTCGATTGCACGCAGAATGTGGCAGAGAGAGAGAGAGAGAGAGTGCGGGTTTAACAGAAAATGGAGGAAAAGCCATTTGAAGAAATAGGCTTCTTTTTGCGTGCACATGATCGGCACCTCAGAGCAACGCTGCCAATTCAGGGACTTATTAAGAACACCGGCTCTCACAGCTACATTGATAATACCGCCTCCCACCCCGCTTCCTGTGGGCTCTGTGTTCCCAGCGTGGGGACAGTTTTCAGAGTGGGGACAATGTTCAGTTTCGGTCTGTGTTCAGTGTCAGGCTTTGTTTGTAAATAGATATCGGAGATTACTTTACAAAGAATTCAACATCTCGCAAAATGTGATGCAGAGGCAGTGCGTGGTAAGGAGATAGGCGGAGAGAATAAATTTGAAGAAACAGGTTTTGAACAGGTTTCAAGCAGGTTGTTGAAGGCACTCGAAAGGCACCTTAGAGCAACTTTGTCAGTTCAGGGACTTTAAAGGATATCTCTCATTCCTGGAACGAAATATATACGGATCTGAGCTCCACATATCAATTATTTCTGAAACTTTTAGTCTCAGGATGAATGTTCCGTCGATGAGGTGGCTTTGTTGCTTGGTATGCAAAGTAAGGAATTCAGTTGGAGAATTACCAAAAATGTTTCAGTTACTGGGACAGGCAGGTTAAATGGGGAAATTAAAAGCAGATTTAAAGAAGATTTATAGAAAGACGTAAAGAGGAGGAGAGAAGAATTCGGGAATGAAGAGGAGGGGGGAATGTAAATGACATTCCATTCGTAATGTTCCAAAGGTGGGTGGAACCAGGGGGGTGAAGGAGAAGTGAGGAGAGAGGAACAACATCGTCCAGATGTACAATAAAGCTCCATCAAGGCTAACACAGAAATCTTCAGATTGGGGTCTAAGTTCGGAGAGGGGTCTGTGTTCAGAATGGGTCTGCGTTCGGAGTGGGGACTATGTTTACCGTGGGGTCATTCTTCAGAGTGAAGTCCGTGCTCAGAGTGGGCTTTGTGCTGGGGGAGGGGGGTCCGTTTTGAGAGTGGGGGCCGTGCTCAGAGTGGGTTCTGTGTAGAGAGTGGGGTCCGTGCTCAGAGTGGGTTCTGTGTTGAGAGTGGGGACCGTGCTCAGATTGGGGTCCGTGCTCAGAGTGTGGTCCGTGCTCAGAGTGGGGCACATGCTCAGAGTGGGGTCCGCGCTCAGATTGGGGTCCGTGCTCAGAGTGGGCCCCGTGTTCAGAGTGGGCCCCGTGCTCAGAGTGGGGTTCGTGTTGAAAGTGGGGTCCGTGTTGAGTGTGGGGTCCGTGTTGAGAGTGGGGTCCGTGTTGAGAGTGGGGTCCGTTTTGAGGGTGCGGCCCTGTTGAGAGTGGGGTCTGTGTGTTGAGAGTGGGGTCCGTGTTGAGAGAGGGCTCCATGTTCATGGTACGGCCCTGTTGAGAGTGGGGGTTTTGTGTTGATAGTGCGGCCCATATTCATAGTGCGGCCCTTGTTCAGAGTGCGGCCCTGTTTAAAAATGGATAACTTAGAGGACCACTCTGGAGAAAAATGCTCAATTGGTGGATGGCGAATTTCCAAGGGATGAGAACTGTTCTGCCTCGTTAAATTGGAATCAAAGATTGGCAGCCAAAACTGTAATTGAATAATGGGTAGCCTTTAAAGTGGGGATGAATCAGCAACAGTCTAGATACAGTCCCACGAGGGCGAAAGTTAGGGCAACTAAGGCCAGAACTCCCTGGATGACGAAGAAATAGTGAGGTAAATGAAGCAGGAGAAAAAGGGGGCGTATGACAGATGTGAGGTTGATAATACAAGTGAGAATCAAGCTGAATGTAAGAAGATCAGAGTGGAAGTGAAAAAGGAAATGAGAGGGGCAAAGAGACGGTGAGAATAGACTGGCAGCGAACAAAAAAAAAAGGAATCGAAAAGTCTTCGATCGGCATATAAACAGCAAACGGGTAGTAAAGGGAGAGATCTGACCGATTCGGGACCATAAAGGTGATCATGCACATGGAGGCTTAGGTTCTAAGTGGGTACTTCGCTCCAGTCTTTACCGAGGAAGAAGATGCTGCCAAAGTCACAGTAACGAAAGATTAGTTGAGATACTGGATGGGTTAAAAATTGATAAATATTTGGTACTAGGAAGGTTAGCTGTGCTTAAAGTAGATAAATCACTCGGTCTTGATGGGATGCTAAGGGAATTCAGGAGGGAAATTTTGCAGATACTGGCCATAATCTTCCAATCTTTCCTGCATACGGGAGTGGTACCAGAGGACTGGAGAATTGGAAATGTTACACCATTGTTCAGAAAATGGAGTAAGGATAAACTCAGCAATTAAAGGCCAGTCAGTTTAACCTCGGTGGTGGAGAAACTTTTAGAAACGTTAATCCGGGACGATATTAACCGTCACTTGATCAATTGGGGATTAATTAAGGAAAGCCAGCACGGAATTGTGAATGGCCGATCGTTTTTAATAACTTGATTGAGTTATTTGATGAGGTAACCGAGACGTTCGAAAAGGGCAATGCGGTTGATGTTGTGTATATGGACTTTCAAAAGTCGTTTGATAAAGTGCTGCATAATAGGCTTGTCATCAATGTTGAAGCCCCATGGGATAAAAGCGGCAGCAGGGATTCATTAAGTAACAGAAGACAGAGAATAATGGTCAACGATTTTTTTTCGGACTGGAGGGCTGCACAGTGGTGTGCCCCAGTGGTCGCTACTGGGATCACAGCTTTTTTGATATATATTAATGACGTGGACTCGGGTGTCCAGGGCACAATTTCAAAATTTGCAGATGAAACAACACTAGGAGGTGTAGTGAACAGTGTGGAGGATAGTAATATACTTCAAGAGGATATAGGCAGCGTGGTGGAACGGGCGGACACGTGACTGAAGAAATTTAACGCAGAAAAGTGCGAAGTCATACATTTTGGTAGAAAGAACGAAGAGAGGCAGTATGAACGAAAGGGCACAATTCTAAAAGGCGTATAGGAACAGAGAGATATGGAGTATATGTGCACAAATCGTTGAAGGTGGCAGGGAAGGTTGAGCTTGCGGTTTCATAAGCATACGGGATCCTGGGATTTATCAATAGAGACATAGAGTACAAAGTATGGCAGTCATGATGTACCTTTATAAAACACTGGTTCGGCCACAACTGGAGTATTGTGTCCACTTCTGGGCACAGCACTTTAGTGAAGATGCAAAGGCCTTTGAGAGGATGCAGAAGAGACTTACTAGAATGGTTCCATACACCATGTTTCACTGTATTACTGTTCTGGTAATGTACCATCCCCTCATCACTGCTGTTGGTGCTTCTGATCCGTCTCTATATCCAGCTATTAATTGTATAACGCGTGTTTCAAAATTACTGTTCTTATCATTTACCATTCCCTCCTCCCTGCTATTGGTGTCCCTGATAATTCTCTATATCCAGCTTTTAGTTCTATAAATCATGAGTCACTTTATTACTGTTCTAGTCATTTACTGTGCCCACCTAGCTGCTCTTGGTGTCCCTGGTAATTCTCTATATCCAACTATTAGTTCTATAAACCATGAGTCACTTTATTACTATTTTAGTCATTTACTGTGCCCACCTAGCTGCTCTTGGTGTCCCTGGTAAGTCTATATATCTAGTTATTAGTTCTATAAACCATGAGTCATTTTATTACTGTTCTAGACATTTACTGTGCCCACCTAGCTGCTCTCGATGTCCCTGGAAATTCTCTATATCCAGCTATTAGTTCTATAAACCATGAGCCACTTTATTACTTTTCGAGCATTTGCTGTGCCCACCGAGCTGCACTTGGTGTCCCTGGTAATTCTCTCCATCTAGCTATTAGTTCCATAAACCATGATTTACTGTATTACTGTTCTAGTCATTTACTGTGCCTGCCCAGCTGCTCTCGGTGTCCCTGGTAAGTTTTATATCCAGTTATTAATTCAATAGTTACTTTTTATATAAAGATTAGTGATGGACACTCCTGCCTGGTAGTAATTTCAGTAGTTACTTTTTACATATAGAATACAGATGGACTATCTTCCATGTTGATAATTTGTGTAGTTACTTTTCATGTAAAGACTACTGATGGGACCTCCTGGCTAATTGTAATTTCAGTAGTTACATTATTTGAAAAGATTAGTGATGGACCTTCCTACCGCTATAAGTTCAGTAGTTGATTTTTATATTAAGATTAGTGATGGAACCTCCTGCCCGTTGTTAATTTCAGTAGTTACTTTTTATATAAAGATTTGTGGTGGACTTTCCTACCTGTTGGTAATTTCAGTCGTTTTTTTAGGTGAAGGTCAGTCATTGGACCTCCTGCCTGTTGGTAATTTCAGTTGTTACTTTTGGTATGAAGATTAGTGATCGACCCTCCTGGCTAGTGGTAATTTCGTAGTTAATTTTTATATAAAGATTAGTGATGGACACTCCTGCCTGGTGTTATTTTCAGTAGTTACTTTTTATATAAAGATTCGCGATGGATAGTCCTACCTGGTGGTAATTTCAGTGGTAGCTTTTTATATAAAGATAAGTGATGGACCCTCATCTCTGTTGTAATTTTAGTAGTTTTTACTTCTATAAAGATTAGTGATGGACCCGCCTAGCTGTTGGTAATTCCAGTAGTTACTTTATTTAAAAAGATTAGTGATGGATCTTGCTACCTGTTGTAAATTCAGTCGTTGCTTTCATATAAAGATTAGTGATGGACACTCCGGCCTGGTGGTAATTTCAGTGGTTTCGTTTTATTTAAAAATAAGTGATGGACCTACCCACCTGTTGGTAATTCCAATAATTACTTTATTTAAAAAGATTAGTGATGGACCTTGCTACCTGTTGAAAATTCAGTAGCAGCTTTTTATATGAAGATTTGTGATTGACCCTCATGCCTGTTGGTAATTTCAGTAGTTAATTTTTGTGTAAAGATTAGTGATAGACCCACCTACCTGTTGGTAATTTCAGTAATTTCTTTCCTTATAAAAAATTATGATGGACCCGACCACCTGGTGGTGATTTCAGTAGATATTTTTGTTATCTGAAGATTAGTGATGGACCCTCCTGCCTGTTGGTAATTTCAGTAGCTGTTTTTGTATAAACAAATTAGTGATGGACCGGACTCCCTGGTGTTAATTTCAGTAATTACTTTTGATGTAAAGATTAATGATGGACACTCCCACATGAAGGTAATTTCAGTCGTTCCCTTTCATGTCAGGATTTATGATGGACACTGCCATCTGGTGGTAGTTTCAGTTATTTTTTAGGTGAGGATAAGGGATCGGACCTCTTGCCTGTTGATAATTTCAGGAGTTTATTTTTTTCATTTATAAAGATGAGTGATGGACATTACTTCCTGGTGGTGATTTCAGTAGTTAATTTTTATGTAAAGATTAGTGAACGACCCTCCTACCTGTTGGTAATTTGGGTTGTTACTTTTCTTATAAAATGATTCGTGATTGACCCTCCTCCCTGTTGGTATTTCAGAAATTACTTTTTGTATAAAGATTGTTAATGGACCCTCCTCCCTGTTGTTAATTTGGGTTGTTACTTTTTCCAAAGAGATTAGTGATTGACACTCCTCCCTATTGGTAATTTCAGCAATTACTTTTTATGCAATGATTGGTAATTGACCCTCCTACCTGTTGGTAAGTTCAGTACTTTCTTTTTTTATATAGATTAGTGATGGGCACTCTGACCTGGTGGTAATTTGTGTTATTACTCATTATATCAAGATTAATGACGGCCCCTCCACCCATTTGGTAATTTCAGGAGTTACATTTTATATAAAGATTAGTGATAGACCCTCCTACCTGCTGGTAATTTGAATTGTAACTTTTTGATAAAATATTCGTGATGGGGTGTCCTGACGTTTGGTAATTTCAGTGGTTACTTTTTACATAAAGATTAGTGATAGACCCTCCTACCTGTTGGTAATTTCAGTAATTTATTTCCTTATAAAAAATAATGATGGACCCTACCATCTGGTGGTGAATTCAGTAGATACTTTTGTTATCTAAAGATTCGTGATGGACCCTCCTGCCTGTTGGTAATTTCAGTAGCTGTTTTTTTTGATATACAAATTAGTGATGGACCGGACTCCCTGGTGTTAATTTCAATAACTCCTTTTGATATAAAGATTAATGATGAACACTCCTGCCTCGTGGTAATTTAAGTCGTTACCTTTGATGTGAGGATTGATGATGGACACTGCCAGCTTGTGGTAGTTTCAGTTAATTTTTAGGTCAGGATAAGGGATCGGACGTCTTGCCTGTTGATAATTTCAGGAGTTTATTTTTTTCTTTTATAAAGATGAGTGATAGACATTAATTCCTGGTGGTGATTTCAGTAGTTAATTTTTATATGAAGATTAGTGATGGACCCTCCTGCCTAGTGGTAATTTCGTAGTTACTTTTCATATAAAGATTGGTGATGGATAGTCCTGCCTGGTGTTATTTTCAGCAGTTACATTTTATATAAAGATTCGCGATGGATAGTCCTACCTGGTGGTAATTTCAGTGGTTGCTTTTTATATGAAGATAAGTGATGGATCCTCCTCTACGTTTGGTAATTTCAGTAGTTTTTTCTTCTACAAAGATTAGTGATGGACCCGCCTAGCTGTTGGTAATTCCAGTAGTTATTTTATTTAAAATGATTAGTGATGGATCTTGCTACCTGTTGTAAATTCAGTAGTTGCTTTTTATATAAAGATTAGTGATGGACACTCCGGCCTGGTGGTAATTTCAGTGGTTTCGTTTTATTTAAAAATAAGTGATGGACCCACGCACCTGTTGGTAATTCCAATAATTACTTTATTTAAAAGATTAGTGATGGACCTTGCTACCTGTTGTAAATTCAGAAGTAGCTTTTTATATAAATATTTGTGATTGACCCTCATGCCTGTTGGTAATTTCAGTAGTTACTTTTTATGTAAAGATTAGTGGTAGACCGTCCAACCTGTTGGTAATTTCAGTAATTTCTTTCCTTATAAAAAATAATGATGGACATTACCACCTGGTGGTGATTTCAGTAGATACTTTTGTTATCTAAAGATTAGTGATGGACCCTCCTGCCTGTTGGTAATTTCAGTAGCTGTTTATTTATTTACAAATTAGTGATGGACCGGACTCCCTGGTGTTAATTTCAGTAATTACTTTTGATATAAAGATTAATGATGGACACTCCCACCTGATGGTAATTTCAGTCGTTCCCTTTCATGTCAGGATTTATGATGGACACTGCCATCTGGTGGTAGTTTCAGTTATATTTTAGGTAAGGATAAGGGATCGGACCTCTTGCCTGTTGATAATTTCAGGAGTTTATTTTTTTCTTTTTTCAAAATGAGTGATGGACATTACTTCCTGGTGGTGATTTCAGTAGTTAATTTTTATGTAAAGATTAGTGATGGACCCTCCTACCTGTTGGTAATTTGGGTTGTTACTTTTTCTAAAGAGATTAGTGATTGACCCTCCTCCCTGTTGGTAATTTCAGGAATTACCTTTTATGCAAAGATTGGTAATGTACCCTCCTACCTATTGGTAATTTGGGATGTTACTTTTTCTAAAGAGATTTGTGATTGACACTACTCCCTGTTGATAATTTCCGTAATTACTTGTTATACAGAGATTGGTAATGGACCCTCCCACCTGTTGGTAAGTTCAGTACTTTCTTTTTTTATGCAGATTAGTGATGGGCACTCTGACCTGGTGGTAATTTGAATTATTACTCATTATATCAAGATTAACGACGGATCCTCCACCCATTTGGTAATTTCAGGAGATACTTTTCATATAAAGATTAGTGATGTACCCTCCTACCTGCTGGTAATTTGAGTTGTAACTTTTTGATAAAATATTAGTAATGGGGTGTCCTGACCGTTGGTAATTTCAGTGGTTACTTTTTACATAAAGATTAGTGATGGACCCTCCTACCTGTTGTTAATTTCAGCAGTTAGTTTTTTATTTAAGGATCAGTGATGGACCCTCCTGCCTGTTGGTAATTTCAGTAGTTACTTTTTATATAAAGATTAGTGGACACTCTTAACTGGTGGTAATTTCAGTCGTTATTTTTTGAGGTAAAGATCAGTGATGGGGCCGACTGCCTGTGGGTAATTTCAGTGGTTACTTTTTTATGTACAGATTAGAGATGGGACCCTCATTCCTGCTGGTAATTTGAATTGTACCTTTATATGCAAAGATTAGTGATGGTCCCTCCTGCCTGTTGGTAATTTCAATATTTACTTTTTGTGTAAAGATTAGTGATGGACCATCCAACCTGGTGCTGATTTCAGTAGTTACATTCATTTGAAATTAGTGATAGGCCCTCCTGCCCGTTGGTAATTTCAGTCGTTTCTTTTCATATAAAGTTTAATGATGGACCCTCCTACCTGTAGATAATTTCTGTCGTTACTATTTATATAAAATTAGTGATGGATCCTCCTCCCTGTTGGTAATTTCAGTGGTTTCTTTTAACATAAATATTAGTGATGGACCCTTCTCCCTTGAGCTTATTTCTGTAGTTAATTTTCATGTAAAGATTAGTGATGGTCACTCCTACCCGTTGATTATTTCAGTAGTTACTTTTTATATCAATATTAGTGACCGACAATCCTACCTGGTGGTGATTTCAGTCGTTATTTTTTTCGGTAAAGGTTAGTGATGGGACCCTCATAATTACTGATAATTTCAGTAGTTACTTTTTGTATTATCATAAGTGATGGACACTTCTACCCGGTGGTAATTTCAGTATTTACTTTTTATATAAAGATTATTGATGGCCCCTCATCTCTGTTGGTATTTTGAGTTGTTACTTTTTATATAAAGATTATTGACGGACCCTCATCCCTGTTGGTAATTTCTGTAGTTATTTTTATATAAAATTAGTGGTGGGGACACTGCCTGTTGGTAATTATTAGTGATGGACCTACCTACCTCGTGTAGTTTTAGTAGTTTATTTGTATATGAAGATTCGTGTTGGATCCTCCT
Organism: Heptranchias perlo; assembly: GCF_035084215.1. Taxonomy (NCBI): domain Eukaryota; kingdom Metazoa; phylum Chordata; class Chondrichthyes; order Hexanchiformes; family Hexanchidae; genus Heptranchias; species Heptranchias perlo. The sequence goes on along the minus strand of NW_027139453.1, from coordinate 6,040,829 downwards.
ACCTGTAGGTGATTTCAGCAATTACTTTTTATTTAAAATTAATGATGCACCATATTACCTGTTGGTATATTCAGGAGTTACCTTTTACATAAAGATTACTGATGGGCCCTCCTTCCTTGTGGTGATTTCAGTCGTTATTTTTTATATAAAGATTAGTGATGGGCCCTCCTACCTGGTGGTAATTTCAGTAGTTATTTTTTATATTTAAAGATTAGTGATGGACTCTCTTACCTGGTGGTAATTTCAGTAGTTATTTTTTATATATAAAGATTAGTGATGGAACCTCCTGCCTTTTGGTAATTCCAGTATTTACTTTTTATATAATGATTAGTGATGGATCCTCCTACCTGGTGGTAATTTCAGTCGTTATTTTTTATATAAAGATTAGTGATGGACCCTCATACCTGTTGCTAACTTGATTCGTTGCTTTTTTACATAAAATTGGTGATGGGGTCTCCTGCCTGTTTGTAATTTCAGTGGTTACTTTTTATATAAAGATTAGTGATGGAATATCATACCTCTTGGTAATTTCAGTCGTTATTTTTATGAAAAGATTAGTGATGATCGCTCCTACCTGTTGATTATTTCATTAGTTACGTTTTTGTTAAAGATTATTAATGGACCCCACTAACTGTTTGTAATTTCAGTAGTTTCTTTTTTTATATAAAGATTAGTGATGGACCCTCCTCCCTGTTGGTAATTTGAGCTCCAACTTTTTATGTAAAGATTAGTGCTTGGACCCTCAAACCTGCAGGTAATTTGTATTGTTACTTTTTGTATAAAGATCATTGATGGACCCTCCTGCCTTTTGGTAATTTCAGTAGTTACACTTTGATGTAAACATTAGCGATGGGGCCTCCTGCCTGTTGGTAATTTGAGTTGTTACTTTTTTATGTAAAGATTAGTGATGGACCCTCCTCCCTGTTTGTAATTTCAATAGTAACTTCTAATATAAAGATTAATGATGGGCCCTCCATCCTGGTGGTAATTTCAGTATTTACTTTTTATAGAAAAATTAGTGATTGACCCTCATACCTGTTGGTAATTTCAGTAGTTACTTTTTATATAAAGATTAGTGCTGGGGCCCTGCCAGTTTGTTGATGTTTCTCCACCTCTGTCATAGAACCATTTATTCATACTGGCGTCCTCTCTCCTCAAAATTTCATCACCAGGATCATTTCACTCTGTTCTGTGAAAACCCAAGCCCTGTTTTCTAGATAGTAGATCACATCTCTCATGATTCTGACTTTCCAAATGTTTACTAAATTCAGATCCAAATCCTTCTCAACAGTTTCTCGAAATATGGTCCCACATCCTCCTCTGGTAAAACAAAATTTTCACATCTGCCGTCACTTTTAGAAACTAAAGGAAATATTTCGTTTCTGCCCAAAACCTCATCCATCACATCCCAGTCTTATAGATACTAGATCACATCTCTCATGATTCTCACTTTCCAAACGTGTTTGGAATGATTTGTCGATTCACAGATATAACACACAATCTGAACTCCAATTCATTGGAATGTTGACCCGTTCTCGTTTTCCATTTTTAATATTAAGTTACTTCTTCAAAACCTCCTTCCTTTTTCCTGCTAATAACTTTTCACTATTTCATAAATCTTCTGTTCCTGCTGCAACAGTTTTATTAATTCCACTCAGTGCTGGGACCCTCCAACCTGTTGATATTAAAAGTAACAACTCAAATTACCATGATCAACGGTCAGGAACCACCTATCGTGCGAAAGATGGTTTCCGCCCTGAACCGGTTTCCCCTTAAAACATTCCTGAAGTTTGTTTTTCTCGAAAGGCCGCTATTACATACTTCAGCAATACAGAAGCCACTGTTCCATTCTCCCACCTAATTCGCATTAAACTAATTAATTATAATTAATCAGGAACAAGTTTTGTCTCCGATTTTGCTCCAATCCTTTGATTGGATCGCTTTCAGTCCGGCCTCAGGTTTCCAGAGGCTGATTTCTCAGGTGCCCGGCAGATGGGGAGAATCGGCCATTGCGAATGTGTTAACCCTTTACTGAGCTGAACTGTGTGTTCGATCAGTCTTTGATAAGTACCAGGAACAAAACGGTTCAGTGAGTAAAAAGAGCCAGTGTTACAGTTAAAAATAAAAGCATGTAGAGTGAGAAAGGACAGTTTCCCACCCCTGTTTACTGAATGTCAAATTCTAACATGGGGAGGAGGCACCGCTGGACTCGGATGGTGTAAATCTCCAGAGTTCGTGTTCCTGCTTTCTGTCCTGTAACCGCTTCAAAATGTGTCTGTGGGGAGATTGGTGGGGTCCATGAAGGGATAAGCCCTGAAATACCGGGTGGAAAGTAACCGGCCTTCAGTCAGTGTCTGAGCGAACAATTAGTGAATTGTTCCATCCGCGAGGCATAGAGAGCTCCGTACGCCGGGGAACATATCTGACCGCGGGAAATCGGCTTTGTTAATTTAAAAAAAAATTCAACGACATTAATCTTACCTTGATCCCGCAAGGAATTTCCGTCTCTCAATGTCCGTGTGGATTTTACAAATTATATCCTTGTTATTTCATTACAATAAAGCGAGAACAAGTTCCTTGCTTTATTTTAGCAGTTCACAACTTGTGAATTTAATCCGATCCTTCTTATGTGAGATTCAGAGCTCCGCCCTCTGTGAAAGCTGCTGCCAGACATCAGGATGGATTTCAACACAAACATTCCTCATTTCTTTCAGAACAGGGAGCGGCCTTTCTGGTGGAATCGAATCGAACCGGGTTGACAATTCGCTGCCACGTCAATTGTGAACAAAGTCAGTTATAAATTTTACTTTTTATCATCTTGTTCCAGGGAGGTTCAGTAAAACAGATACTTGGTTCGAAATAAATTGTTACATTTGCATCAGGGACATTGTTTGCTGAAAGTCCCATCGATTTTCTGATGTTTGCGCTTTCAACCCGGTTGCAAAGAGCCAGTGTTTCGTCAGAGAGCTGATGACGGGCTGTTTCTGTAAGTGAGGACATTAACCATTTAACCGCCAAATGAAACTATCGCTGAGCATCAATCGCCTCAATGACTGAGCGAATGAGTACTGACTTTCCACAGTTACATTTATCAAAGTAAATATTCAGCAGATACACCAGTTGCATTGTTAAATCGGGAAAGGACCATTCCTGGTCTGTGATTGGTATAAAGATTGGATTGCCCTCATTTTGAGGGGGTTCACAGACAGTTATAAATAGCCCCTCCCCGGGTTGGAAGTGTCCGAAGAGAGAAAGTGTTTGACGACAGATTGTGGTGATAATTCCGAGGGACGGATTGTTGTGATCAACCCCAGGGACAGATTGTGGTGATAATCCCGAGGGACGGATTGTTGTGGTCAATCCCAGGGATAGATTGTGATGATAATCCAGAGTAACGGATTGTTGTGATCAATCCCAGGGAAAGAATGTGATGATAATCCCGAGGGACGGATTGTTGTGATCAATCCCAGGGACAGATTGTGATGATAATCCCGAGGGACGGATTGTTGTGATCAATCCCAGGGAAAGAATGTGATGATAATCCCGAGGGACGGATTGTTGTGATCAATCCCAGGGACAGATTGTGATGATAATCCCGAGGGACGGATTGTTGTGATCAAACCCAGGGACAGATTGTGATGATAATCCCGAGGGACGGATTGTTGTGATCAATCCCAGGGATAGATTGTGATGATAATCCAGAGTAACGGATTGTTGTGATCAATCCCAGGGACAGATTGTGATGATAATCCCGAGGGACGGATTGTTGTGATCAATCCCAGGGATAGATTGTGATGATAATCCCGAGGGACGGATTGTTGTGATCAATCCCAGGGACAGATTGTGATGATAATCCCGAGGGACGGATTGTTGTGATCAATCCCAGGGCTAGATTGTGGTGATAATTCCGAGGGACGGATTGTTGTGATTAATCCCAGGGATAGATTCTGATGATAATCCCGAGGGACTGATTGTTGTGATCAATGCCAGGGATAGATTGTGGTGATAATTCCGAGCGACAGATTGTTGTGATCAATGCCAGGGATAGATTGTTGTGATAATTCCGAGGGACGGATTGTTGTGATCAATCCCAGTGATAGATTGTGGTGATAATTCCGAGGGACAGATTGTTGTGATCAATGCCAGGGATAGATTGTGGTGATAATTCCAAGGGACGGATTGTTGTGATCAATCCCAGGGACAGATTGTGGTGAAAATTCCGAGGGACAGATTGTTCTGATCAATCCCAGGGACAGATGGTGGTGATAATTCCGAGGGACGGATTGTTGTGATCAATCCCAGGGACAGATTGCGATATTTCCCCTTTTCTCTCCAATTTCCCCCTTGTTTTTTGACCAGGATTGAGGATTCATTCGGGCCGGAGACACAACCTAAAGTGGCGGAACGAAACATTGCAGAATATTAGTCTTCCTGTGAATTCTCCCTCGACAGACCTTCTCTTTCTTACTTCTTTCAATCTATCGCTGAGTTAAACGGAGTTTTATTCATTTTGTAAAAATATTCAAACGAACGATTCATATAATTAAATACACTGTTAAATGGACAGTGTGGGTGAATGGTGGGTTTATATGTCATTAAATGCACTGTTAAATGGACAGTGTGGGTAAATGGTGGGTTTAAATATCATTAAATCCACTGTTCAATGTACAGTAGGAGTAAATGGTTGGTTTGTATGTCATTAAATACACTGTTAAATGTATAGTAGGAGTAAATGGTGTGTTTATATATCATTAAATACACTGTTAAATGGACAGTGTGAGTAAATGGTGGATTTATATGTCATTAAAAACACTGTTAAATGGACAGTGTGGGTTAATGGTGGGTTTATGTATCATTAAATACAGTGGTAAATGGACATTGTTTGTAAATGGTGGGTTTATATATAATTAAATACACAGTTGAATGGATAGTGTGAGCAAATGATTTGTTATATATCATTAAATACACTGTTAAATGGACCGTGTGAAAATGGTGGGTTTGCATGTAGTCAGGGTGCTTTAAATGACATTTCTAAAATGATAATACGATTCGATAGAGAATTTCATAGAACGTACAGCACAGAAACAGACCATTCGGCCCAAATGGTCCATTCTCCACACTAACCTCCTCCCTTAATCTACCCCTATTAGCAATTCCCTCAATTCCTTTCTCCTTCATGTGTTTAATTTGCTTCAATTAAATGCTACTCGCCTCTACTACTCCTTGTGGTAGTGAGTTCCACTTTCCAACCAATCTCTGGGTAAAGAAGTTCCTGCTGAATTCCCTATTGGATTTATTAGTGACTATCTGATATTTATGGTCCCTCGTTCTGGTTTCTCCCGCAAGTGGAAACATCTTCTCTACGTCCACCCTATCAAACCCTTACATAATCTTAAAGACATCTATCAGGCCACCCGTCCGTCTTCCTTTTGCCAGGGAATAGAGCCCCATGTTTCTCAATCTTCATTGATAGGTATAACTTCTCTGTTCTGCTTTCATCCTAGTAAATCTTTTTGTACCTTCTCCAGTGCTTCTATATCCTTTTTATAATGTGGAGACCAGAACTATTCATCGTAATCCAAGTGTGGCCTAACCAAGGTTCTGTACAAATTTAACTTCACTTCTCTGCTTTACAGTTCTAGCCTTCTGGAAAGAACCGCATTGCTTGATTTGCTTTTTTATGGCCTTATTAACCTGCTTCGCTACATTTAGTGATTTCTTTATCTGTACCCCCCGAACCCCCCGCTCCTCTACCCTTTTTGGACAATTATTATCCAAGCAGTTTGTGGCCCCGCTATTTTTACAAACAAAATGTAATACCTCACACTCATTAAATACAGAGTAGACATTATCTTTGATGGAGGAATCCAGAACAAGGGGGCACAACATTAAAATTCGCGCTCGGCCCTTCAGGAGTGAAATCTGGACGCACCATTTCGCACAAAGTTTACTGGAAATGTGGAATTCGCTCCTCCAAAAGGTTGTGGATTCTGGGTCAACTGAAACTTTGAAGACTGATAGCGGCAGATTTTTTTGTGGTAAGGCTATCAAGCGAAATGGATCAAGGACAGATAAATAGAATTCAGGTACAGAGCAACTATGTTCTAATTAAAAGAGAGAACAGATTCGAGGGGCTGAATGGCCTACTCCTCTTCCTATGTTCCTATATTTAAACATGTGCTGGATTATCAATTCCGGCATTTGGTGAATGTGAAGGTTAACCAGAGTTTCTGTAAAATGACTTCAGCACTGGACGGTTTGTACGTTCCCTTTATATGGATGCAACATAGTATCATCGTAGGTACAGCACAGGAGGTGGCCATTCGGCCCATGACGCCTGTGCTGGCTCTTAGAAAGGGCTGTCCAATTCGTCCCTTTCCCCTGCTCTTTCCCCATAGCCCTCCAAATTTCTCCCTTCAAGTTTTTATCCAATTCCCCTTTGAAAGTTACTATTGAATCTCTCTTTTTGCCCCTCTATTCCCTTTTTTTCGATCTCCTCTGTTCTTTCTGTATTCAGCCTGAATCTCTACTGTGTTATGAACCATACATTCGTCATAAGCCTCCGTTTTCTGTTTCATTTTAATCTCTATCTCTTTATTCATCCAGTGAGCTCTAGCTTTGGGTGCCCTTCCTTTCCCCCTCGTAGGGATGTTCTACACTATACCCGAATCAAATGCGCTTTGACTGGCTGTTTATATTTCAGGCTGAGCTCCATCGATTCTGCACTTCGGAGAATTCCAGGGGAGGAAAGATCAGATAATCGGTGCAAGGGAATCGAAGGGAAACTTTGTTAAATATAGTTTAGTAAACACACCCATTGTTCCACCCTGTGTCCAGTCAGAATTAAACAGTTAAACCCTGAAACCAACCGGCGATTTTATTTCGTGGACGGTTAAAAGTTCAGTACAAGAGATTCTGTATCTGTAGATTTTAAATACTAAAGTCCTGAAATTGATGCTTTTTGTATCTGCCGAGATGCTAACCTGATGTGTCCAGGATTCTGGATTGCAATTCACCCCCCACCCAAACCCACGCTATCATAAGAATCTTGTTGTTCAGTCGATGAACAGTGAGACAGGTCAGAACATCGCAATCTCTGGCGCCGTTTCGGAGTCTCCGCCTCTGCCGGGCGAGTCCCAGCAGTTCTCCTGCACTCACCTGGCAGGACAAGGAAACACTTATTTTTTTTAATACGTGAGTTTGACAGTGCAGTCCTTCTAACTGATCTGCTTGAACCGCAGCAATAGAAAGATAAGTTGATAGGATGCGAAGAAGTACTGTGGGGAACGATCGTGTCGAGCATAAATCCAGGCAAAGACCTTTTTGGCCAAGTGGGCTGTTCCTGTGCTGTCAAATTCCATGTAATTCAATGAATATTTTTATTACACCAGCTCTTTCATCAATACAGATAATGTCAGAAATATCAGCCCCATATTGAGCAGGGATACGTCAGTAGTAACAGGGCGATATTGAACATAGATACTATCAGCCCTATATTGAGCAGATATACAGTCAGTAATAACCGCGTCAGATTAGCAGAGATACTGTCAGTAACATCAGCGCTATAATCAAAAGGACACCGTCAGTATAACAACTCTTTCAGCATCACAAATATCCTCTCTGTTAAGCTCTGTAAAATCAGCACAGATAATGTCAGTTCTACAATCAATACAAGCACTGTCAGTTCCACAATCAGTACAGATACTGTCAGTAATTATCGCACTTTTTAGTTTCACAGGCTGAGAATTGAACTCACGATCCGAGCGCTGTTTTATAACCACGAGGCTTGCACTTTGAAACAGTCTCGAATCGCCAATACCTTGCCACATTCACTCGCCAAATTATATCAGGGACTCTGTGGTCGCTCTGATGCTCTGACTCGGGAAAACAACTCCACCCCCCGCACCCCGGTTTTCGTGGTATTCGGGTGGTTTATTTCCCACATAAACCGGGTCTGAAGAATCCAATCCCTTTGAACCCCAGATCCCCACTCCTCATAAAGAGCAGAGTGGGTTGAACCTCCTCCCTCACTGAGGGGCCAATCAGAGATTTAAGAATACATTCTCGTTCCACACTGAGAGGACAATCGGAGACCCATATAGGTGCACTTTCCAGCAGTCACCGGATTCCCTGGGTGTTGTCACTCCCTAAACCCACGAATACTGAGTCCGATTATCAGCGTCTCACCGCAACCCAGACTGAGCACCACACTGAGCGTTTCCTGTCTATGCATTTACCCAGTGTCCCACTGCAGCCCAGACTGACCACGGCCCTGGGCCCTTCCTGTCTGTACATTTACCCAGTGTTCCACTTCAGCCCAGGCTGAACAAAAGAGACTGTCCACATGAACTGGGCAAATTTGTTAATGGTTAGAACTACTGATGATCAGTGGGAAATGTTTAAACAAACATTTAACGAGATACAGAACCGGTTTATACCCCTGAGGGGCAGGAACTCTACTTGCCATAAAAAACAGCCATGGACAACTGAAGACCTAAGGGACAGTATAAGACATAAGGAAAGGGAATTTAAAAAGGCAAAGAATGGCACAGATCCTGGCGAATGGGAAAGATACAAAGATCAACAAATGGTCACAAAACAGATCGTTAGAGCTACAAAAAAGAGTATAAAAAGAAACATGCAAGGGATATCAAAAACAATACGAAGTACATTTATAATTACATTAGGAAAAGGGGGATGGTCAGGAGCAGTTTTGGCCCCATAAAAACTGAAAGTGGGGGTATTGTCATTGACAATGGGGAAATGGCGGACATGTTGAATAATTACTTTGCGTCAGTATTTACAGTTGAAAAAGAAGATAGCATGCCGGAAATCCCATGAGAACTAATATTGAATCGGGGACAGGGACTCAATAAAATTAACATAAGTAAAGCAACAGTAATGAAAAAAATAATAGCACCAAAGAGTGAGAAATCCCGAGGACCGGATGGTTTCCATCCCAAGGTTTCAAAGGAAGTTGGTGAGCACATTGCAGATGCCCTAACTATAATCTTTCAAAGTTCTCTAGATTCAGGAACTGTCCATCCAGATTGGAAAATTGCACATGTCACTCCACTTTTTAAGAAAGGAGAGAGAGAGGGAAAGCGGAGTATTATAAACCAGTTAGCCTAACATCTGTTGTGGGGAAAATGCTGGAGTCTATAATTAAGGATAGGGTGACTGAACACCTCTGAATTTTCAGTTGATCATAGAGAGCCAGCATGGATTTGTGAAAGGTCGGTCGTGCCTGATAAATCAGATTGAATTTTTTGAAGAGGTGACTAAAGTATTGGACAGGGGAATGTCAATGGAGGTTATTTATATGGACTTCCAGAAGGCATTTGATAAGGGCCCACATAAGAGACTGTTAGCTAAGATAGAAGCCCATGGAATTGAGGGAAAAGTACGGACTTGATCAGGAAATTGGCTGAGCGAAAGGCGACAGAGAGTAGGGAGCATGGGTAAGTACTCACTTTGGCAGGATGTGACTCGTGGAGTCCCACAGGGATCAGTCTTGGGGCCTGAATTATTCACAATATTTATTAACGACTTAGATGAAGGCATAGAAAGTCTCAAATCTAAGTTTGCCGATGACACAAAAATCGGTGGCATTGTAAGCAGTGGAGATGAAAATAAAATTTCTAAGCGATATTGATAGATTAGGTGAATGGGCAAAACTGTGGCAAATGGAATTGAATGTGGACAAGTGTGAGGTCATCCACTTTGGTCAAAAAAGGATGGAACAGGGTACGTTCTAAATGTTAAAAAGTTAAAAACAATTGATATCCAAAGGGACGTAGGGGTTCAGGTACATAGATCATTAAAGTGTCATTAACAGGTGCGGAAAATAATCATTAAGGCGAATGGAATGCTGACCTTTATATCAAGTGGACGAGAGTACAAGGGGGCAGAAGTTATTCTGCAGCTGTACCAAACCCTGGTTAGACCGCACCTGGAGTACTGTGAGCAGTTCTGGGCACCGCACCTTCGGAAGGACATATTGGATTTGGAGTGAGTGCAGCGTAGGTTTACTGGAATGATACCCGGACCTCAAGGATTAAGTTACGAGGAGAGATTACATAAATTGGGGTTGTATTCTCTGGAGTTTCGAATGTTAAGGAGTGATCTGATCGAAGTTTATAAGATATTAAGAGGAACCGATAGGTTGGATAGATAGAAAATATTTCCGCTGGTTGGGGATTCCAGGAGTCGGGTCCACAGTGTAAAAATTAGAGCCAGACCTTTCAGGAGCGAGATTAGAAAACATTTCTACACACAAAGGGTGGTCGAATTTTGGAACTCTCTTCCGAAAATGGCAGTTGATACTAGCTCAATTGCTAAATTTAAATCTGTGACAGATAGCTTATTGGCAACCAAAGGTATTAAGGGATCTTGGCAAAAGCGGGTCGATGGAGATCGATCAAAGATAAGCCATGATCTTATCAAATGGCGGAACAGGCAGGAGGGGCTGAATGGCCTACTCCTGTTCCTATGTTTCCTATGTTTCCTAATGAGCATTTTATGAGGTGAGAAATTTTACACCGTTCAATAATATTAACGCTAATGTATAATGTTATCAATCGTGTAACTTTAAACTGGTGCTGCACATTTATCTTTGGATTATCTTTAGGGGTCTTACAATCTCAGAACACACGACAAATATATAAGTTGAAGATTTGACGGTGTTTTACAATTATAATTCTCCATTGTGTGTGTGCCACGCTGTGTTGTGCGCAAAGGCAATAGCGACTAATCAAACTATCAGTCCTGGTGCTTGCCTTTCCACACTGTGGGAATGTAAAAGCGATTGATCTTGGTCAGTAAATTTCTGCAAACTATAGTTGAAGTTATTCTCCAGCATAAATGTACAACCAAGTTCGAGACCTTGTAAGATGCAGTTATCTGTTGTTTCAGTGACGCTCACAACCAGTGCAATAAACGGACAACAGCAACAAAAACTTACATTTACACCTACACTAATTACATTAGTGTAATCAAACACAAGATTCATTTGAGCAGTTACTTCCTTTTTTATATAAAGCCTACAGATCGGGCCCTAAAACCTGTTGGTAATTTGAATAGTTACTTTTTTATATAAAGATTAGTGATGGACCCTCCTACCTGTTGGTGATTTCAGTAGTTACTTTTTCTAAAGATTAGTGATGGACCCTCCGATCTGTTGGTAATTTGAGTTGTTACTTTTTTGTAAAAATTAGTGTTGAACACTTCCACCTGTTGGTAATTTCAGTGGTTAATTTATTTATAAAGACTTGAGATGGACCCTCCTTCCTGATTGCAATTGGAGTTGTTACTTTTTAGATAAAATTAGTGGTGGGGCCCTGCTAACTGTTTGTAGTTTATGTCGTTAATTTTTACACAAAAAATACTGATGGACCATCCGACCTGTTTGTAATTTGATTTGTTATTTTTAAAAAAAAGTCTAGTGTGCATTCTTCTTCATGTTGGTAATTTCACTGGTTGCTTTTTATATCAAGATTAGTGATGGACCCTCATACCTGTTGGTGATTTCAGTAGTTACTTTTTATGTCAAGATTAGTGATGGCTCTTCCTACCTGGTGGTAATTTTTATGTCGTTACTTTTTGTATGAAGATTAGTGATGGACCCTCCAACTGATGTTAATTTGTGTAGATACTTTTCATATAAAGTTGAGTGATGGACACTCCTACCTGTTGGTAAATACAGTAGTTTCTTTTTTAAAAAAAGATTAGCGATGGACTCGCCTGGCTTCTGGTATTTTCAGTGGGTTTTCTTCATGTAAAGTTTAGTGATAGACCCTCCTCCCTGTTGGTAATTTCAGTAGTGACTTTTCATATAAGGATTAGTGATTGGCCCTCCTGCCTGTTGGTAATTTCAGTGTTGACTTTTTATATAAAGAATAGTGATGGACCCTCGAGCCTGTCGCTAATTTCAGTAGTGACTTTTGATATCAAGATAAGGAATGGACCGTCCGACCTGTTGATATTAGAAGTAACTACTCAAATTACCAAAATTAACGATCAGGAACCTCCGTTCTCTTTGAAAGATAGTTTCAGCCCTGAACCGGTTTCCCTTTTGAAACATTCCTGAAATTTGTTTCTGTCCGAAGGAAGCGGCCTCTCTTTCTTCAGTTGAGCCAATTTAACAAATAACACCCTCAATAACATAATTTAGCAAAAACTGAAGTCCCTGCTCCATTCTCCCATTTAATTCGAATTAAACTAATTAAATATAATTAATGAGGAATAAGCTTTGGCTCCGATTTTGCTCCTGTCCTTTGATTGGATCGCGCTCAGTCCGGCCTCGTGTAACCATAGGCTGATTTTCCAGGTGCCCGGCAGAGAGCGATAATCGGCCATTGCGAAAGAGTTAACCCTTTACTGAGCTGAACTGAGTGTTCGATCAGTCTTTGATCAGTTCAATAAAAGTGTACCGGGCACAAAACGGTTGAGTGAGTAAAACGAGCCAGTGTTACAGTTAAAAATAAATGCATATAGAGTGCGAAAGGACAGTTTCCCAACCCTGTTTAATAACTATCAAATTCTAACATTGGGAGGAGGCACCGCTGGACGAGGATAGTGCAAATCTCCAGAGTTCATGTTCCTGCTTTCTGTCCCGTAACCGCTTTAAAACGTGTCTGTGGGGAGATTGGTGGGGTCCAGTTAAGGGATAAGCCCTGAAATTCCCGGTGTAAAATCGCCGGCCTTCAGTCGGTGTCTGAGCGAACAATTAGTGAATTGTTCAATCCCCGATGAATCGAGAGCTCCCTACGCTGGGGAACATATCCGACCGCAGGAAATCGGCTTTAGAGGAAGGAGCAGGAAAAGTTAATTAAAAAACAAATTGACACTACGTTAACCTTACCTTGATCCCGAAAGTATTTTCCGTCTCTCAATATCTGTGCAGATTTTGCAAATTATATCCTGGTTATTTCATTGTAATCAATCGAGTGCAAGTTCTTTGCTTCATTTTAGCAGTTCACAACTTGGGAATTTGATCTGATCCTTGTTGTGAGATTCAGAGTTACGCCCACTGTGAAAGCTGCTGCCAGACATGAGGATGGATTTCAACACAAACATTCCTCATTTGTTTCAGAACAGGGAGCGGTCTTTCTGGTGGAATGTTATCGAGCCGCGTTCACAATTCGCTGCAAAGTCAATTGTGAACAAAGTTGGTTCTAAATGTTATTTTTCCAATCTTATTTCTGGAAATTTCAGTAAAATAGATACTTGTTCAGAAATAAATTGTCACATTTGCATCAGGGACGTTGTTTACGAAAGTCCCATCGATTTTCTGATGTTTGCGCTTTCAACCTTGCGACCAGGAGCCAGTGTTTCGTCAGTGAGCTGAGGAGAGGCTGTTTCTGCAAGTGAGGACATTAATCATTCAACCGCCGAATGAAACTATGGCTGAGCATCAATCAGCTCAAGCACTGGGGCAATGGACAGTGTGGGTAAATGGTGGGATTATATATCATTAAATGTACTGTTAAATGAACAGTGTGGGTATATGGTGGGTTTATATATCAATAAGTACACTGTTAAATGGACAGTGTGGGTAATTGCTGGGTATATATACAATAAAACGCACTGTTAAATTGATAGTTAGTAAATGGTGGTTTTATATATCATTAAATACACTGTTGAATGGACAGTGTGGGTAAATGGTGGGTTTATATATCATTAAATACACTGCTAAATGGACAGTGTCGTTAAATGGTGGGTTTATATGTCATTAAATACACTATTAAATGGACAGTGTGGGTAAATGGTGTGTTTATATATCATTAAATACACTGTTAAATGGACAGTGTCGTTAAATGGTGGGTTTATATATCATTAAATACACTATTAAATGGACAGTGTGGGTAAATGGTGGGTTTATATATCATTAAATACACTGTTAAATGGACAGTGTGGTTAAATGGTGGGTTTATATATCATTAAATACACAGTTAAATGGACAGTGTGGTTAAATGGTGGGTTTATATATCATTAAATACACTGTTAAATGGACAGTGTGGTTAAATGGTGGGTTTATATATCATTAAATACACTGTTAAATGGACAGTGTGGGTAAATGGTGGGTTTATATATTGCTAAAAACTCAGTTAATTGGACATTGTGGGAAAATGGTCGATTAATTATCATGAAACAAGTAGTTAAATGGACAGTGTGGGTAAATGCTGGGTTTATATATTATTAAATACACTGTTAAATGGACAGTGAGTGTAAATGGTTGGTTTACATATCATTTAATACACTGTTAAATGGACAGTGCGGATAAATGGTGGGTTTATATATTTTTAAATGCACTGTTAAATGGACAGTGTGTGTAAATGGTGGGTTTATATATCATTAAATACACTGTTAAATGGACAGTGTGGGTAAATGGTGGGTTTATATATCATTAAATACATTGTTAAATGGACAGTGTGGGTAAATGGTGGGTTTACATATCGTTAAATACACTGTTAAATGGACAGTGTGGGCAAATGGTGGGTTTCGATATAATTAAATACAATGTTAAATGGACTGACAGTCCCTGTACTGATTATCGAGCTGATACTGCTGAGAGTATAAGTTTTGCTGAAAGAGCTTATGCTTCTGAGATTACCTGTATTGATCATAGAGCTGATATTACTGACAGTATTTGTATTAATTGTAGAGCTGATATTATGAACAGTATCTGTTCTGAATATAGAGCTGGTATTACTGGCTTTATCTGTGCTGATTTTACATGTGATATTACTGAACGTACCTGTACTGATTACAGAGCCGATATTACGGACAGTACTTGTATTTATTATAGAGCTGATATTACTGATCATATCTGCACTGATTATAGAGCCGATATTACTGACAGTACTTGTATTTATTATAGAGCTGATATTACTGATCATATCTGCACTGAATATAGAACTGATATTAATGACAGTACTTTTATTGATTGTCGAGCTGATATTACTGAAAGTATCTGTGCTGATTTTATAGAGCTTAATAGTGAGATTATTTTGACGCTTATAGAGTTGTTATACTGAAAATGTCTGTTTTGATTATGGAGCTGATATTACTGACTGTACCTGTGCTAATATGAAGCTGTTATTACTGACTGTATCTCTGCTCAATATAGCGCTGATATTACTGACAGTATCTGCGCTAATATCCTTCTATTCCTTTATCCATCGTGTGTTTATTTAGCTTCCCTTAAATGAGTCGATGCGAGTCGCCTCAATTATGCCTTGTGGTGCTGAGTTCCACATTCCAACCACTCTCTGGGTGAAGAAATTTCTGCTCAATGCCCCATTGGATTTACCCCCAGAACCCTCTGCTCATCCACCCTAATTAGACACTTATTATCCAAGCAGTATGTGACCCCCTTATTTTTCTTACTAAAATCTAATATCTCACATTCATTAGGTACAGAGGAGGCATTTCCTCTGATGGAGGAATCCAGAACAAGCGGACACAATCTTAAAATTAGCTCGAGGCCGTTCAGGAGTGAAATCTGGACGCACGTTTTCACACAAAGTTTACTGGAAATGTGGAATTCCCTCTTCCAAAAGGTTGTGGATTCTGGGTCTACTGAAATTTTCACGGTTGACAGCGGCAGTTTTTTTTAGTTCAGGGTATGAGCGAAATGGGTCAAGGGCAGGTAAATAGAGTTCAGGTACAGAGCGGCCATGATCTAATTAAATGGGAGAACAGATTCGAGGGGCTGAATGGCCTACTCCTGGTCCTACGTTCTTATATTTAAACATGTGCTGGATTCCGGCATTTGGCGAATGTGAAGTTTAATTCGAGTTTCTGTACAATGACTTCAGCAACGGAAGGATTGTCTGTTCCCTTTAAATGGTTGCAACGTAGTATCATAGTAGGTACAGCACAGGAGTCCATTCAGCCCATGACGCATGTGCTGGCTCTTTTAAAGACCTTTCCAATTATTCCCTCTTCCATGCTCTTTCCCCAAAGCCCTGTAAATTTTTCCTTCAAGTTTTTTAATTCCCTTCAAATTCCCATTTGAAATTTACAATTGGTTCTCTTTTTTTGCCCCTCGTATTTCCACCTTTTTTTTCGATCTCCTCTGTTCCTTCTGTATTCAGCCTGGTTCACTCCTGTATTATAAACCTTACATTCGTCATTAGCCTCCATTTTCATTGTTCTAAATATCTCCATCTCTTTAGTCATTTAGGGTGATATAGTTTTGGATGCCTTTCCTTCCCCCCTCGTAGGGATATGTCTACACCGTACCCGAACCAAATGGGCTCTGACTGGCTGTTTGTATTTCAGGTTGAGCTCCATCGGTTCTGCAATTCGCAGAATTCCAGGGGAGTTAAGATCAGATAATCAGTGCAAGGGAATCGAAGGTAAACTTTGTTAAATATACTTTAGCAAACACACCCATTGTTCCACCCTGTGTCCAGTCAGAAATAAACAGTGAAACCCTGAAACTAACCTGCGATTTTATTTCGGGGACGGTTAAAAGTTCAGTACAAGAGATTCTGTATCTGTAGATTTTAAATACTATGGCCCTGAAATTGATGCTTTTTGTATCTGCCGAGATGCTGACCTGATGAGTCCAGGATTCTGGATCGGAATTCACCCCCCAACCAAACGCACGTTATCATAAGAATCTTGTTGTTCAGTCGATGAACAGTGAGACAGGTCAGAACATCGCACTCTCTGGCGCCGTTTTGGAGTCTCCGCCTCTGCCGGGCGAGTCCCAGCAGTTCTCCCGCACCCACCTGGCAAGACAAGACAACACTTGCACCAAAGTTTGTTTTTTTAATCTGTGAGTTTGACAGTGCAGTTCTTCTAACTGATCTGCTTTAACCACAGCAATGCACAAACACAGCCTGCCGGCTCCGGGTATTTTATTGGTGCAGTTTTAAGTACCCCTTCTACCGTGCTCTGGATTGTGCCGAGATTGCCTGAATTTACCCGCTCCCATGGGAGAAGATTATGTACTGGGTTGTTCCTGTCCGTCATTACTTTCCTTTAATTCCTGGCGTCACTTGTTCAATGCATTATTTACCAACAATATCAGGAAAGATTTAACAGGCTCTGTCTCTTTTCTCTATTCAGTTGAAGACGGAGAGGTGAACTGATAGAGGTCTTTCATATTCGGAAGGGGTTCCATAGGCTCGAACTGGAGAGCATGTTTCCCTTTAAGGGCAGTCCAAAAATAGAGGCCATGAATATAAGAAAGTTACTAATGAAACCAAGATGTAATTCAGGAGAGTCATCTTACTCAGAGAGTGGTGAGAATGTGCAATTCTCTACCACATGGAATGGTTGAGGCGAAAAGTTAAGATGCATTTAAGGGGAAGGTAGATAAATACACGAGGGTGCTAGAAATAGAAAGATAAGTTGATAGGGTGCGATGAAATCGTGCGGGAGGACGCTCGTGTGGAGCATAAATCCAGGCAAAGACCTGTGGGAAAAATGGGCTGTTCTTGAGCTAGACAATTCTAAGTCATTCAATGAATGTTTTTATTACACCAGCTCTTTCATCAACACAGATACAGTCAGTAGTAACAGCTCAATATTGAGCAGGGATACTGTCAGAATAATCAGCCCTATATTGAACAGGGATACAGTCAGTAAAGCAGGGCTATTTTGAGCAAAGATACATTCAGTAATATCAGTGCGATATTGAGCCGAGATACAGTTAGTAACCGCGACATATTAGCGCAGATACTGTCAGTAATATCAGCGCTATATTGAGCAGAGATACAGTCAGTAATAACAGCGTCATATTAGCACAGATACAGTCAGTAATATCAGTTCCATAATCAAAACAGACATTTTCAGTAGAACAACCCTATAAGCGTCAAAATACTCTCACTATTAAGCTCTATAAAATCAGGAGAGATACTTTCAGTAATATCAGCTCGACATTCAATAAAAGTACTGTCATTAATATCAGTTCTATAATCAGTGCAGATATAATCAGTAATATCATCTCGATAATAAATACAAGTACTGTCAGTAATATCGGCTCTATAATCAGTACAGGTACGTTCAGTAATATCACATGTAAAATCAGCAGAGATAAGGCCAGTAATACCAGCTCAATATTCAGATTAGATACTGTTCATAATATCAGCTCGACAATTAATTCAGATACTGTCAGTAATATCAGCTCTATGATCAATACACGTAATCTCAGAAGCATAAGCTCTTTCAGCAAAACTTATACTGTCAGCAGTATCAGCTCGATAATCAGTACAGGGACTGTCAGTCCATTTAACATTGTATTTAATTGTATCGAAACCCACCATTTGCACACACTGTCTATTTAACAGTGTATTTAATGATATATAAACCTATCATTTACCCACACTGTCCATTTAACAATGTATTTAATGATATATAAACCCACCATTTACACACACTGTCCATTGAACAGTGTATTTAATGATAATTAAACCCACCATTTACCCACACTGTCCATTTAACAGTGTATTTAATGATATATAAACCCACCATTTACAAATAATGTCCATTTAACAGTGTATTTAATGATATATAAAACCACCATTTATCCATACTGTCCATTTAACAGTGCATTTAATGATATAAAAACCCATTATTTACCCACACTGTCCATTTCACAGTGTATTTAATGATATATAATCCCACCATTTACCAGTACTGTCTATTGAAAATTGTATTTGATGATATATTAATTGAACATTTACCCACACTGTCCATTTAAAAGTGTACTTAATGATATATAAAACCACCATTTACCCAAACTGTCCACTTAACACAGTATTTAATTTTCACCACAATCTTTCCCTTAGATTGATCACAACAATCCGTCCCTCTGAATTATCACCACAATCTGTCCCTAGGATTGATCACAACAATCCGTCCCTCGGGATTATCACAAAAATCTGTCCCTGGAATTGATCACAACAATCCGTCCCTCGGGATTATCACCACAATCTGTCCCTAGGATTTATCACAGCAATCCGTTTCAACAATTGTTCACAATAATCCGTCCGTCGGGATTATCACCACAATATGTTCCTGGGATTGATCACAACAATCCGTCCCTCGGAATTATCACCACAATCTGTCCCTAGGATTGATCACAACAATCCGTCCCTCGGAATTATCACCACAATCTGTCCCTCGGATTGATCACAACAATCCGTCCCTCGGAATTATCACCACAATCTGTCCCTGGGATTGATCACAACAATCCGTCCCTCGGAATTATCACCACAATCTGTGCTCAAATACTTTCTCTCTTTGGACACTTCCAACCCGTGGAGTTGTTTTTGTATTCTGTCTGTGAACCCTCTGAAAATGGGGGAAATCCAATCCTTATACCAATCACAGTCCAGGAATGGTCCTTTCCGGAATTAACAATGTAACTGTTGTATCTGCTGAATATTTACTCTGATAAATGTAACTGTGGAATGTCAGTACTCGTTCCCCCAGTGATTGAGGTGATTGATGCTCAACAAGAGTTTAATTCGGAAGTTTAACGGTTAATGTCCTCACTTACAGAAACAGCCTGTCCTCAGCTCACTGACGAAACACTGGCTCTTGGCCCCAGGGTTGAAAGCGCAAACATCCGAAAATCGATGGGATTTTAAGCAAACAATGTCCCTGATGCAAATGTAACAATTTATTTCTAACCATGTATCTGCTTTACTGAACTTCCCTGGAACCAAATTTGAAAACGTAATATTTATAACTGACTTTGTTCACAATTGACGTTGCAGCGAATTGTTCACCCGCTTCGATTTGATTCCACCAGAAAGGCCGCTCCCTGTTCTGAAACAAATGAGGAATGTTTGTGTTGAAATCCATCCTGATGTCTGGCAGCAGCTTTCACAGAAGGCGGAGCTCTGAATTTCACATACCAAGGACCAGATCAAATTCCCAAGTTGTGAACTGCTAAAATAAAGCAAGGAACTTGTACTCGATTGGGTGTAATGAAATAACAAGGGAATAATTTGTGAAATCTACACGGACATTGAGAGACGGGATCAAGGTAATGTTAATGTAATGTCAATTTGCATTTTAATTAAGTTCTTCTGCCCCTTCCTCTTTTCTAAAGTCGATTTCCCGCGGTCAGATATGTTCCCCGGCGTCGGGAGCTCTCCATTCCTCGCGGATTGAATAATTCACTAATTGTTCGTTCAGACACTGACTGAAGGCTGGCTACTTTACACCTAGAATTTCAGGGCTTGTACCTTATTGGACCCCACCAATCTCCGCTCAGACACATTTTAAAGCGGTTAAAGGACAGATAGCAGGAACACGAACTCTGGAGATTTACACCATCCTAGTCCAGCGGTGTTTCCTCCCCATGTTAGAATTTGATATTCAGTAAACAGGAGTGGGAAACTGGCCTTTCTCACTCTATGTGCATTTATTTGTAACTGTGAAACTGGCTCTTCTTACTCACTGAACCATTATGTGCCCGGCATACTTGTATTCAACTGATCAAAGACTGATCGAACACACAGTTCAGCTCAGTAAAGGGTTAACACATTCGCAATGGCCGATTATCGCTCTCTGCCGGTCACCTGGGAAATCAGCCTCAGCTGACCCGAGGCCGGACTGAACGCCATCCAATCACAGGATAGGAACAAAATCGGAGACAAAACTTGCTCCTGATTAATTATAATTAATTAGTTTAATGCGAATTAGGTGGGAGAATGGAGCAAGGACTTCACCTTTTTTCGAAAAATAAGTTATTGAGGATGCTGGTAGTTAGATTTGCTCAACTGAAGAAAAAGAGGCCTCTCCCTTCAGGCAGAAGTAAACTGCAGGACTGTTTTAAAGAGAAACAGCTTCAGGGCTGAAACCATCTTTCACAGAGAAAGGAGGTTCCTGATCGTTAATTTTGATAATTTGAGTAGTTACTTCCAATATATACAGTTTGGAGGCCTCATCACTAGTCCTCATAAAAAAAACTTACCAAAAGGCAGGAGTGTCCATCACTAATCTTTATATAAAAAGTCACTACTGTAATTAGCAACAGGCACGAGGATCCATCACTAATCTTTATATAAAAAGTAACAATCTAAATTACCAACAGGTAGGAGGGTCCATCAGTATTTTTTTGTATAAAAAGTAACGACATAAATTTCAAACAGGTAGCAGGGCCTCACCACTAATTTTTATCGAAAAGGTAACAATTCCAATTACAATCAGGAAGGAGGGTCCATCTCAAGTCTTTATAAAGAAATTAACCACTGAAATTACCAACAGGTGGGAGTGTCCAACACTAATCTTTAAATAAAACTAACAACTCAAATTACCAACAGGTTGGTGGGCCCATCACTAATCTTCAGAAAAAGTAGCTACTGAAATTCCCAACAGGTCGGAGGGTCCATCACTAATCTTTACATAAAAAGTAACCATTCAAATTAACAACAGGTTTTAGGGCCCGATCTCTAGGCTTTATATAAAAAAGGAAGTAACTGCTCAAATGAATCTTGTATTTGATTAAACTAATGTAATTAGTGTAGGTGTAAATGTAAGTTTTTGTTGCTGTTGTCCGTTTATTACACTAGTGTGAGCGTGACTGAAACAACAGATAACTGCATCTTACAAGGTCTCAATCTTGGCTGCACATTTATGCTGGAGAAAACTTCAACTATAGTTTATAGAAATTTACTGACCGAGATGAATCGCTTTTACATTCCGACAGTGTGGAAAGGCAAGCACCGGGACTGATAGTTTAATTTGTTGCTCTTGCCTTTGCGCATACAGAGAGAGACACACACACAATGGAGAATTATGATTGTAAAACAGCCCTCAAATCGACAACTTATATATTTGTGGTGGTTTTTGAGATTGTAAGACCCCTAAAGATAATCCAAAGATAACTGTGCAGCACCAGTTTAAGATTACACGATTGATAACATTATACATTAGTGTTAATTTTATTGAACGGTGTAAAATTCGGAAACATAGGAAAAACAGGAACAGGAGTCGGCCATTCAGCCCCTCGTGACTGCTCCGCCATTTGATAATACCATGGCTGATCTGTGATCCAACTCCATATAACCGCCTTTGGCCCATATCCCTTAATACTTTTGATTGCCAAAAAGCTATATATCTCACATTTAAATTTAGCAATTGAGCTAGTGTCAATTGCCGTTTGCAGAAGAGAGTTCCAATCTTCTACCACCCTTTGTGTGTAGAAACGTTTTCTAATCTCGCTCCTGAAAGGTCTGGCTCTAATTTTTAGACTGTGCCCCCACCTCCAAGATTCCCCAACCAGCAGAAATAGTTTCTCTCCATCCACCCCATCCGTTCCCCTTAATATCTGATAAACTTCGAACTGATCACCCCTTAATCTTCGAAACTCTAGAGAATACAACCCCAATTTGTGTAATCTCTCCTCGTAACTTAACCCTTGAAGTCTGGGTATCATTCCAGTAAACCTACGCTGCACTCCCTCCAAAGCCAACATGTCCTTCCGAAGGTGCGGTGCCCAGAACTGTTCACAGTACTCCAGGTGCGGTCTGACCAGAGTTTTGTATAGCTGCAGCATGACCTCTGCCCCCTTGTACTCCAGTCCTCGACATATAAAGGCCAGCATTCCATTAGCCTTATTGATTATTTTCTGCACCTGATCATGACACTGCAATGGTCTATGCACCTGAACCCCGAGGTCCCTTTGGGCATCCACTGTTTTTAACATTTTACCATTTAGAAAGTACCCTCTTCTATCCATTCTTGATCCAAAGTGAATGATCTCACATTTGTCTACATTGAATTCCATTTGCCACAGTTTTGCCCATTCACCTATTCTATCAATATCGCTTTGTAATTTCATGTTTTCATCTACACTGCTTACAATGCCACCAATCTTTGTGTCATCGGCAAACGTTAGTCAGGTGCTGATACCGTGAGAGATATGGTAAATATATTCAAATAGAAGCACCAACCAAAACACATCTCCATGAACACACGGACAACGTCACTACCCATAGAGAGCAGAGAAATCACACCCAGCTCCGTATTGTGTATGTAGGTAGATATCAGGTTCATAAAATGCCAGAATTTAATATCAAAACTCAACAAATCAAAAAATTGCAACAAATCTGTGAATAAAATAATACAATAGCGTCAGACTGGGTAACACCGAGTGAAGAATCATTGAACTCATCACCTCGCTCCATATTGCTCTTCAGAATATTCACCAGCTCAGGGATAAGTCTGGTGCTGTCCTGCACGGAGACTAAATCTTACCAATGGGTGCTCCCAGTGCAGAATCTCGGCCGTCTGGAACTGGTTGTGGAGGTCTGCGGGACTCATTGGTTTTCCCTGGCCAGCTGTCTGTGCCGCACCTGATGTGGAGAATTGTTGGTAACAGTCGGGAAATGCTCGATCCCAGAGCTAACAATTGTTGTGCTGATGGGGGAGTAGGGACTTCATATCGCGACAAGGCGACGTTTTATCCTTCTCATCTTAATATTTCCGCTTAACCCTCCTATTAATATATTTATTACAGAGCAGCAGAATCTTGGAACGCCTGTCACCACCATGGCTGAAAGTCCAAACAGGGGAGAAGATCCAACTTCATCACCAAGAATGAGAATAGTCACCGGTAGGTTCAGATCAACCTTTACAATATCAATTATATCCTGATAAAGGGTACTGATCACGAGCAAGAACCTACAGCTCACTCAGGAAGAGGAAACCGAGCAGATACAGTGTAGATAGGGGGAAGTGAGTGAACATCTAGTGGGCCAGTGCAGTCATAGGTGGAGGGATCTCAGTGCTGGAACTGTCCAATAGATATCTGGTGTTTCGACTGTAAGGTGGATAGCGACAGCGACGCAGGATGGTCCTTCTGAATAATAGTGTGAAACCAGGGAGTAGGGGCATGTGTGAGAGGCAAGTTGGGCACATGAATAGGAGAGCGATAGTCAGGCGAATAAACAAATTCATCGGCAGCTCTATGCAGTCCCAATTAGTAAGTTACCTTCCTGGTGTCAGAGCGAAGAACTTCCTGGAACACGTGGGACACTCTCTGGGAAGGAAAGCAGAGCGGAAAATAGTCATGGCCGGAACCAATAACAAGGAAAGAGCTCCGTTGAGAGAGGGAATATTAACATTTGAGCTCTGGACTGAAAAACTAGGCCTTAACGTGGTGATCTCTGGATTGTTTTGCGCTGGGCTGCTGAAGGAGGACAATATGAGGCAGGTCAATGTCCGGCTGCAGGGATGGAACTGGAGGGAAGGGTTCATGTTTTTGGGACAACAGGGTTAGTTCAGGACGAAGTGGAGGGACGGTTACGAACTGAACCGACAAACTACAACGGTTTAACAGAAAGGGTATATAGAGCAGTGGGAGGGTTTCACCTGATAAGACTGGATCGTGTGAAATATCCGGATCTGAGACTAGAGAGTGGAAATAATAAAACTGTTGGAGCAGGAACAGAAGATTTGTGAAATAGTGAAAATTTATGAGCAGGAAAATGGAAGGAGGTTTTGAAGTCGTGACAGAAGACGTAACTTAATATTAAAAGCAAATAAAAACGAGAACAGGTCAACAGTCCAATGAATTGGAGTTCAGATTGTGTGTTATGTCTGTGAATCTACAAAACATTCCAAACACATTTGGAAAGTTAGATTGATGAGAGATGTGATCTAGTATCTATAAGATTGGGCTGTGATGGATGAGGTTTTGGGGAGAAACAACACATTTCCTTTAGTTTCTAAAAGTGATGGCAGATGTGAAAATGTTGTTGTAACAGTGGAGTATGTGGGACCATATTTCGAGATAACTGTAGAAAAGGATTGGGATCTGAATTTAACAGCCGAGGTGGATAAGTCACTGAACTGAGAAATAACGCACCCGAGGCTGTTAAATGAAGTCAGAGAGGAGATAGGAGGGAATTTGATCACAATTCAAAAAATCTATCGATCTCAGCCTTGAATATATTCAATGACTCATCATCCACAGCCCTCTGGGGGAGAGAGGTCCAAAGATTCAAAACACTCTGCGTGAAGAAATTCATCCTCATCTCAGTCTTGAATGGCCGACCCCTTATCCTGAGACGATGCAACCTAGTTTTAGAATCTCCATTTAGGGGAATCAATCTCTCAGCATCTAACCTGTCAAGCCCCATCATAATCTTATATGTTTCAATTAGATCACTATCATTCTTCTAAACTCCAGAGAGTACAGGCCCAATCTGCTCAATCTCTTCTCATAGGACAACCCTCTCATCCCAGGAATTAAGCTAGTGAACCCTCGTTGCACCGCCTCCAAGGCAAGCATACCCGTCCTTAGATAAGGAGACCAGAACTGGACGCAATACTTCAGGTGAGGTCTCACTAAAGCCGTGCACAGCTGTAGTAATTCTTCCCTCCTCTTGTACTCGAACCCCCTTGCAATAAAGGCCAAAATGCCATTTGCTCTCCGAATTACCTGCTCTCGCTGCATATTACATTTTTGAGTTTCTTATACAAGGACACCCAATTCTCTGTGAACACCAACATTTATTAGTCTCCCACCATTTTAAAATATTCTGTTTTTCTATCCTTCCTTCCAAAGTGAATATCCTCACATTTCCACACATTATGCCACAACTATCACCGTCTTGTCCACTCACTTAATCTGTCTATATCCTTTCACAGACTCTTTGTGTCCTCCTCACAAATTACTTTCCAACCTCGCTTTGTATCGTCAGCGAACTTGGACATTTTACACTGTCCCTTCAACTAATTCATCAATATAGATTGTAAATCGCTGAGGCCCAAGCACTGACCCCTCCGACACCCCACCAGTAACACCCTGCCAACCTGACAATGGCCCGTTTATCCCGACTTTCTGTTTCTTTCCTTTAACCAATCCCGGGTCATTCTGTGTCTGTTCAAAAGGGGTGTGCTGTCAGTCCCGGATCATTCTGTCCCTGTTTAAAAGGGATGTGCTGTCCGTCCCGGATCATTCTGTCCCTGTTTAAAAGGGATGTGCTGTCAGTCCCGGATCATTCTGTCTCTGTTTAAAAGGGATGTGCTGTCAGTCCCGGATCATTCTGTCCCTGTTTAAAAGGGGTGAGCGATCAGTCCCGGATCATTCTGTCCCTGTTTAAAAGGGATGAGCGATCAGTCCCGGATCATTCTGTCTCTGTTTAAAAGGGGTGAGCGATCAGTCCCGGATCACACTGTCCCTGTTTAAAAGGGATGAGCGATCAGTCCCGGATCATTCTGTCCCTGTTTAAAAGGGGTGAGCGATCAGTCCCGGATCATTCTGTCCCTGTTTAAAAGGGGTGAGCGATCAGTCCCGGATCATTCTGTCTCTGTTTAAAAGGGGTGAGCGATCAGTCCCGGATCATTCTGTCCCTGTTTAAAAGGGGTGAGCGATCAGTCCCGGATCATTCTGTCTCTGTTTAAAAGGGGTGAGCGATCAGTCCCGGATCATTCTGTCCCTGTTTAAAAGGGGTGAGCGATCAGTCCCGGATCATTCTGTCTCTGTTTAAAAGGGGTGAGCGATCAGTCCCGGATCATTCTGTGTCTGTTTAAAAGGGGTGAGCGATCAGTCCCGGATCATTCTGTCTCTGTTTAAAAGGGGTGAGCGATCAGTCCCGGATCATTCTGTCCCTGTTTAAAAGGGATGAGCGATCAGTCCCGGATCACACTGTCTCTGTTTAAAAGGGGTGAGCGATCAGTCCCGGATCATTCTGTCTCTGTTTAAAAGGGGTGAGCGATCAGTCCCGGATCATTCTGTCCCTGTTTAAAAGGGGTGAGCGATCAGTCCCGGATCATTCTGTCTCTGTTTAAAAGGGGTGAGCGATCAGTCCCGGATCATTCTGTCTCTGTTTAAAAGGGGTGAGCGATCAGTCCCGGATCATTCTGTCCCTGTTTAAAAGGGGTGAGCGATCAGTCCCGGATCATTCTGTCCCTGTTTAAAAGGGATGAGCGATCAGTCCCGGATCATTCTGTCCCTGTTTAAAAGGGGTGAGCGATCAGTCCCGGATCATTCTGTCCCTGTTTAAAAGGGATGAGCGATCAGTCCCGGATCATTCTGTCCCTGTTTAAAAGGGGTGAGCGATCAGTCCCGGATCATTCTGTCCCTGTTTAAAAGGGATGAGCGATCAGTCCCGGATCATTCTGTCTCTGTTTAAAAGGGGTGAGCGATCAGTCCCGGATCACACTGTCCCTGTTTTATAAGGGATGAGCGATCAGTCCCGGATCATTCTGTCCCTGTTTAAAAGGGGTGAGCGATCAGTCCCGGATCATTCTGTCTCTGTTTAAAAGGGGTGAGCGATCAGTCCCGGATCATTCTGTCCCTGTTTAAAAGGGGTGAGCGATCAGTCCCGGATCATTCTGTCTCTGTTTAAAAGGGGTGAGCGATCAGTCCCGGATCATTCTGTGTCTGTTGAAAAGGGGTGAGCGATCAGTCCCGGATCATTCTGTCTCTGTTTAAAAGGGGTGAGCGATCAGTCCCGGATCATTCTGTCCCTGTTTAAAAGGGATGAGCGATCAGTCCCGGATCACACTGTCTCTGTTTAAAAGGGGTGAGCGATCAGTCCCGGATCATTCTGTCTCTGTTTAAAAGGGGTGAGCGATCAGTCCCGGATCATTCTGTCCCTGTTTAAAAGGGGTGAGCGATCAGTCCCGGATCATTCTGTCTCTGTTTAAAAGGGGTGAGCGATCAGTCCCGGATCATTCTGTCTCTGTTTAAAAGGGGTGAGCGATCAGTCCCGGATCATTCTGTCCCTGTTTAAAAGGGGTGAGCGATCAGTCCCGGATCATTCTGTCCCTGTTTAAAAGGGATGAGCGATCAGTCCCGGATCATTCTGTCCCTGTTTAAAAGGGGTGAGCGATCAGTCCCGGATCATTCTGTCCCTGTTTAAAAGGGATGAGCGATCAGTCCCGGATCATTCTGTCCCTGTTTAAAAGGGGTGAGCGATCAGTCCCGGATCATTCTGTCTCTGTTTAAAAGGGGTGAGCGATCAGTCCCGGATCATTCTGTCCCTGTTTAAAAGGGGTGAGCGATCAGTCCCGGATCACACTGTCCCTGTTTAAAAGGGGTGAGCGATCAATCCCGGATCATTCTGTCTCTGTTTAAAAGGGGTGAGCGATCAATCCCGGATCATTCTGTCCCTGTTTAAAAGGGGTGAGCGATCAGTCCCGGATCATTCTGTCTCTGTTTAAAAGGGGTGAGCGATCAGTCCCGGATCATTCTGTCTCTGTTTAAAAGGGGTGAGCGATCAGTCCCGGATCATTCTGTCTCTGTTTAAAAGGGGTGAGCGATCAGTCCCGGATCATTCTGTCCCTGTTTAAAAGGGGTGAGCGATCAGTCCCGGATCATTCTGTCCCTGTTTAAAAGGGATGAGCGATCAGTCCCGGATCATTCTGTCCCTGTTTAAAAGGGGTGAGCGATCAGTCCCGGATCATTCTGTCCCTGTTTCAAAGGGGTGAGCGATCAGTCCCGGATCATTCTGTCCCTGTTTAAAAGGGGTGAGCGATCAGTCCCGGATCATTCTGTCCCTGTTTAAAAGGGATGAGCGATCAGTCCCGGATCATTCTGTCCCTGTTTAAAAGGGGTGAGCGATCAGTCCCGGATCATTCTGTCCCTGTTTAAAAGGGGTGAGCGATCAGTCCCGGATCATTCTGTCTCTGTTTAAAAGGGATGAGCGATCAGTCCCGGATCATTCTGTCCCTGTTTAAAAGGGATGAGCGATCAGTCCCGGATCATTCTGTCCCTGTTTAAAAGGGGTGAGCGATCAGTCCCGGATCATTCTGTGTCTGTTTAAAAGGGGTGAGCGATCAGTCCCGGATCATTCTGTCCCTGTTTAAAAGGGGTGAGCGATCAGTCCCGGATCATTCTGTCTCTGTTTAAAAGGAGTGAGCGATCAGTCCCGGATCATTCTGTCCCTGTTTAAAAGGGGTGAGCGATCAGTCCCGGATCATTCTGTCTCTGTTTAAAAGGGGTGAGCGATCAGTCCCGGATCATTCTGTCTCTGTTTGAAAGGGGTGAGCGATCAGTCCCGGATCATTCTATCCCTGTTTAAAAGGGGTGAGCGATCAGTCCCGGATCATTCTGTCTCTGTTTAAAAGGGGTGAGCGATCAGTCCCGGATCATTCTGTCCCTGTTTAAAAGGGGTGAGCGATCAGTCCCGGATCATTCTGTCTCTGTTTAAAAGGGGTGAGCGATCAGTCCCGGATCATTCTGTCCCTGTTTAAAAGGGATGAGCGATCAGTCCCGGATCATTCTGTGTGTGTTTAAAAGGGGTGAGCGATCAGTCCCGGATCATTCTGTCTCTGTTTAAAAGGGGTGAGCGATCAGTCACGGATCATTCTGTCCCTGTTTAAAAGGGGTGAGCGATCAGTCCCGGATCATTCTGTCTCTGTTTAAAAGGGGTGAGCGATCAGTCCCGGATCATTCTGTCTCTGTTTAAAAGGGTTGAGCGATCAGTCCCGGATCATTCTGTCCCTGTTTAAAAGGGATGAGCGACCAGTCCCGGATCATTCTGTCCCTGTTTAAAAGGGGTGAGCGATCAGTCCCGGATCATTCTGTCCCCTCTTTTAAAAGGGGTGAGCGATCAGTCCCGGATCATTCTGTCCCTGTTTAAAAGGGGTGAGCGATCAGTCCCGGATCATTCTGTCCCTGTTTAAAAGGGGTGAGCGATCAGTCCCGGATCATTCTGTCCCTGTTTAAAAGGGGTGAGCGATCAGTCCCGGATCATTCTGTCTCTGTTTAAAAGGGGTGAGCGATCAGTCCCGGATCATTCTTTCTCTGTTTAAAAGGGATGAGCGATCAGTCCCGGATCATTCTGTGTCTGTTTAAAAGGGATGAGCGATCAGTCCCGGATCATTCTGTCCCTGTTTAAAAGGGGGGAGCGATCAGTCCCGGATCATTCTGTCCCTGTTTAAAAGGGGTGAGCGATCAGTCCCGGATCATTCTGTCCCTGTTTAAAAGGGGTGAGCGATCAGTCCCGGATCATTCTGTCCCTGTTTAAAAGGGATGAGCGATCAGTCCCGGATCATTCTGTCCCTGTTCAAAAGGGGTGAGCGATCAGTCCCGGATCATTCTGTCCCTGTTTAAAAGGGGTGAGCGATCAGTCCCGGATCATTCTGTCTCTGTTTAAAAGGGGTGAGCGATCAGTCCCGGATCATTCTGTCCCTGTTTAAAAGGGATGAGCGATCAGTCCCGGATCATTCTGTCCCTGTTTAAAAGGGGTGAGCGATCAGTCCCGGATCATTCTGTGTCTGTTTAAAAGGGGTGAGCGATCAGTCCCGGATCATTCTGTCCCTGTTTAAAAGGGGTGAGCGATCAGTCCCGGATCATTCTGTCTCTGTTTAAAAGGGGTGAGCGATCAGTCCCGGATCATTCTGTCCCTGTTTAAAAGGGGTGAGCGATCAGTCCCGGATCATTCTGTCTCTGTTTAAAAGGGGTGAGCGATCAGTCCCGGATCATTCTGTCTCTGTTTAAAAGGGGTGAGCGATCAGTCCCGGATCATTCTATCCCTGTTTAAAAGGGGTGAGCGATCAGTCCCGGATCATTCTGTCTCTGTTTAAAAGGGGTGAGCGATCAGTCCCGGATCATTCTATCCCTGTTTAAAAGGGGTGAGCGATCAGTCCCGGATCATTCTGTCTCTGTTTAAAAGGGGTGAGCGATCAGTCCCGGATCATTCTGTCCCTGTTTAAAAGGGGTGAGCGATCAGTCCCGGATCATTCTGTCTCTGTTTAAAAGGGGTGAGCGATCAGTCCCGGATCATTCTGTCCCTGTTTAAAAGGGATGAGCGATCAGTCCCGGATCATTCTGTCCCTGTTTAAAAGGGATGAGCGATCAGTCCCGGATCATTCTGTCCCTGTTTAAAAGGGGTGAGCGATCAGTCCCGGATCATTCTGTCCCTGTTTAAAAGGGATGAGCGATCAGTCCCGGATCATTCTGTCCCTGTTTAAAAGGGGTGAGCGATCAGTCCCGGATCATTCTGTGTCTGTTTAAAAGGGGTGAGCGATCAGTCCCGGATCATTCTGTCCCTGTTTAAAAGGGATGAGCGATCAGTCCCGGATCATTCTGTCCCTGTTTAAAAGGGGTGAGCGATCAGTCCCGGATCATTCTGTGTCTGTTTAAAAGGGGTGAGCGATCAGTCCCGGATCATT
The DNA here is from genome assembly GCF_035084215.1 of Heptranchias perlo. Lineage (NCBI taxonomy): Eukaryota > Metazoa > Chordata > Chondrichthyes > Hexanchiformes > Hexanchidae > Heptranchias > Heptranchias perlo. The sequence goes on along the minus strand of NW_027139453.1, from coordinate 6,009,728 downwards.
CTGTCCCTGTTTAAAAGGGGTGAGCGATCAGTCCCGGATCATTCTGTCTCTGTTTAAAAGGAGTGAGCGATCAGTCCCGGATCATTCTGTCCCTGTTTAAAAGGGGTGAGCGATCAGTCCCGGATCATTCTGTCTCTGTTTAAAAGGGGTGAGCGATCAGTCCCGGATCATTCTGTCTCTGTTTAAAAGGGGTGAGCGATCAGTCCCGGATCATTCTATCCCTGTTTAAAAGGGGTGAGCGATCAGTCCCGGATCATTCTGTCTCTGTTTAAAAGGGGTGAGCGATCAGTCCCGGATCATTCTGTCCCTGTTTAAAAGGGGTGAGCGATCAGTCCCGGATCATTCTGTCTCTGTTTAAAAGGGGTGAGCGATCAGTCCCGGATCATTCTGTCCCTGTTTAAAAGGGATGAGCGATCAGTCCCGGATCATTCTGTGTGTGTTTAAAAGGGGTGAGCGATCAGTCCCGGATCATTCTGTCTCTGTTTAAAAGGGGTGAGCGATCAGTCACGGATCATTCTGTCCCTGTTTAAAAGGGGTGAGCGATCAGTCCCGGATCATTCTGTCTCTGTTTAAAAGGGGTGAGCGATCAGTCCCGGATCATTCTGTCTCTGTTTAAAAGGGTTGAGCGATCAGTCCCGGATCATTCTGTCCCTGTTTAAAAGGGGTGAGCGATCAGTCCCGGATCATTCTGTCCCTGTTTAAAAGGGATGAGCGATCAGTCCCGGATCACACTGTCTCTGTTTAAAAGGGGTGAGCGATCAGTCCCGGATCATTCTGTCCCTGTTTAAAAGGGATGAGCGACCAGTCCCGGATCATTCTGTCCCTGTTTAAAAGGGGTGAGCGATCAGTCCCGGATCATTCTGTCCCCTCTTTTAAAAGGGGTGAGCGATCAGTCCCGGATCATTCTGTCCCTGTATAAAAGGGGTGAGCGATCAGTCCCGGATCATTCTGTCCCTGTTTAAAAGGGGTGAGCGATCAGTCCCGGATCATTCTGTCTCTGTTTAAAAGGGGTGAGCGATCAGTCCCGGATCATTCTGTCCCTGTTTAAAAGGGGTGAGCGATCAGTCCCGGATCATTCTGTCTCTGTTTAAAAGGGGTGAGCGATCAGTCCCGGATCATTCTGTCTCTGTTTAAAAGGGGTGAGCGATCAGTCCCGGATCATTCTATCCCTGTTTAAAAGGGGTGAGCGATCAGTCCCGGATCATTCTGTCTCTGTTTAAAAGGGGTGAGCGATCAGTCCCGGATCATTCTGTCCCTGTTTAAAAGGGGTGAGCGATCAGTCCCGGATCATTCTGTCTCTGTTTAAAAGGGGTGAGCGATCAGTCCCGGATCATTCTGTCCCTGTTTAAAAGGGATGAGCGATCAGTCCCGGATCATTCTGTCCCTGTTTAAAAGGGATGAGCGATCAGTCCCGGATCATTCTGTCCCTGTTTAAAAGGGGTGAGCGATCAGTCCCGGATCATTCTGTCCCTGTTTAAAAGGGATGAGCGATCAGTCCCGGATCATTCTGTCCCTGTTTAAAAGGGGTGAGCGATCAGTCCCGGATCATTCTGTGTCTGTTTAAAAGGGGTGAGCGATCAGTCCCGGATCATTCTGTCCCTGTTTAAAAGGGATGAGCGATCAGTCCCGGATCATTCTGTCCCTGTTTAAAAGGGGTGAGCGATCAGTCCCGGATCATTCTGTGTCTGTTTAAAAGGGGTGAGCGATCAGTCCCGGATCATTCTGTCCCTGTTTAAAAGGGGTGAGCGATCAGTCCCGGATCATTCTGTCTCTGTTTAAAAGGAGTGAGCGATCAGTCCCGGATCATTCTGTCCCTGTTTAAAAGGGGTGAGCGATCAGTCCCGGATCATTCTGTCTCTGTTTAAAAGGGGTGAGCGATCAGTCCCGGATCATTCTGTCTCTGTTTAAAAGGGGTGAGCGATCAGTCCCGGATCATTCTATCCCTGTTTAAAAGGGGTGAGCGATCAGTCCCGGATCATTCTGTCTCTGTTTAAAAGGGGTGAGCGATCAGTCCCGGATCATTCTGTCCCTGTTTAAAAGGGGTGAGCGATCAGTCCCGGATCATTCTGTCTCTGTTTAAAAGGGGTGAGCGATCAGTCCCGGATCATTCTGTCCCTGTTTAAAAGGGATGAGCGATCAGTCCCGGATCATTCTGTGTGTGTTTAAAAGGGGTGAGCGATCAGTCCCGGATCATTCTGTCTCTGTTTAAAAGGGGTGAGCGATCAGTCACGGATCATTCTGTCCCTGTTTAAAAGGGGTGAGCGATCAGTCCCGGATCATTCTGTCTCTGTTTAAAAGGGGTGAGCGATCAGTCCCGGATCATTCTGTCTCTGTTTAAAAGGGTTGAGCGATCAGTCCCGGATCATTCTGTCCCTGTTTAAAAGGGATGAGCGATCAGTCCCGGATCACACTGTCTCTGTTTAAAAGGGGTGAGCGATCAGTCCCGGATCATTCTGTCCCTGTTTAAAAGGGATGAGCGACCAGTCCCGGATCATTCTGTCCCTGTTTAAAAGGGGTGAGCGATCAGTCCCGGATCATTCTGTCCCCTCTTTTAAAAGGGGTGAGCGATCAGTCCCGGATCATTCTGTCCCTGTATAAAAGGGGTGAGCGATCAGTCCCGGATCATTCTGTCCCTGTTTAAAAGGGGTGAGCGATCAGTCCCGGATCATTCTGTCCCTGTTTAAAAGGGGTGAGCGATCAGTCCCGGATCATTCTGTCTCTGTTTAAAAGGGGTGAGCGATCAGTCCCGGATCATTCTTTCTCTGTTTAAAAGGGATGAGCGATCAGTCCCGGATCATTCTGTGTCTGTTTAAAAGGGATGAGCGATCAGTCCCGGATCATTCTGTCCCTGTTTAAAAGGGGGGAGCGATCAGTCCCGGATCATTCTGTCCCTGTTTAAAAGGGGTGAGCGATCAGTCCCGGATCATTCTGTCCCTGTTTAAAAGGGGTGAGCGATCAGTCCCGGATCATTCTGTCCCTGTTTAAAAGGGATGAGCGATCAGTCCCGGATCATTCTGTCCCTGTTCAAAAGGGGTGAGCGATCAGTCCCGGATCATTCTGTCCCTGTTTAAAAGGGGTGAGCGATCAGTCCCGGATCATTCTGTCTCTGTTTAAAAGGGGTGAGCGATCAGTCCCGGATCATTCTGTCTCTGTTTAAAAGGGGTGAGCGATCAGTCCTGGATCATTCTGTCCCTGTTTAAAAGGGGTGAGCGATCAGTCCTGGATCATTCTGTCCCTGTTTAAAAGGGGTGAGCGATCAGTCCCGGATCATTCTGTCTCTGTTTAAAAGGGGTGAGCGATCAGTCCCGGATCATTCTGTCCCTGTTTAAAAGGGGTGAGCGATCAGTCCCGGATCATTCTGTCTCTGTTTAAAAGGGGTGAGCGATCAGTCCCGGATCATTCTGTCCCTGTTTAAAAGGGATGAGCGATCAGTCCCGGATCATTCTGTCCCTGTTTAAAAGGGATGAGCGATCAGTCCCGGATCATTCTGTCTCTGTTTAAAAGGGGTGAGCGATCAGTCCCGGATCATTCTTTCTCTGTTTAAAAGGGATGAGCGATCAGTCCCGGATCATTCTGTGTCTGTTTAAAAGGGATGAGCGATCAGTCCCGGATCATTCTGTCCCTGTTTAAAAGGGGGGAGCGATCAGTCCCGGATCATTCTGTCCCTGTTTAAAAGGGGTGAGCGATCAGTCCCGGATCATTCTGTCCCTGTTTAAAAGGGGTGAGCGATCAGTCCCGGATCATTCTGTCCCTGTTTAAAAGGGATGAGCGATCAGTCCCGGATCATTCTGTCCCTGTTCAAAAGGGGTGAGCGATCAGTCCCGGATCATTCTGTCCCTGTTTAAAAGGGGTGAGCGATCAGTCCCGGATCATTCTGTCTCTGTTTAAAAGGGATGAGCGATCAGTCCCGGATCATTCTGTCTCTGTTTAAAAGGGGTGAGCGATCAGTCCTGGATCATTCTGTCCCTGTTTAAAAGGGGTGAGCGATCAGTCCTGGATCATTCTGTCCCTGTTTAAAAGGGGTGAGCGATCAGTCCCGGATCATTCTGTCTCTGTTTAAAAGGGGTGAGCGATCAGTCCCGGATCATTCTGTCCCTGTTTAAAAGGGGTGAGCGATCAGTCCCGGATCATTCTGTCTCTGTTTAAAAGGGGTGAGCGATCAGTCCCGGATCATTCTGTCCCTGTTTAAAAGGGATGAGCGATCAGTCCCGGATCATTCTGTCCCTGTTTAAAAGGGATGAGCGATCAGTCCCGGATCATTCTGTCCCTGTTTAAAAGGGGTGAGCGATCAGTCCCGGATCATTCTGTCCCTGTTTAAAAGGGATGAGCGATCAGTCCCGGATCATTCTGTCCCTGTTTAAAAGGGGTGAGCGATCAGTCCCGGATCATTCTGTGTCTGTTTAAAAGGGGTGAGCGATCAGTCCCGGATCATTCTGTCCCTGTTTAAAAGGGATGAGCGATCAGTCCCGGATCATTCTGTCCCTGTTTAAAAGGGGTGAGCGATCAGTCCCGGATCATTCTGTGTCTGTTTAAAAGGGGTGAGCGATCAGTCCCGGATCATTCTGTCCCTGTTTAAAAGGGGTGAGCGATCAGTCCCGGATCATTCTGTCTCTGTTTAAAAGGAGTGAGCGATCAGTCCCGGATCATTCTGTCCCTGTTTAAAAGGGGTGAGCGATCAGTCCCGGATCATTCTGTCTCTGTTTAAAAGGGGTGAGCGATCAGTCCCGGATCATTCTGTCTCTGTTTAAAAGGGGTGAGCGATCAGTCCCGGATCATTCTATCCCTGTTTAAAAGGGGTGAGCGATCAGTCCCGGATCATTCTGTCTCTGTTTAAAAGGGGTGAGCGATCAGTCCCGGATCATTCTGTCCCTGTTTAAAAGGGGTGAGCGATCAGTCCCGGATCATTCTGTCTCTGTTTAAAAGGGGTGAGCGATCAGTCCCGGATCATTCTGTCCCTGTTTAAAAGGGATGAGCGATCAGTCCCGGATCATTCTGTGTGTGTTTAAAAGGGGTGAGCGATCAGTCCCGGATCATTCTGTCTCTGTTTAAAAGGGGTGAGCGATCAGTCACGGATCATTCTGTCCCTGTTTAAAAGGGGTGAGCGATCAGTCCCGGATCATTCTGTCTCTGTTTAAAAGGGGTGAGCGATCAGTCCCGGATCATTCTGTCTCTGTTTAAAAGGGTTGAGCGATCAGTCCCGGATCATTCTGTCCCTGTTTAAAAGGGATGAGCGATCAGTCCCGGATCACACTGTCTCTGTTTAAAAGGGGTGAGCGATCAGTCCCGGATCATTCTGTCCCTGTTTAAAAGGGATGAGCGACCAGTCCCGGATCATTCTGTCCCTGTTTAAAAGGGGTGAGCGATCAGTCCCGGATCATTCTGTCCCCTCTTTTAAAAGGGGTGAGCGATCAGTCCCGGATCATTCTGTCCCTGTATAAAAGGGGTGAGCGATCAGTCCCGGATCATTCTGTCCCTGTTTAAAAGGGGTGAGCGATCAGTCCCGGATCATTCTGTCTCTGTTTAAAAGGGGTGAGCGATCAGTCCCGGATCATTCTGTCCCTGTTTAAAAGGGGTGAGCGATCAGTCCCGGATCATTCTGTCTCTGTTTAAAAGGGGTGAGCGATCAGTCCCGGATCATTCTGTCTCTGTTTAAAAGGGGTGAGCGATCAGTCCCGGATCATTCTATCCCTGTTTAAAAGGGGTGAGCGATCAGTCCCGGATCATTCTGTCTCTGTTTAAAAGGGGTGAGCGATCAGTCCCGGATCATTCTGTCCCTGTTTAAAAGGGGTGAGCGATCAGTCCCGGATCATTCTGTCTCTGTTTAAAAGGGGTGAGCGATCAGTCCCGGATCATTCTGTCCCTGTTTAAAAGGGATGAGCGATCAGTCCCGGATCATTCTGTCCCTGTTTAAAAGGGATGAGCGATCAGTCCCGGATCATTCTGTCCCTGTTTAAAAGGGGTGAGCGATCAGTCCCGGATCATTCTGTCCCTGTTTAAAAGGGATGAGCGATCAGTCCCGGATCATTCTGTCCCTGTTTAAAAGGGGTGAGCGATCAGTCCCGGATCATTCTGTGTCTGTTTAAAAGGGGTGAGCGATCAGTCCCGGATCATTCTGTCCCTGTTTAAAAGGGATGAGCGATCAGTCCCGGATCATTCTGTCCCTGTTTAAAAGGGGTGAGCGATCAGTCCCGGATCATTCTGTGTCTGTTTAAAAGGGGTGAGCGATCAGTCCCGGATCATTCTGTCCCTGTTTAAAAGGGGTGAGCGATCAGTCCCGGATCATTCTGTCTCTGTTTAAAAGGAGTGAGCGATCAGTCCCGGATCATTCTGTCCCTGTTTAAAAGGGGTGAGCGATCAGTCCCGGATCATTCTGTCTCTGTTTAAAAGGGGTGAGCGATCAGTCCCGGATCATTCTGTCTCTGTTTAAAAGGGGTGAGCGATCAGTCCCGGATCATTCTATCCCTGTTTAAAAGGGGTGAGCGATCAGTCCCGGATCATTCTGTCTCTGTTTAAAAGGGGTGAGCGATCAGTCCCGGATCATTCTGTCCCTGTTTAAAAGGGGTGAGCGATCAGTCCCGGATCATTCTGTCTCTGTTTAAAAGGGGTGAGCGATCAGTCCCGGATCATTCTGTCCCTGTTTAAAAGGGATGAGCGATCAGTCCCGGATCATTCTGTGTGTGTTTAAAAGGGGTGAGCGATCAGTCCCGGATCATTCTGTCTCTGTTTAAAAGGGGTGAGCGATCAGTCACGGATCATTCTGTCCCTGTTTAAAAGGGGTGAGCGATCAGTCCCGGATCATTCTGTCTCTGTTTAAAAGGGGTGAGCGATCAGTCCCGGATCATTCTGTCTCTGTTTAAAAGGGTTGAGCGATCAGTCCCGGATCATTCTGTCCCTGTTTAAAAGGGATGAGCGATCAGTCCCGGATCACACTGTCTCTGTTTAAAAGGGGTGAGCGATCAGTCCCGGATCATTCTGTCCCTGTTTAAAAGGGATGAGCGACCAGTCCCGGATCATTCTGTCCCTGTTTAAAAGGGGTGAGCGATCAGTCCCGGATCATTCTGTCCCCTCTTTTAAAAGGGGTGAGCGATCAGTCCCGGATCATTCTGTCCCTGTATAAAAGGGGTGAGCGATCAGTCCCGGATCATTCTGTCCCTGTTTAAAAGGGGTGAGCGATCAGTCCCGGATCATTCTGTCCCTGTTTAAAAGGGGTGAGCGATCAGTCCCGGATCATTCTGTCTCTGTTTAAAAGGGGTGAGCGATCAGTCCCGGATCATTCTTTCTCTGTTTAAAAGGGATGAGCGATCAGTCCCGGATCATTCTGTGTCTGTTTAAAAGGGATGAGCGATCAGTCCCGGATCATTCTGTCCCTGTTTAAAAGGGGGGAGCGATCAGTCCCGGATCATTCTGTCCCTGTTTAAAAGGGGTGAGCGATCAGTCCCGGATCATTCTGTCCCTGTTTAAAAGGGGTGAGCGATCAGTCCCGGATCATTCTGTCCCTGTTTAAAAGGGATGAGCGATCAGTCCCGGATCATTCTGTCCCTGTTCAAAAGGGGTGAGCGATCAGTCCCGGATCATTCTGTCCCTGTTTAAAAGGGGTGAGCGATCAGTCCCGGATCATTCTGTCTCTGTTTAAAAGGGGTGAGCGATCAGTCCTGGATCATTCTGTCCCTGTTTAAAAGGGATGAGCGATCAGTCCCGGATCATTCTGTCCCTGTTTAAAAGGGGTGAGCGATCAGTCCCGGATCATTCTGTGTCTGTTTAAAAGGGGTGAGCGATCAGTCCCGGATCATTCTGTCCCTGTTTAAAAGGGGTGAGCGATCAGTCCCGGATCATTCTGTCTCTGTTTAAAAGGGGTGAGCGATCAGTCCCGGATCATTCTGTCCCTGTTTAAAAGGGGTGAGCGATCAGTCCCGGATCATTCTGTCTCTGTTTAAAAGGGGTGAGCGATCAGTCCCGGATCATTCTGTCTCTGTTTAAAAGGGGTGAGCGATCAGTCCCGGATCATTCTATCCCTGTTTAAAAGGGGTGAGCGATCAGTCCCGGATCATTCTGTCTCTGTTTAAAAGGGGTGAGCGATCAGTCCCGGATCATTCTGTCCCTGTTTAAAAGGGGTGAGCGATCAGTCCCGGATCATTCTGTCTCTGTTTAAAAGGGGTGAGCGATCAGTCCCGGATCATTCTGTCCCTGTTTAAAAGGGATGAGCGATCAGTCCCGGATCATTCTGTGTGTGTTTAAAAGGGGTGAGCGATCAGTCCCGGATCATTCTGTCTCTGTTTAAAAGGGGTGAGCGATCAGTCACGGATCATTCGGTCCCTGTTTAAAAGGGGTGAGCGATCAGTCCCGGATCATTCTGTCTCTGTTTAAAAGGGGTGAGCGATCAGTCCCGGATCATTCTGTCTCTGTTTAAAAGGGTTGAGCGATCAGTCCCGGATCATTCTGTCCCTGTTTAAAAGGGATGAGCGATCAGTCCCGGATCACACTGTCTCTGTTTAAAAGGGGTGAGCGATCAGTCCCGGATCATTCTGTCCCTGTTTAAAAGGGATGAGCGACCAGTCCCGGATCATTCTGTCCCTGTTTAAAAGGGGTGAGCGATCAGTCCCGGATCATTCTGTCTCCTCTTTTAAAAGGGGTGAGCGATCAGTCCCGGATCATTCTGTCCCTGTTTGAAAGGGGTGAGCGATCAGTCCCGGATCATTCTGTCCCTGTTTAAAAGGGGTGAGCGATCAGTCCCGGATCATGCTGTCCCTGTTTAAAAGGGGTGAGCGATCAGTCCCGGATCATTCTGTCTCTGTTTAAAAGGGGTGAGCGATCAGTCCCGGATCATTCTGTCTCTGTTTAAAAGGGGTGAGCGATCAGTCCCGGATCATTCTGTCCCTGTTTAAAAGGGGTGAGCGATCAGTCCCGGATCATTCTGTCTCTGTTTAAAAGGGGTGAGCGATCAGTCCCGGATCATTCTTTCTCTGTTTAAAAGGGATGAGCGATCAGTCCCGGATCATTCTGTGTCTGTTTAAAAGGGATGAGCGATCAGTCCCGGATCATTCTGTCCCTGTTTAAAAGGGGTGAGCGATCAGTCCCGGATCATTCTGTCCCTGTTTAAAAGGGGTGAGCGATCAGTCCCGGATCATTCTGTCCCTGTTTAAAAGGGATGAGCGATCAGTCCCGGATCATTTTGTCCCTGTTTAAAAGGGGTGAGCGATCAGTCCCGGATCATTCTGTCCCTGTTTAAAAGGGGTGAGCGATCAGTCCCGGATCATTCTGTCTCTGTTTAAAAGGGGTGAGCGATCAGTCCCGGATCATTCTGTCCCTGTTTAAAAGGGGTGAGCGATCAGTCCCGGATCATTCTGTCTCTGTTTAAAAGGGGTGAGCGATCAGTCCCGGATCATTCTGTGTCTTTTAAAAGGGGTGAGCGATCAGTCCCGGATCATTCTGTGTCTGTTTAAAAGGGATGAGCGATCAGTCCCGGATCATTCTGTCCCTGTTTAAAAGGGATGAGCGATCAGTCCCGGATCATTCTGTCCCTGTTTAAAAGCGGTGAGCGATCAGTCCCGGATCATTCTGTCTCTGTTTAAAAGGGGTGAGCGATCAGTCCCGGATCATTCTGTCTCTGTTTATAAGGGGTGAGCGATCAGTCCCGGATCATTCTGTCTCTGTTTAAAAGGGGTGAGCGATCAGTCCCGGATCATTCTGTCTCTGTTTAAAAGGGGTGAGCGATCAGTCCCGGATCATTCTGTCTCTGTTTAAAAGGGGTGAGCGATCAGTCCCGGATCATTCTGTCCCTGTTTAAAAGGGGTGAGCGATCAGTCCCGGATCATTCTGTCCCTGTTTAAAAGGGATGAGCGATCAGTCCTTGATCATTTTGCCCGATTCCCTGTCTGTCCCTCCCCATTCACGGGCCGCGCTCTAAGTTTTAAGCCCGAGCTGAGCGAGCGTTGTCTCCCATTGTGAAGTAAGAGGCGCAGCAACAGGATCATGAGACTCAGTCACCCGGTCCCACAGCGCTGATTCTGCAGGATATCCGGGGCTAAATATTCCCTAATGGGGATTTTGTCAATGTACAGACAGGATGGGATCAGGGCAGGATACAATCTGGGCTGCAATGAGACACTGAGCAAATGTACAGACAGGAGGGACCAGGGTAGGATACAATCTGGGCTGCACTGAGACACTGGGTCAATGTACATACAGGAAGGGACCAGGGTAGGACTCAGCCTGGTCTTCAGTGGGACACTGGGTCAATGAACAGAAATAAAGTGCCCATGGCGGTTTTCAGTCTGGGCTGCAATGGGACACTCAATGTACAGAAGGGCCCAGGGTGGGGCTAAGTCTGGGCTGCAGTGGGACACTGAGTAAATGTACAGAAAGGAAGGCCTCAGGGTGGGGCTCAGTCTGGGCTGCAGTGAGACGCTGACAATCGGACTCAGTGTTATAGAAGTTTACAACATGGAAACAGGACTACGGCCGAACATGTCCATGTCGCCCAGTTTATACCACTAAGCTAGTCCCAATTGCCTGCACTTGGCCCATATCACTCTATACCCATCTTACCCATGTAACTGTCCAAACGCTTTTTAAAAGACAAAATTGTACCCGCCTCTACTACTGCCTCTGGCAGCTCGTTCCAGACACTCACCATCCTTTGAGTGAAAGAATTGCCCCTCTGGACCCTTTTTTATCTCTCCCCTCTCACCTTAAATCTGTGTCCCCTCGTTACATACTCCCCGACCTTTGGGAAAAGATTTTGACTGTCTACCTTATCTGTGCCCCTCATTATTTTATAGACTTCGATAAGATCACCCCTTAACCTCCTACTCTCCAGGGACAAAAGTCCCAGTCTATCTAACCTCTCCCTATAAGTCAAACCATCAAGTCCCGGTAGCATCCTAGTAAATCTTTTCTGCACTCTTTCTAGTTTAATAATATCCTTTCTATAATAGGCTGAACAGAACTGTGCACAGTATTCCAAGTGTGGCCTTAATAATGTCTTGTACAACTTCAACAAGACATCCCAACTCCTGTATTCAATGTTCTGACCAATGAAACAAAGCATGCCGAATGCCTTCTTCACCACCCTATCCACCTGTGACTCCACTTTCAAGGAGCTATGAACCTGTACTCCTAGATCTCTTTGTTCTATAACTCTCCCCAACGCCCTACCATTAACGGAGTAGGTCCTGGTCTGATTCGATCTACCAAAATGCATCACCTCACATTTATCTAAATTAAACTCCATCTGCCATTCATCGGCCCACTGGCCCAATTTATCAAGATCCCGTTGCAATCCTAGATAACCTTCTTCACTGTCCACAATGCCACCAATCTTGGTGTCATCTGCAAACTTACTAACCATACCTCCTAAATTCTCATCCAAATCATTAATATAAATAACAAATAACAGCGGACCCAGCACCGATCCCTGAGGCACACCGCTGGTAGGCCTCCAGTCTGAAAAACAAACCTCTACAACCACCCTCTGTCTTCTGTCGTCAAGCCAATTTTGTATCCAATTGGCTACCTCACCTTGGATCCCGTGAGATTTAACCTTACGTAACAACCTACCATGCGGTACCTTGTCAAAGGCTTTGCTCAAGTCCATGTAGACCACGTCTACTGCACAGCCCTCATCTATCTTCTTGGTTACCCCTTCAAAAAACTCAATCAAATTCGTGAGACATGATTTTCCTCTCACAAAACCATGCTGACTGTTCCTAATCAGTCCCTGCCTCTCCAAATGCCCGTCGATCCTGTCTCTCAGAATACCCTCGAACAACTTACCCACTACAGATTTCAGGCTCACCGGTCTGTAGTTCCCAGGCTTTTCCCTGCCGCCCTTCTTAAACAAAGGCACAACATTTGCTACCCTGCAATCTTCAGGCACCTCACCTGTAGTTGTCGATGATTCAAATATCTCTGCTTGGGGACCCGCAATTTCCTCCCGAACCTCCCATAACGTCCTGGGATACATTTCATCAGGTCCTGCAGATTTATCTACCTTGATGCGCGTTAAGACTTCCAGCACCTCACTCTCTGTAATATTTACACTCCTCAAGACATCACTATTTATTTCCCCAAGTTCTCTAACATCCATGCCTTTCTCAACCGTAAATACCGATTTGAAATATTCATTCAGGATCTCACCTATCTCTTGTTGATCCTTAAGAGGCCCTACTCTCTCCCTCGTTACTCTTTTGCCCTTTATGTATTTGTAGAAGCTCTTTGGATTCTCCTTTGCCTTATCTGCCAAAGCAATCTCATGTCCCCTTTTTCCCCTCCCGATTTCTCTCTTAACTCCACTCCGGCAATCTCTATACTCTTCAAGGGATCCACTTGATCCCAGCAGTCTATGCATGTCATATGCCTCCTTCTTCTTTTTGGCTAGGGCCTCAATCTCCCGAGTCATCCAAGGTTCCCTACTTCTACCAGCCTTGCCCTTCACTTTATAAGGAATGTGCTTACCCTGAACCCTGGTTAACACACTTTTGAAAGCCTCCCACTTACCAGACGTCCCTTTGCCTGCCAACAGACTCTCCCAATCAACTTCTGAAAGTTCCTGTCTAATACCATCAAAATTGGCCTTTCCCCAATTTAGAATTTTAACTTTTGGGCCAGACCTATCATTCTCCATAGCTATCTTAAAACTAATGGAATTATGATCACTGGTCCCAAAGTGATCCCTCACTAACACTTCTGTCACCTGCCCTTCCTTATTTCCCAAGAGGAGGTCAAGTTTTGCCCCCTCTCTAGTCGGGCCATCCACATACTGAATGAGAAATTCCTCCTGAATACACTCAACAAATTTCTCTCCATCCAAGCCCCTAATGCTATGGCTGTCCCAGTCAATGTTGGGAAAGTTAAAGTCCCCTACTATTACCACCCTATTTTTCTTGCAGCTGTCTGTAATCTCCTTACATATTTGCTCCCCAATTTCCCGTTGACTGTTTGGGAGTCTGTAGTACAATCCTATCAAAGTGATCTCTCTCTTCTTATTTTTCAGTTCTACCCATATAGACTCATTGGGCGAACCCTCGGATATATCCCCTCTCACTACTGCCGTGATGTTCTCCCGAATCAAGAACGCAACTCCCCCTCCTCTCTTACCTCCTGCTCTATCTTTCCTATAGCATCTGTACCTTGGAACATTGAGCTGCCAGTCCTGCCCCTCCCTTAGCCATGTTTCAGTAATAGCTATAACATCCCAGTCCCATGTACCCACCCATGCCCTAAGTTCATCTGCCTTGCCCATCAGACTTCCTGCATTGAAATAAATGCAGTTTAATTTAGACTTCCCTTGGTCTTTGCCCTCCTTTCTTAGACCATCTGTCCGGTCATGTTTCGTACACTCTCCCTTATTGCCTTTTGTTTCTGTCACCACTTTACTTCCCACTGACTTCCTGCATCGGTTCCCATCCCCCTGCCACATTAGTTTAAACCCTCCCCAACAGCACTAGCAAACACTCCCCCTAGGACATTGGTTCCAGTCATGCCCAGATGCAGACCGTCCAATTTGTACTGGTCCCACCTCCCCCAGAACCGGTTGCAATGGCCCAGGAATTTGAATTCCTCCCTCTTGCACCATCTCTCAAGCCACGTATTCATCCTAGCTATCCTGTCATTCCTACTCTGACTCGCCCGTGGCACTGGTAGCAATCCTGAGATTACTACCTTTGAGGTCCTACTTTTTACTTCAACTCCTAACTCCCTAAATTCAGCTTGTAGGACCTCATCCCGTTTTTTACCAATATCGTTGGTACCTATATGCACCACGACAACTGGCTGTTCACCCTCCCCCTCCAAAATGTCCTGCCGCCGCTCCGAGACATCCCTGACCCTTGCACCAGGGAGGCAACATACCATCCAGGAGTCTCCGTTGCGTCCGCAGAAACGCCTGTCTATTCCCCTTACAATCGAGTCCCCTATCACTATAGCTCTGCCACTCTTTTTCCTGCCCTCCTGTGCAGCAGAGCCAGCCACAGTGCCATGAACCTGGCCGCTGTCACCTTCCCCTGGTGAGCCATCTCCCCCAACAATATCCAAAACTGTATACCTGTTTTGCAGGGAGATGACCGCAGGGAACCCCTGCACTGCCTCCCTACTCTTCCTCTGTCTGTTGGTCAACCATTCACTAGCTCCCTCAATAATTTTTATCTGTGGTGTGACCAACTCACTGAACGTGCTATCCGTGACTTCCTCAGCATCGTGGATGCCCCAAAGTGAGTCCATCCGCAGCTCCAGAGCCGTCAAGCGGTCAAACAGTAGCTGCAGCTGGACACACTTCCCGCAGGTGAAGGAACCAGGGACACAGGAAGGATCCCTGAATTCCCACATCCCACAAGAGGAACATGACACGGGTCTGGGATCTCCTGCCATGACTTAACCCTTAAATTAGCTTAACAACAACTACAATGTCAAGTAAAAAAGGAAAGAAAAACAGCTTACCAGTCACCAGCCAATCATTTACCTGTTGGCTGTGACTTCGTGCCTCCAGCAGCTGCAGTAGCTCGATCCTCCTCCTAGTCAACTTGCTTGCCCTCCTCACAGTGCCTTTTTTTTTTGATTGGAGGAGGAGGGAGGGAAGCACAAGTGTTGTTTTTCGGGTTTAACTGCTCCTCGATACCAGTTCTTCTGCTACCCACTGTTCAGTGGAGGTGACTGAGCCCTATTCTCCCAGAATGCCCCTCTGTCTCCTTTGCTGGATGCTTTTCCTCCTGATCGTCACAGAAGGGTTTCTTCTGCTACCCACTGTTCAGTTGAGGTGACTGAGCTGACTTCTCCCAGAATGCCCCTCTGTCTCCTCTGCTTCTGCGTTTGGGGGAGTGACAACACCCAGGGTTCCCGCTGGCTGCTGGAAAGTGCGGGTCTCTGATTGGCCTCTAAGTGTGGGATGAGAATTGATTCATAAATCTCTGATTGGCCCCTCAGTGCGGGAGGAGGTTTAATCCACACGACTCTTTATGAGGAGTGGGGATCTGGGGTTCAACGGGATTAGATTCTTCTTACCCGGTTTATGTGGGAAAGAAACCACCGAATGGCACGAAAACCGGGGTGTGGGGGGAGGTGTTGTTATCCCGAGTCTGAGCATCAGAGCGAACTCAGAGTCCCTGATATAATGTGGCGAATGAATGTGGCATGTTGGCGATTCGAGACTGTTTCAAAGTGCAAGCCTATTGGTAATAGAACAGCGCTCGGATCGTGAGTTCATATCTCAGCATAGCAATTGTGAAACTAAAAAGTGCTGATATTATTGACAGTATCGGTATTAATTATAGAGCCGATATTACGGACATGTGTTGATTACAGATCTGATATTAATGTCAGTATCTCCACTGATTATAGAGCTGATATTAATGAGAGTATCGGTATTGATTACAACGATGATATTACTGACAGTATCTGTACTCATTTTAGAACTGCTCTTAATGACCGTAAGGATGATATTGCTGACAGTGTATGTACTGATTACAGGGCTGATATTAATGACAGTATTTGTACTGATTATAGAGATGATATTGATGACAGTATCTGTACTGATTATAGAGATGATATTACTGACAGTGTCTCTACTGATTATTGAGCTGCTATTACTGAGAGAATCTATATTGATTATAGAGCTGATATACTGACAGGATCTGTATTGATTATAGAGCTGATTTTACTGACTGCATCTGTGTTGATGAAAGAGCTGGTGTAATAAAAATATTAATTGCATTACATAGCATTTTACAGCTCAGGAACAGCCCATTTGTCCCAACAGGTCTTTGCCTGTATTTATGCTCAACACTAGCGTTGTCCCACACTATTGCATCGCACAGTATCAACTTATCTTTCTATTTCTAGCCCCCTCGTGTATTTATCTACCTTCCCCTTAAATGCATCTGCACTTTTCGCCTCAACCATTCCACGTGGTAGCGAATTGCACATTCTCGCTATTCTATAAGATGTCTCTCCTGAATTATATCTTGGTGTCATTAGTAACTATCTTATATTCATGGCCTCTAGTTTTGGAACGCCCTCAATTGGTAGCATCCTCTCTAGGTCGGACCTATGGAACTCCTTCCGAATATTAAAGACCTCAATCAGGTCACCTCTCCGTCTTCAACTTAAAAGAGAACAGAGTGACAGCCTGTTAAATCTTTCCTGATAATGTTGGTAAATAATGCATTGAACAAGTGACGACAGGAATTAAAGGAAATTAATGACGGACAGGAAAAACCCAGTACATAATCTTCTCCCCGAGTAGCGGGTAAATTCAGGCAATCTCGGCACAATCCAGAACACGGTAGAAGGGGTACTTCAAAATGGACCAATAAAATGCCCGGAGCCGGCAGGCTGTGTTTGTGCATTGCTGCGGTTAAAGCAGATGTGTTAGATGGACTGCACTGTCAAACACACATATTAAAAAACAACCTTCTGTGCAAGTATTGCCTTTTCCTGCCAGGTGGGTGCGGGAGAACTGCTGGGACTCGCCCGGCAGAGGCGGAGACTCCGAAACGGCGCCAGAGAGTGCGATGTCCTGACCTGTCTCTCTGTTTATCGACTGCACAAGATTCTTATGATAACGTGGGTTTGGGGGGTGAGGGGAGGTGAATTGCGATCCAGAATCCTGGACACATCAGTTCAGCATCTCGGCAGATACAAAAAGCATCAATTTCAGGAACTTAGTATTTAAAATCTACAGATACAGAATCTCTTGTACTGAACTTTTAACCGGCCACGTAATAAAATCGCAGGTTGTTTTCGGGGTTTCACTGTTTAATTCTGACTGGACACAGGGTGGAACAATGGGAGTGTTTACAAAACTATATTTAACAACGTTTACCTTCGATTCTCTTGCACCGATTATCTGATCTTTACTCCCCTGGAATTCTGCGAAGTTCAGAACCGATGGAGCTCTGCCTTAAATAAAAACAGCCAGTCAGAGCCTACTTGGATCGGGCACAGTGCAGACACATCCTAACGAGGGGGAAAGGAAGGGAATCCAAAGCTGGAGCTCCCTGGATGACTAAAGGGAGAGATATTAAAATGAAACAGAAAACTGAGGCTTATGACGAATGTAAGGTTTATAATACAGGAGTGAACCAGGCTGAATACAGAAGGAACAGAGGAGATCTAAAAAAAAAGGTGGAAATAAGAGGGGCAAAAAGAGAGATTCAACAGTAAATTTCAAAGGGGAATTGGATAAAAACATGAAGGAAAAATTTACAGGGCTTTGGGGAAAGAGCATGGAAAAGGGACTAATTGGAAAGCTCTTTCAAAGAGCCAACACAGGCATCATGGGCCGAAAGGACTCCTGTGATGTACCTATTATGATACTACGATACAACCATGTAAAGGGATCGTGTAAACCCTCCAGTTGCTGAAGTCATTGCACAGAAACTCTAATTAAATTTCACATTCGCCAAATTCCGGAATCCAGCACATGTTTAAATATAAGAACATAGGAACAGGAGTAGGCCATTCAGCCCCTCGAATCCGTTCTCCCATTTAATTAGATCATGACCGCTCTGCAACCTGAATTCTATTTACCTGCCCTTGATCGATTTCGTTTCACACCGTGAACAAAAGAAATCTGCCGCTATCAACCGTGAAAATTTCAGTTGACCCAGAATCCACAACCTTTTTGAGGAGGGAATTCCACATTTCCAGTAAACTTTGTGTGAAAAAAAGTGCGTCCAGATTTCACTCCTGAACGGCCGAGTGCTAATTTTAATATTGTGTCCCCTTGTTCTGGACTCCTCCATCAGACGAAATGCATTATCTGTACCTAATGAGTGTGAGGTATTACATTTTAGTAGGAAAAATAAGGGGGCCACAAACTGCTTGGATAATAAGTGTCTAAATCGGGTAGAGGAGCAGAGGGTTCTGGGGGTAAATCCAATAGGGAATTCAGCAGAAATTTTTCACCCAGAGAATGGTTGAAGCGACGAGCATAGATGCATTTACGAAACTTAGATAAACAAGCGACGGATAAAGGAATATAAGGATATGGTGGTAGGGATAGAAGAAGTAGGGGGTGGAGTCTCGTGTGTCGTATGGACATGTTGGGCCGAATGGCCTGTTACAATGCCATATGTTCTATGTAATTCTATGTAATTCTCTATTGAATCCTTTTATCATTTTAGAAATTTCAATTAACACACCCTGACTCCACGCAAACCCACCATTTACCAAAACCGTCCATTTAACAGTGTATTTAATGCTTTATCAACCTAACATTTACCCACACTGTCCATTTAATAGTGTATTTAATGTGAAAATTCACAGCATTGACCTAAACTGCCCATTTAACACTGCATTTAATGATAAATAATCCCACCATTTACCCACACTGTCCATTTAACAGTGTATTTAATATGATATAAACACACCATTTACCCACAATGTGTATTAAACAGTGGATTTAATGATATATAAACCCACCATTTACCCACAATGTCCATTTAACTGTTTATTTAATGATATATAAAACCATCATTTACCCACACTGTCCATTTAACATTGTATTTAATGATATATAAACCAACCATTTATCCACACTTCATTTAACATTGTATTTAATAATATATAAACCCACCATTTACCCACACTGTCCATTTAACAGTGTATTTAATGATACATAAGACAACCATTTACACACACTGTCCATTTAACAGTGTATTTAATGAAATATAAACCCATCATTTACCTCACTGTCCATTTAACAGTGTATTTAATGATATATAAACTCAGCATTTACCCACACTGTCCATTTGGCAGTGTATTTAATGATATATAAACCCACCATTTAACCACGCTGTTCATGTAACTATGTATTTAATGATATATAAACCCAGCATTTACCCATACTGTCCATTCCCCCAGTGATTGATCTGATTGATGCTTCGCAATAGTTTAATTCGGCGGTTTAATGGTTAATATCCTCACTTGCAGAAATCGCCTCTCCTCTGCTCACTGACGAAACACTGGCTCTTGGCCACAGGATTGAAAGCGCCAACATCAGAAAATCGATGGGACTTCAGTGAACAATGTCCCTGATGCAAATGTAACTATTTATTTCTCACCAAATATCTGTTTTACTGAACTTCTCTTTAAGAAGAAGAGAAAAAGTAAAATGTATCACCATCTTTGTTCACAATTGACGTGGCAGCGAATTGTCAACCCGGTTCGATTTGATTCCACCAGAAAGGCCGCTCCCTGTTCTGAAACACATGAGGAATGTTTGTGTTGAAATCCATCCTGATGTCTGGCAGCAGCTTTCACAGGGGGCGGAGCTCTGAATCTCACATAACAAGGATTAGATCAAATTCTCAAGTTGTGAACTGCTAAAATAATGCAAAGAACTTGCAGTCGATTGATTACATTGAAATAACAAGGATATAATTTGTCAAATCTACACGGACATTGCGAGGCGGAAAATACTTGCGGGAACAAGGTAAGGTTCATGTCGTGTCAATTTGATTTAAATTAACTTTTTCTGCCCCTTCCTCTTTTCTAATGCCGATTTCCCGCTGTCAGATATGTTCTCCGGCGGAGGGAGCTCTCCATTCCTCGCGGATGGAACAATTCACTAATTGTTCGCTCAGACACTGACTGAAGGCCGGGTATTTTACACTGGGAATTTCAGTGCTTATCCCTTCATGGACCCCACCAATCTCCCCACAGGCACATTTTAAAGCGATTACGGGACAGAAAGCAGGAACACGAACTCTGGAGATTTGCACCATCTTAGTCCAGATGTGCCTCCTCCTCATGTTAGAATTTGATATTCAGTAAACAGGGGTGGGGAACTGGCTTTTCTCACTCTATTTGCATTTTTTAAACTATGACACTGGCTCTTTTTAATTACTGAACCGTTTGGTTCCCGGTACACTGATCAAAGACTGATCGAACACAAAGTTCAGCTCAGTGAAGGGTTAACAGATTCGCAATGGCCGATTATCGCTCTCTGCCGGGCACCTGGAAAATCAGCCTATGGTTACACGAGGCTGGACTGAACGCCATCCAATCACAGGACAGGAGCAAAATCGGAGCCAAAACTTGTTCCTGATCAATTATAATTGATTAGTTTAATGCGAATTAGGTGGGAGAATGGAGCAGGGACTTCTGTTTTTGCTGAAATATGTTCGTGACGGTGTTGAACTGGCTCAACTAAATAAAGAGAGGCCGCTCCCTTTGGAGAGAAACAAACTTCCAGAATGTTTTAAAGGGAAACCGTTTCAGGCGAAACCATCTTTCACACAGATAGGTCGTTCCTGACCGTTAATCTTGGTAATTTGAGTAGTTACTTTTAATATCAACAGGTAGGAGGGCCACAGCACTGAGTGGAATTAATAAAACTGTTGGAGCAGGAACAGAAGATTTATGAAACAGTGAAAAGTTATTAGCAGGAAAATGGAAGGAGGTTTTGAAGAAGTAACTTGATCTTAAAAAGTAAAACGAGAACGGGTCAACATTCCATTGAATTGACGTTCAGATTGTGTGTTATGTCTGTCAATCTCGAAATCATTCCAAACACGTTTGGAAAGTCAGAATCATGAGAAATGTGATCAGGTATCTTTAAAACAGGGCCTGGGTTTTCACAGAACATAGATAAATGTTCCTGATTACAACATATTGAGGAGAGAGGACATCAGTATGAATAAATGGTTCTGTGCGAGAGCTGGAAAAACGTCAATAAACTTGCAGGGCCCCAGCACTAATCTTTATATAAAAATTAACGACTGAAATTACCAACCTGTAGGACGGTCAATCACTAACCTTTATAGAAAAAGTAAATACTGAAATTATCAGCAGGGAGGAGAGTCCATCAATACACTTTATATAAAAAGTAACAACTCAAATTACCTACAGTTAGGAGGGCGCATCACAGATCTTTTTTCAAAAAATAACAACTTAAATTAGCAACAGGTAGGAGGGTCCATCACGAATATTTATATAAAAGGTAACTACTGAAATAATCAACAGGTAGGAAGGTTAATCACTAACCTTTGCATGAAAAGTGACTACTGAAATTACCAACAAGGAGGAGTGTCCATCACTTATCTTTATATAAAAAGTAACTACTGAAATTACCACCAGGTTGGAGGTCCCATCACAAATCTTTGTAAAAAAAAAGTAACAACTGAAATTACCAACAGGTAGGAGGGTTCATCACTAATCTTCATATAAAAATAACTACTGAAATTACCACCAGGTCGGAGGGTCCATCACTATTTTTTATACAAAAAGTAACTCCTGAAATTACCACCAGGTAGGAGGGTCCATCATTAATCTTTATATAAAAAAGTAACAAGTCAATTTACCAGCAGGTATGAGGGTCCCAGCACTAATCTTTATATGAAAGTAACTATTGAATTTACAACCAGGTTGGAGGGTCCATCACTCATCTCCACATACAAACGTAACTACTGAAATTACCAACAGGTAGGAAGTCCGATCACTCATCTTTACCTGAACAAATAACTACTGAAAATACCACCAGGTAGGAGTGTACATCACTAATCTTTTCATGAAAATTAACTACAAAAATTACCAACAGAGAGAAGGGGCCATTACTAATCTTTATGTAAAACGTAACTCCTGAAATTACCAACAGGTTGGAGGGCCCATCAGTAATCTTTATATAAAAAGTAACAACTCAAATTACGAACAGTTAGGAGGGCCCATCACTATAAAATTAGTGATGGGCCCTCCTAACTGTTCGTAATTTGAGTTGTTACTTTTTATATAAAAAATAAACTACTGAAATTACCAAATAGGTATGAGGGTCCATTAATCTTGATATAAAAAGTTACAACTCAAATTACGAAAAAGGAGGTGGGTCAATCACTAATCTTTATAAAAAAGAAACGACTGAAATTACTAACAGGTAGGAGCGTCCATCACTAAACTTTATTTTAAAAAGTAACTACTGAAATTACCACCAGGTAGGAGGGTCCATCACTAATCTTTATGTAAAAAGTAACTCCTGAATTTATCGACAGGGAGGAGGGTCAATCACTAATCGTTAAAGAAGAAGTAACTACTGAAATTACAAACGGGCAGGGGGGTCCATCACTAATAATAGAAAAGATTAACGACACAAATTACCACCAGGTAGGAGGGTCCATTACTAATCTTTATATAAAAAATAACAAGTCAAATTACCACCATCTAGCAGGCTATTTCACTAATGTTATATAATAAGTAACAAGTCAAATTACCAACAGGTAACCTTTTTATAAAAAGTAACGAAAGAAATTAACAACAGGTAGGAGGGTCCATCATTCATCTTTATGTAAAAAGTAATAACTGAAATTACCAACAGATTGCAGGTTCCATCACCAACCTTTTTAAAAAAACTAACTACTGAATTTACAAAAAGGCAGGAGGATGAATCACTAATCTTTATTAAAAAAGTAACTACTCAAATTACCAACAGGTAGGAGGGTCCATCACTAAATTTACATAAAAAATAACGACTGAAATTACCACCAGGTAGGAGTGTCCAACATTAAACTTTATAGAAAAATATACTACTGAAATTACCAACATGTCGGAGGGTCCATCACTCATCTTTATATAAAAAGTAATTACTGAAATTACCAAGAGATTGAAGATTCCATCACCAACCAATTTTTAAAAAACTGACTACTGAAATTACAAAAAGGCAGGAGGATGAATCACTAATATTTATACTAAAAGTAACAACAGAAATTACGAATAGCCATGAGATCCCATCACTAATCTTTATAAAAAAGTAACTACTCAAATTACCAACGGGTAGGTGGGTCCATCACTAAACTTTACATACAAAAGTAACTATTGAAATTACCAGCAGGTAGGAGATTCCATCACTAATCTTTATATAAAAAGCAACTACTGTAATTATCGACAGGAAAGAGGGTCCAGCACAAATCTTTATATTAAAAGTAACAAGTCAATTTTCCAACAGGTTGGAGGGTCCATCACGAATCGTTGGATAACAAAAGTAACTAGTGACATCACCAACAGGCAGAAGGGTCCATCACTAATGTTCAGATAAAAACAGTAACTACTGAAATTACCAACAGGTAGGAGTACCGATCACTAATCTTTGTATAAAAAGTAACCACTGAAATTACCAACAGGAAGGAGTTTCCATCACTAATCTTTGCATACAAAATAACTACTGAAATTACCAACAGGCAGGAGGTCCCATCACTAACCTATTTTTTTTTTAAAAACTAACGACTGAAATTACAAAAAGGCAGTAACAAGTCAATTTTCCATCAGGTAGGGAGGTCTATCAAGAATCATTATGATAAAAGAAACTACAGAAATTACTAAAATGCTGGAGGGTCCATCACTAATCTTTATATAAAAAGCAACTACTGAAATTCTAAAAGGTAGGAAGGTCCATCATTAATCTTTATATAAAAAGTAACTACTGAAATTAACAACAGGTACTAGTGTCCATCACTAATCTTAAAAAAAAACACTGAAATTACCAACAGGGAGGAGTTTCCTCACTAATCTTTACATAAAAAAAAACGAATGAAATTACAAACAGGCAGTAGGGTCCATCATTAATCTTCATCAAAAAGAAACTACTGAAATTACCAACAGGAATGAGTGTCCATCACTAATCTTTATTTAAAAAGTAACTACTAAAATTACCAACAGGTAGGAGCGTCCATCACTAATCTTTATTTAAAAAGTAACTACTGAAATTACCAAGAGGCTGGAGGGTCCATCACTTATCTTTAGATAAAAGAGCAAGGACTGGAATTTCCACCAGGTAGGATTGTCCATCACTAATACTTTTATATAAAAAGTAACTACTGAAATTACCACCAGGCAGGAGGGAAAATCACTAATCTTTATAATGAAAGTAACAACTGAAATTACACCACGGAGGAGGTTGCATCACGAATCTTTACATAAAATAGTAACTACTGAAATTACCAACAGGCAGGAGGTCACATCACAAACCTTTTTTAAAACTAACTACTGAAATTACAAAAAAGCAGGAGTTCCCATCACTAATAACAACTGAAATTACCAGCAGGTAGGAGAGTCCATCACTAATCTTTTTATAAAAAGTAGCTACTGAAATTACCAACAGGCAGGAGGGTCCATCACGAATCTTTAGATAACCGAAGTAACCACTGAAATCTGCAACAGTTGGTCGGGTCCATCACGAATCATTATTAAAAAAGAAACTATAGAAATTACCAAAAGGCAGGAGGGTCCATCACTAATCTTTAAATAAAAAGCAACGACTGAAATTATAACAGGTAGGAAGGGCCAACAGTAATCTGTTTAAACAAAGTAACTCCTGGAATTACCCACTGGTGGGCGGGTCCATCTCCAATACTTGTAAAAGAATAAACTACTGAAATTACCACCAGGGAGGAGGATCCATCACTTATCTTTATATAAAAAGTAACCACTGAAATTACCACCAGGTAGGAGTGTCTATCACTAATCTTTATATAAAAAGTAACTACTGAAATTACAAACAGGCTGGATGATCCATCGCTCATCTTTATATAAAAAGTGACAAGTCAAATTAACAACAGGGAGGAGTGTCCATCAATTATTTTTGTATAAAAAGTAACCACTGAAATTAACAACGGGTAGAGGGGTTCATCACTAATGTTTATACAAAAAGTAACAACTCAAATTACCAACAGGTAGGAGGGCACATCACTAATCTTTATGTAAAAAGAAACTACTGAAAATACCACCAGGGATGAAGGTCCCATTAGTAATCTTTATATAACAAGTAACGACTGAAATTACCAAGAGACATGAGGGCCCATCACTAATCTTTCTATAAAAAGTAACCCTTGAAATTACCAATAGGGAGGAGTGTCCATCAGTAATCTTTATATAAATAGTCATGACTCGAATTACCAACAAGCTGGACGGTCCATCACTAATCTTTAGATAACAAAAGTAACTACTGACATTATCAACAGGGAGGAGTGTCCATCACTAATCTTTATATGTAAAGTAACTACTGAAATTGCCAACTGGCAGGAGGGGCCATCACTAATCTTTAGATTAAAAAAATAACGTCAGAAATTACCACCAGGTGGGAGGGTCCATCACTAACCTTTATAGAAAAAGTAACTACTGAAAATACAACAGGCAGAAGGGTCCGTGAATAATCTTTAGATAAAATAATAACGACTGAGATGACCACCAGGTAGTCGGGCCCATCACTAATCTTTACATAAAAAAAGTAACTACACTTATTACCACCAGGTAGTCGGGTCCATCACTATTCTTTATATAAAAAGTAAGAACTTAAATTAGCAACAGGTAGGAGTGTCCCTCACTAATCTTTGTATAAGAAGTAACGATTGAAATTACCAACAGGCAGGAGAGTTCATCACTAATTTTTCGAATACTAAAATAACTTCTCAAATTACCAACACGCAGGAGGGTCCATCACGAATATTTAGATAACAATAGTAATGCTGAAATTACCAACAGGTAGGAGTGTCCATCAGTAATCTTTATATGAAAAGTAACTACTGAAATTACCAACAGGCAGGAAGGTCCATCACTAATCTTTAGATAAAAAAGTAAGCACAGAATTTACCACCAGGGAGTATTGTTACATCACAAATCGTTATATAAAAAGTAAATACTGAAATTAAAAATAGGCAGTGGTGTGCATCACTAATCTTCAGATTAAAAACAATGAACTACTGAAATTACCAACAGGCAGGATGTCACATCACTCATATTTTTTAAAAAGTAAATGCTGAAATTACCAACAGGTAGGAGGGTCCATCACTAACGTTTGCGTAAAAAAGTAACCACTGAAATTAACAACAAGCAGGCGGACCCATCACTAATAATTACCTAAAAAAAAAATACTGAAACTACCACCAGGTAGCAGTGTACACCACTAACCTTTACATAGAAAGTAACTGCTGAAATTACAACAGGGAGGAGGGCCCATCACTGATCATTACATCAAAAGTAAGAACTGAAATTACCACCAGGAGGGAGGGTGCATCAGTAATCGTTATAAAAAATAAACTACTGAAATTACCAACAAGCAGGACGTCCCATCACTAATCTTTACCTCAAAAATAACTACTGCAACTATCACCAGGTAACAGTGTACATCAATAATCTTTATATAAAAATTAACAACTGAAATCACCAACAAGTTAGAGTGTCCGTCACTAATTTTTTTATAAAAAGTAACTACTGAAATTACCAACAGGCAGGAGGGTCCATCACGAATCTTTAGATAACCGAAGTAACTACTTAAATCTGCAACAGGGAGTCGGGTCCATCACGAATCATGCTTAAAAAAGAAACTACAGAAATTACCAAAAGGCAGGATGGTCCATCACTAATCTTTAAATAAAAAGCAACGACTGAAATTATAACAGGTAGGAAGGTCCATCAGTAATCTGTTTAAACAAAGTAACTCCTGGAATTACCCACTGGTAGGCGGGTCCATCTCTAATATTTGTAAAATAATAAACTACTGAAATTACCAACAGTGAGGAGGCTCCATCACTAACCTTTGCGTAAAAAAGTAACCACTGAAATTAACAACAATAATCTTTGACAAAAAAAAACTACTGAGATGACCACCAGGTAGTCGGGTCCATCACTAATCTTTACATAAAAAGTAACTACACATATTACCACCAGGTTGGAGGGTCCATGACTAATATTTATATAAAAAGTAACAACTTAAATTAGCAACAGGTAGGAGATCACGAATCTTTCGAATACAAACATAACTTCTCAAATTACCAACACGCAGGAGGGTCCATCACGAATCTTTAGATAAAAAAGTAAGAACTGAATTTACCACCAGGGCGTATTGTTACATCATAAATCGTTATGTAAAAAGTAACGACTGAAAACACCAACAGGCAGGAAGGTCAATCACTAATCTTTCAATAAAAAAGTAAGCACTGAATTTACCACCAGGGAGTATTGTCCATCACAAATCGTTATGTAAAAAGTAAATGCTGAAATTAAAAATTGGCAGTGGTGTGCATCACTAATCTTCATATAAAAAATGGAACTACCGAAATTACCAAACAGGCAGGATGTCACATCACTAATATTTATAAAAAAGTAAATGCTGAAATTACCAACAGGTAGGAGGGTCCATCACTAACCTTTGCATAAAAAAGTAACCACTGAAATTAACAACAAGCAGGCGGACCCATCACTAATCATTACCTAAAAAAAACGACTGAAACGACAACCAGGTTGCAGTGTACATCACTAATCTTTATATAGAAAGTAACTGCTGAAATTACAACAGGTAGGAGGGCCCATCACTGATCTTTATATCAAAAGTAAGAACTGAGATTACCACCAGGTAGGAGGGTCCATCAGTAATCGTTATAAAAAATAAACTACTGAAATTACCAACAAGCAGGACGTCCCATCACTAATCTTTACCTCAAAAATAACTACTGAAACTACCACCAGGTAGCAGTGTACATCAATAATCTTTATATAAAAATTATCAACTGAAATAACCATTTTGGTAGATCGAATCGGGCCAGGACCTATTCCGTTTTTGGTAGGGCGTTGGGGAGAGTTATAGAACAAAGAGATCTAGGAGTAAAGGTTCATAGCTCCTTGAAAGTGAAGTCACAGGTGGATAGGGTGGTGAAGAAGGCATTCGACATGCTTGGTTTCATTGGTCAGAACATTGAATACAGGAGTTGGGATGTCTTGTTGAAGTTGCACAGGACATTAGTAAGGCCACATTTGGAATACTGTGTACAGTTCTGTTCACCCTATTATAGAAAGGATATTATTAAACTAGAAAGTGTGCAGAAAAGATTTACTAGGATGCTACCGGGACTTGATGGTTTGACTGATAGGGAGAGGTTAGATAGACTGGGACTTTTTTCCCTGGAGAGTAGGAGGTTAAGGGGTGATCTTATAGAAGTCTATAAAAAATGAGGGGCATAGATAAGGTAGATAGTCAAAATCTTTTCCCAAAGGTGGGGGAGTCTATAACGAGGGGGCATAGATTTAAGGTGAGAGGGGAGAGATACAAAAGGGTCCAGAGGGGCAATCTTTTCACTCAAAGTGTGGTGAGTGTCTGGAACGAGCTGCCAGAGGCAGTCGTCGAGGCGGGTACAATTTTGTCTTTTAAAAAGCATTTGGACAGTGACATGGGTAAGATGGGTAGAGAGGGATATGGGCCAAGTGAAGGCAATTGGGACTAGCTTAGTGGTATAAACTGGGCGACATGGACATGTTGGGCCGAAGGGCCTGTTTCTATGTTGTAACTTCTATGATTCTATGATAAGTAGGAGTGTCCGTCACTAATCTTTATATAAAAAGTAACAAATGAAATTACCAACAGGTATGTGGGTCTATCATTAATCTTGATATTAAAAGTAAATACTGAAATTATCAACAGGCAGCAGGGCCCATCACTAATGTTTAGATAAAAAAAGTAACGACTGAAATTACCAGCAGGTAGGAGAGTCCAGCACTAATCCTTTTATAAAAAGTAACTACTGAAATTACCAACAGGCAGTCGGGTCCATCACGAATCTTTAGATAACCGAAGTAACTACTGAAATCTGCAACAGGTCGTCGGGTCCATCACGAATCATTATTAAAAAAGAAACTACAGAAATTATCAAAAGGCAGGAGGGTCCATCACTCATCTTTCAATAAAAAGCAACGATTAAAATTATAACAGGTAGGAAGGTCCATCAGTAATCTGTTTAAACAAAGTAACTCCTGGAATCACCCACTGGTAGGCGGGTCCATCTCTAATATTAGTAAAAGAATGAACTACTGAAATTACCAACAGGGAGGAGGATCCATCACTCATCTTTATATAAAAAGAAACCACTGAAATTACCAGCAGGTAGGAGGGTCCATCACATAAAAAAGTAACTATTGAAATTAACAACCGGCAGGAGGTCTCATCACTAATATTTGCATAAAAATAACTGCTGAATTTACCGCCAAGTACGAGTATCAATCACTAATCTTTATATAAAACGTAATAACTGAAATTAAAAATAGGCAGGAGGACCTATAACTAATCTTTATATAAAAAGTAACGACACAAGTTAATCTTGTGTTTGATTGCACGAATGCAATTAGTGTAGGTGTAAATATAATTTTTTATTGCTCTTGTCCGTTTATTACACAATTGACAGCAAATGACTTCAACTATTGATTGAAGAAATTACGGACCGAGACTAATCTCTTTTACATTTCCACAGTGTGGAAAGGAAAGGACGGTGACTGATAGTTTGATTATTTGCTCTTGCCTGTGCGTGCACACACAGAGCGAGACACACACACAATGGGGAATTATGATTGTAAAACAGCCGTCAAATCTTCAACTTATATATTTGTGGTGTTTTCTGAGATTGTGAGACACGTAAAAATAATCCAAAAATAAATGTGCAGCACCTGTTTAAAGTTATGCAATTCATAATATTAACATGAGTGTTAATATTATTGAACAGTGCTCATTAGTCAGGTGCTGATACTATGAGGGATAAGGTAAATATATTCAAATAGAAGCACCAACCAAAACACATCTCCATGAACACACGAACAATGTCATTACCAAAGAGAGCAGAGAAATCACACCCAGCTCCATATTGTGTATGTGGATAGATATCAGGCTCATAAACATCAGAATTTAATATCAAAACTTAACAAATCAAAAATATTAAGAACAAATCTGTGAATAAAATAATACAACAGCACCAGACTGGGTAACAACGAGTGAAGGAACATTGAATTCATCACCTCATTCCATATTGCCCTCCAGAATATTCACTACCTCAGGAATAAGTCTGGTGCTGGCCTGCACTGTGACTAAATCTTACCAATTGGTGCTCCCAGTGCAGAATCTCGGCCGACTCTCACTGGGTTGTGAAGATCAGAGGGACTCATTGGGTTTCACTGGGCAGCTGTCTGTGCCGCACCTCATGTGGAGAGCTGATCGTAAAAGTCGGGAAATGCTCGATCCCAGATCTAACAGCTGTTGTCCTGATGGGGGAGAAGGGACTTGATATCACATTCAACAAGACGCCGTTTTATCATTCTCATTATAATATTTCAGTCTAACCTTCCTATTAATATATTTATTACAGAGCGTCAGAATCTTGGAACGCCTCTTACCACCATGGCTGAAGGTCCAAACAGGGGAGAAGATCCAACATCATCAACAAGAAAGGGAATAGACACCGGTAGGTTCAGAACAATCTTTAAAATATCAAATGTGTCCTGATAAAGGGTCAAGATCACGAACAAGATCCTGTTGCTCACACAGGAAGAAGAAACCGAGCATATGGTGTGTCGATAGAAGAAAGTGAGTGACCATCTCGTGGGGCAGTGCAGTCACAGGTGGAGGGATCTCAGTAGTGGAACTGGCAATAGACACCTGATATTATGGAATGTAAGGTGGATAGAAACAGTGAATCAGATTGGTCTTCCTGAGTAACAATGTGAAACCAGGGATCATTGGGGGAGGGGTGAGAGGCAGGTAAGGCACAGGAATAGGAGAGCGAGAGTGGTGGGAGATTCTATTGTCAGGGGAATAGACAGACTCTTCTGCAGCCCTGAGCAGGTCCAAATTGTAAGTTGCCTCCATGGTGCCACAAGGAAGTACTTCCTGCAACAGGTGTGACCATCTCTGGGAAGGAAAGGAGAGCGGTAAATATTCTTAGTCGGAGCCAATAACACGGTTAGAAATACGTTTATACAGAGAATATTAGAATTTGAGCACGAGACTGAAAAACAAGGCCTCAAGTTGGTGATCTCCGAATTGTTTTGCACTGGGCCGCTTACTCAGGACAATATGAGGCAGGTCAATGTGCGGCTGCAGGGCTGGAGCAGGAGGGAATGGTTCATGCTCTTGGGACGGTGAGCGGCGGGAGAGAGCGAGACCAGAGCGGAGATATAAACAGCGCGGAGAGAGCGAGAGTCCAGTCGGTGAGCGGCGGGAGAGAGCGAGACCAGAGCGGAGATATAAAAAGCGCGGAGAGAGCGAGAGTTCAGTCGGTGAGCGGCGGGAGAGAGCGAGACCAGAGCGGGGATATAAACAGCGCGGAGAGAGCGAGACCAGAGCTCACTCTGAGAGCGAGACTCTGAGACCAGCGGCAGTTCGGGGTGACGTCACCAGTCAGAAAGTGACGAGGCACAGGGGAGGCAGCTGATTGGTGAGTAGGTTCAGGTGAGTATTTCTACCATTTTACTGTAAGCAAAGTAATAAGAAAGGGAAGATCTGCAGGTTTTATAGCAGATAGTGTTTTTTTTTATATAGTGAACCTAGGTCCCTAGTATAGTTAACATTTTCTAATTTCAACGTAATTTAAAAGGGGTAACTAAGCTAAGGCAAGTCATGGCAGCAGACCTCGCACCCGTGATATGCTCCTCCTGCAAGATGTGGGAAGTCATGGACACTACCAGTGTCCCTGCCAACCATGTGTGCGGGAAGTGTGTCCACCTGCAGGTACTGACCGATCGTATCTCGGAGCTGGAGCTGCGGGTGGACTCACTGTGGAGCATCCGCGATGCAGAGAAACTCGTGGATAGCACGTTTAGCGAGTTGATCACACCGCAGGTAAAGGGTATACAGGCAGGAAGTGAATGGGTGACGACCAGGAAGAGTAAGAGTTGCAGGCAGGTAGTGCAGGGGTCCCCTGTGGCCATCCCCCTCTCAAACAGATATGCCACTTTGGATGCTGTTGGGGGGGGATGACTTATCAGGGGAAGGCAGCAGCAGCCAACTTCCTGGCACCACGGGTAGCTCTGCTGCACAGGCTGGGAGGAAAAAGAGTGGCAGAGCTTTAGTGATAGGGGACTCAATTTTAAGGGGAATAGACAGGCGTTTCTGCGGCCGCAACCGAGACTCCAGGATGGTGTGTTGCCTCCCTGGTGCAAGGATCAAGGATGTCTCGGAGCGGCTACAGAACATTTTGGAGGGGGAGGGCAAACAGCCAGCTGTCGTGGTGCACATAGGCACCAACGATATAGGTAAAAAAGGGGATGAGGTCCTAAAAGCAGAATATAGGGAGTTAGGAGGTAAATTAAAAAATAGGACCTCAAAGGTAGTAATCTCAGGATTGCTGCCAGTGCCACGTGCTAGTCAGAGTAGAAATAGGAGGATATTTCAAATGAATACGAGACAAGAGGAATGGTGCAAGGGGGAGGGATTCAAATTCCTGGGACACTGGAAACGGTTCTGGGGGAGTTGGGACCAGTACAAACCGGATGGTCTGCACCTGGGCAGGGCCGGGACCGCTGTCCTAGGAGGAGTGTTTGCTAGTGCTGTTGGGGAGGGTTTAAACTAAAGTGGCAGGGGGTTGGGAACCTGAGCAGGGTGAGAGAGGAAAGCGTAACAGGAAGGGACAGAAGGTATGGAGTAATAGGTAAAGTGTTAAAAAAGGAAAAAGCAGGAACTAAGCGTCACAAAACAGATTTGAAAGTTCTTTATCTGAATGCACGTAGCATTCGTAATAAAATGGACGAGTTAACGGCACAAATAACTACGTATGGGTATGATCTTGTGGCCATTACATAAAGATGGCTGCAGGGTGACAACGACTGGGAATTAAATATGCCAGGGTATTTAACAATCAGGAAGGACAGGCAGGAAGGAAGGGGAGGTGGGGTGGCTATGTTAATAAAGGAAGGAATCACTGTAATACAGAGAAATGATATTGGGACAAAGCATCAAGATAATGAAACAGTTTGGGTGGAGATAAGGAATAATAAGGGAAAAAAAACATTAGTGGGCGTAGTATATAGGCCTCCTAATAGTTGCAACTCTGCTGGAAGAAGTATTAATCAGGAGATAGTCGGGGCATGTAATAAGGGAACAGCCATAATTATGGGGGATTTTAATTATCATATTAACTGGACAAATCAAATTGGGCAGAGCAGCCTTGAGGACGAGTTCATTGAGTGCATCAGGAATGGATTTCTTGAGCAGTATGTAAATGATCCTACAAGGGGGCAGGCAACCTTGGACCTGGTCCTGTGTAATGAGTCAGGATTAATTAATAATGTCCTAGTTAAGGATCCCCTTGGAACGAGCGACCACAACATGGTTGAATTCCATATCCAATTAGAGGGTGAGAAGGTTGATTCTCAAACAAGCGTACTGAGCTTGAATAAAGGAGACTATGATGGTATGAGAGCGGAATTGGTTAAAGTGGACTGGGAAAATAGATTAAAGGGTAAGACGGTACA
This sequence comes from Heptranchias perlo, assembly GCF_035084215.1. Lineage (NCBI taxonomy): Eukaryota > Metazoa > Chordata > Chondrichthyes > Hexanchiformes > Hexanchidae > Heptranchias > Heptranchias perlo. The sequence continues at coordinate 5,976,527 of NW_027139453.1, read as the reverse complement.
TGAGCAGTGGTGTTCATTTAGGGAGTTATTTTACAACTTTCAAAATAAATATATTCCACTGAGGAAAAAAGGGTGTAAAAGAAATGACAGCCACCCGTGGCTAAGTAAAGAAATCAAGGATAGTATCCGACTAAAAACAAGGACATATAAGGTAGCCAAACTTAGTGGGAGGATAGAAGATTGGGAATTCTTCAAAAGACAGCAAAAAGTAACTAAAGGATTGATTAAGAAAGGGAAGTTAGATTATGAAAAGAAATTAGCAAAAAATATAAAAACAGATAGCAAGAGTTTCTATAGTTATATAAAAAGAAAAAGGGTGGCTAAGGCAAACATAGGTCCCTTAGAGGATGAGACCGGGAAATTAATGGTGGGAAACATGGAGATGGCAAAAATGCTGAACAAATATTTTGTTTCAGTCTTTACAGTAGAGGACACTAAGAATATCCCAACACTGGACAAACAGGGGACTCTCGGGGGGGAGGAGCTAAATACGATTAAAATCACTCAGGAGATGGTACTCAGTAAAATAATGGGACTCAAGGCGGATAAATCCCCTGGACCTGATGGCTTCCATCCTAGGGTCTTGAGGGAAGTGGCAGTAGGGATTGTGGATGCTTTGGTGATAGTTTTCCAAAATTCCCTGGACTCAGGAGAGGTCCCGGCAGATTGGAAAACTGCTAATGTAACACCGTTATTTAAAAAGGGTAGTAGGCAGAAGGCTGGAAATTATAGGCCAGTTAGCTTAACATCTGTGGTGGGTAAAATTTTGGAGTCTATTATTAAGGAGACAGTAACGGAACATTTAGATAAGCATAATTTAATAGGACAAAGTCAGCATGGCTTTATGAAGGGGAAGTGATGTCTGACAAATTTGCTTGAGTTCTTCGAGGATATAACGTATAGGGTGGATAAAGGGGAACCAGTGGACATAGTGTATTTAGACTTCCAGAAGGCATTCGACAAGGTGCCACATAAAAGATTATTACTTAAGATAAAAAATCACGGGATTGGGGGTAATATTCTGGCATGGGTGGAGGATTGGTTATCGAACAGGAAGCAGAGAGTTGGGATAAATGGTTCATTTTCGGACTGGCAACCAGTAACCAGTGGTGTTCCACAGGGGTCGGTGCTGGGTCCCCAACTCTTTACATTCTATATTAACGATTTGGAGGAGGGGACCGAGTGCAACATATCAAAATTTGCAGATGATACAAAGATGGGAGGGAAAGTAGAGAGTGAGGAGGACATAAAAAACCTGCAAGGGGATATAGACAGGCTGGGTGAGTGGGCGGAGATTTGGCAGATGCAATATAATATTGGAAAATGTGAGGTTATGCACTTTGGCAGGAAAAATCAGAGAGCAAGTTATTTTATTAATGGCGAGAGACTGGAAAGTACTGCAGTACAAAGGGATCTGGGGGTCCTAGTGCAAGAAAATCAAAAAGTTGGTATGCAGGTGCAGCAGGTGATCAAGAAAGCCAACGGAATGTTGGCTTTTATTGCTAGGGGGATAGAATATAAAAACAAGGAGGTATTGCTGCAGTTATATAAGGTATTGGTGAGACCACACCTGGAATACTGCATACAGTTTTGGTCTCCATACTTAAGAAAAGACATACTTGCTCTCGAGGCAGTACAAAGAAGGTTCACTCGGTTAATCCCGGGGATGAGGGGGCGGACATATGAGGAGAGGTTGAGTAGATTGGGACTCTACTCATTGGAGTTCAGAAGAATGAGAGGCGATCTTATTGAAACATATAAGATTGTGAAGGGTCTTGATCGTGTGGATGCAGTAAGGATGTTCCCAAAGATGGGTGAAACTAGAACTAGGGGGCATAATCTTAGAATAAGGGGCTGCTCTTTCAAAACTGAGATGAGGAGAAACTTCTTCACTCAGAGGGTGGTAGGTCTGTGGAATTTGCTGCCCCAGGAAGCTGTGGAAGCTACATCATTAGATAAATTTAAAACAGAAATAGACAGTTTCCTAGAAGTAAAGGGAATTAGGGGTTATGGGGAGCGGGCAGGAAATTGGACATGAAGCTGAGTTCGGATCGGTCGATGCCCTGTGGGTGGCGGAGAGGGCCCAGGGGCTGTGTGGCCGGGTCCTGCTCCGACTTCTTGTGTTCTTTAGATTTGTGGTTGGGATCAGATCAGCCATGATCTTATTGAATGGCGGAGCAGGCTCGAGGGGCCGATTGGCCTACTCCTGCTCCAATTTCTTATGTTCTTATGTTCTTATGACACTAGGGTGAGTTCAGGACGAAGGGTAGGGACGGTTACGATCTGAACCAACCAGCCAAAACGGATTGACAGAATGGGTATAGGGAGCAGTGGGAGGGTTTCACCTGATAGGACTGGAGCGTGTGAAATATCCGGATCTGAGATTAGAGAGTGGAAATAATACAACTGTTGGAGCAGGAACAGAAGATTGATGAAATAGTGAAAAGTTACTCGCAGGAAAAAAGGAAGGAGGTTTTTGAAGTAGTGACAGAAGAAGTAACTTGATATTAAAAAAAGAAAAAAAAAACGAGAACTGGTCAACAGTCCAATGAATTGGAGTTCAGATTGTGTGTTATGTCTGTGAATCTACAAATCATTCCAAGCACGTTTGGAAAGTCAGAATCATGAGAGATGTGTTCTCGTGTCGCAAAGACAGGGCTGGAGTTGATGAACTTTTGGGTAGATACAAAATATTTCAGTCAGTTTCTAAAAATGATGGCAGATGTGCAAATGTTGGTTTCAAAGCATCAAAGTATCACAGTATCAAACTGTCTACAGTAAAATTATTCAATACAAAGGCGTCGATACAGCATCTTCAGCGAGCCATATTTCGAGACAATTTTAGGGAAGGATTTGGTTGTGAATTTAATTGCCGAGCTGGATATGCCACTGAGCTCAGAGATAACGCAACCGAGGCTTTTAAAGGAATTCAGAGAGCAGATAGGAGGGACTATGACCACAATTTTTCAAAACTCACAAATTTTGATAACACAATTGTTGACGAAAATGTCCAGGTGGACTGAAAGAGACTAAGTAATGTCTGTGTTAAAACAAGGAGAATGTGTCAATCAGATAGCAGTGGTTGTTGGTGGCCAATCATCTCAGCCCCAGGACATTGCTGCAGGAGTTCCTCGGAGCAGTGTCCTGGGCCAAGCATCTTCAGCGGCTTCATCAATAAACTTCCCTCCATTATAAGGTCAGAAATGTGGATGTTCGCTGATGATTGCACAGTGTTCAGTTCCATTCGCAACCCTTCAAATAATGAAGCAGTCCGAGCCCGTATGCAGCATGACCTGGACAACATCCAGGCTTGGGCTGACAAGTTGCAAGTAACATTCGCGCCAGACAAGTGCCAGGCAATGACCATCTCCAACAAGAGACCGTCTAACCACCTCCCGTTGACATTCAACGGCATTACCATCGCCGAATCCCCCACCATCAACATCCTGGGGGTCATTATTGACCAGAAACTTAACTGGACCAGCCATATAAATAATGTGGCTGCAAGAGCAGGTCAGAGGCTGGGTATTCTGCGGCGAGTGACTCACCTCCTGACTCCCCAAAGCCTTTCCGCCATCTACAAGGCACAAGTCAGGAGTGTGATGGAATACTCCACACTTGCCTGGATGACTGCAGCTCCAACAACACTCAAGAAGCTCGACACCATCCAGCACAAAGCAGCCCGCTTGATTGGCACCCCATCCACCACCCGAAACATTCACTCCCTTCACAACCGGCGCACAGTGGCTGCAGTGGCTCCATTCACAGGATGCACTGCAGCAACTCGCCAAGGCTTCTTCGACAGCACCTCCCAAACCCGAGACCTCTACCACCTAGAAGGACAAGAGCCGCAGGTACATGGGAACAACACCACCTGCACGTTCCCCTCCAAGTCATACACCATCCCGACTTGGAAATATTTCGCCTTTCCTTCATCGTCGCTGGGTCAAAATCCTGGAACTCCCTTCCTAACAGCACTGTGAGAGAACCTTCACCACACGGACTGCAGCGGTTAAAGATGGCGTCTCACTACCACCTTCTCAAGGGCAATTAGGGATTGGCAATAAATGCTGGCTCGCCAGCGACGTCCACGTCCCAAGAAGGAATTTAAAAAAAGATAACTCGAGACTAATTAGTCCACGTCATTTGTGGACAAACCCCTCGAATCTGAAATTTCACGTCGAATTATTTAGCATTTAAGATTCAGTGAAGGCTGCAACGGCTAACTGTAGCATTTGACATTGTATTTGACAAATTTGATACAGCCGTGTTGAGACGAAAATATATCGGTCAATGGATTGTAACACATGCGGCATATATGGGTTTTCAGAAGGTATTTGATAACGTGGCTCACAGGAGGCGTCAGCCGTTTGGTATCAGAGGAAATGACGCCGCCCGGATGGAAGGTCGATAATGTGATAATTTTCTCCATTGTTGTTCACAGACCGAACACTGCGATCACTGAGTTCTTGACAAAGTCTAAAGGTTACCAACTGATCCAGTTGACGAAATTCTACCGGGACAGACTGGAACAGGCAGCTGAAGCAGGGGTGGACGGAGTCAGTTCGTTGTCAACATACGAGAGGCATTTCAGTGGACAAGAACATCAGGTAAGTGGGAGGGACATGGGATCAATTTGGATGATTTAAACATCACAAAACGAATAGACGATCAGATCTTAGAATCATCGAAGGTAACAGAAGAGAAACAGACCAAACTGGAAATAAATGGTTCAAACTGCAATTATTGTGAATCTGAAAAATGAAAGAAAGAGGTGAAAATACCCAACGGATTGGTCAGTATCTGGACAAAGGACAGGGTGACGGTTCAGTTATAACTCTAGTGTGGACTGAAAACAAAGTGAAACAGTTTTAGTGGAACTGGGAAAAGGACAGAACAGAGGCGACAAACAGGAGTTAGTGGGAATGTCATTCTTTCACTGACCTGGAATCTATTTCAGGATATCAAGGAATTGAGAGATGACAAAAAATATCTGCGGAGTTAAGGAGAGACATTTCAAGAACAAAAATGTTAAAATGATTGAATGTATCAAACCCGAACACGGAAACTGATCAAACAAACTGTGGAGAGCGCGAAACCGAGGCCGTGCGGGGTTTTGTTCTGCCCCATTCATCACCGGGGGTTAATTCTGCCTTCAGCGGACTCACAATCCGGGCAGTGGAACTTGCGGTGGAGCGTCACTCCCCGGCAGAGCACTTTCGGAAATTGCAGGCAATCAGCCCATAATATTCTGTCAATTACTTTTAATAGTATCGAAGTAAATGGAAGTGAAAATGGAGGACGGTGTGTAATGGACGGTCGATCTGACACCACCTGCTGAAGGTGGAAATCTTGGCAACCGAGTCATCGAATCATAGAAAAGAGGAGCAGGAGTAGGCCATTCGGCCCTTCGAGCCTGCTCTGCCTTTCAATATGATCATGGCTGATCGTCTATCTCAATATCATATTCCCGTTTGTAGAAGTTTTTACAGTCCGCTTTTATGTTCCTTGCATGTTCTCTCTCATTCTCTATTTTTCCCTCTTAATCAATCTCTTGTCCCTTTTTTGATCCGTTCAAAACTGCTCCCAATCCTCATGCTTGCTGCATTTTCTGGCAAATTGATATGACTCCACTTTGCATCGCATCCTAGCCTTAACTTATTTTGTTAGCCATGGTTGCGGCTCTTGTCCTTCTGTGTTTTTGTGCCAGAATGGAATGGAAAACTGTTGCGATTCATGCATTCGTTCCTAAAATGTTAGCCATTGCCTATCCACCATCATGCCTTTTAATGAAGGTCCCAAATCTATCATAGCCAACTCACTCCTCATACCTTCGATTTAGTACCCGAGTTTCGGATTGCACTCCTTCACTTTCTATCTTAATGAAGAATTCTATCATGTTACAGTTACTCTCCTTTAAAGGACCCCGCACAACAATGTTTTCAATTAACCGCTTCTCAATGCACCATACCCAATCTAGAATAGCCTGTTCCCGAATTGCCTGCTCAACATATTGGTTTGAAAAACCATCTCGTACACACTCCAGTAATTAATGCCCCGCAGTATTATTGCTAATTTGGATTGGCCAGTATATATGTAGGTGAAAGTCAGCCATGATTAAGTTGGGATTCAGGGATATGGCGTAAAGATGTCTTCAGGTGATTGAGGGATATGGGAGGTCGTTGTGGATTGAGGAATTTTTTTTTGATGTGTGTAGTTGGGGTTGAGTGATAAGGGGAGAAGGTGTATAGGTGGGATTGAGGGATATGACGATATTGTGGGTAGGTGGGGTTGACGGATATGGTGAGGGGGTGGGTAAGTGGTAATAATGGATATAGTGAGAAGGTGGTTGGGTGTGTTTGAGTGATCTGTGGAGATGGTGCGTCGGTGAGTTTGTGGGATACGGAGAGAAGGTAGTTAGTTTGGCTTTGAGGGCTATGCTGAGAAGTTGCGTAGGTGGAATTGAGGGATATAGGGAGAAGTTGGGTGAGTAGTTGGGGATTGAACGATATGGCGTGAAGGTGGTTGTGTGGGACATGGGTCGAAGGTTGGAATGTGGGTTTGAGAGATTTTTTGAAAAGGTGGGTAGGTGAGTTTAGGCATATGGTGAGTCGATGGATATGTGTGGATTGAGGAATATTTGGAGAAGATGGGTAAGTATGAGTGAGGAATATGAAGAGAAGGCGGTTAGGTGGGGATTGAGGTATATGGTGCGAAGACGTGTAGGTGGTGATTGAGGGATGTTGTGAGAATGTGGGTAGGTGGGGTTGAGTGTTATGGGGATAAGTTGTGCAGCTCTGGTTTGATGAACATGGGGAGGTGTTTAGGTGGTATTGAGAGATATGTTGGGAAGTTGTTTAGGTGGGGTTGAGGAATAAGGTGATAATGTGGGTCGGTGGGGATTGAGGTATTTGGGGGTAAGAAAGGTAGGTGGGGATTGAGGGATATGGGGGATCATTGGTAGTTGGGAATTGAGGGATTTTGACTGAAGGTGGGTAGGTGTAGTTGAGTGAAATGGGGAGAAGATGGATAGGCGGGGTGGACGTATATGGTGAGGAGTTGGTTAAGTGTGATTTTGGGAAATATTAATGAAGGGGGTAGGTTATGATTGAGAGATATTGTGAGAAGGTGGTTCGGTGGGTTAGAGTGATCTTGGGAAATGGATGGTAGGAGGGAGTGAGAGATATGGGGAGAAGATGGGTAGCCGTGTGTCAGGGAGATGTGGAGATGGTGATTAGGTGGAGTTTGAATGAAATGTGGAGAATGTGTTTAAGTGGGGATTGATGGATATTGTGTGAATGTGTGTCGGTGGGGTTGAGTGATATGGGGAGAATTTCGGTAGGTGGGGTTGATGGATATGGTGAGAAGGTGGTAAGTTTTGTTGAGGGATATCGTGAGAAGGTTTTGGGTGGTTGTGTTGAATGAAAAGGGTAGATAATTGGTAGGTGGGAGTCTCTCTCTCTTTCCCTGTCCCTCTCCCTATACCCCTCACTCTCTCTCTCTCTGTCACCCTCCTCGCTCTCTGCTCGTGCTCTCCCTCTGCTCTCTATCTCACCCCTTCCTCTCTCCCTCTCTCTCTCGGCCTCTCTCTCTCTGTGTCTGTCGCACTCTCCTCGCTCTCACCCTTTACTCCATATCTCTCCCCCTTCTCCTCCCTCTCTCTCTCTTTCTCTCTCTTCCCCATTTCTCAATATTTCACTTCCGTTTTTCTGTCTCCATTGTTTCTCTCGCTTTCTGTCTTTTTCTCCATCTGTCTGTCTCTTTCTTTCTCCCTCACCCCCACTATCTCTCTGTCCTTATTATTCAGATTCTCACAGTCTGTCTGCCTGTCTCTCTGTCACACTCCCCACCCCCTCCTCATTCTCCCTCTCGGTGTCTCTCTGCCTCTGCACTGTGTCTCCCTCTTTCGTTCTTCACTCTCTCCTCTCATTCTCTCGCTCTACTCTCCATATCTCTCCCTCTCCACCTCTAATCTCCACCTCTCTCAGTCAGTAACTCTCTCCCTTTCTATATATCTCACCTTCAATTTCAAGCTTCCCTTGTACTCGTTCTCTTTGCTACTGCCAGGACACTCTGTGCCACGACACTCTCTGCCACTACACTCTCTGACCCATCCACATCTCTCTGTCTCTCTCTCTGTCTCTTTCCCTAAACTCTCTAACTCTGTCCCTTTCTCTCCCTCTGACTCTCTCACTCTGAATCTTTCCGTCTGATGCTCTCTCTTTCCTAGTCACTCAACCTCCACTCTCTTTCTCACTCTCTTTCTTTCTCCGTCTCTCTACATCTACCCTACTCTCTCTGTCTCTACTCGCTCTCTCTCTGTCTCCCTCCATCTACACTCTCTGATCCATCCCCGTCTCTCCCTCTCTTTATTCCTCCCTCCGCCCTCTCTGTTTGTCTGTTTCTCCCTCTGTTTGTGTCTTTCATTCTTTCGCCCCCACCATCTCTCTGTCTCTATAATTCTCTCTCTCTCTCTCTCCATGTGTCTCTCTCTCTGCTGATTCTCTGCCTTTCTATCACTATCTCTCTGTCTCCCTCTCCATCGCTCTCTCTCTCTCCCACAATTCGTCTCTCTCTTTCTCTCTCTCCATCTCCCTCTGAGTCTCACTCTCTTTCCCTCAGCTATCTCTCCCTCTATACTCGTCTCTCCCTCTATCCTCGTCTCTCCCTCTCTGTCTGTCTCCCTTTCGGCCTCTCCTATTTATCTCTATTTATTGCTCTCTTCTCTCTGTTTCTATCTCTCTTTGTCACATGTCTGTCTCTCTCGTTCTCTCTCACGAACTATATCTCTATGTCTTCATTTTTCTCTCTCCCTCCCTCTACCTTTTTGCTTATGTCACCCTTTCTCTTGCCCCTTTCTCTGTCTCTCTTTGCTCTGACACTGCTGGTCAGCAGTGTCGCCTGCTGAAGATTGTGGTTGGTGATGACATTGACCAGGAACGTCGGAACAGGAGTCGGCATTTTGATCCCTGGAGCCTGTTGCGCCATTCAATGGCATCATGGCGGATCTCTGACCGAACTTAATTTACCCGCCTTAACCCCAATATTAACAGAGTTAAGAAAAATCTATCAACCTCAGAATTATAATTAACAATTGAGCTAACACCAACTTCCGTTTGCAGAAGAGAGTTCCAAATATCTCCCACCCTTTGCGTGTAGAAGTGTTTCATAACTTCACTCCTGAAAGTTCTGGCTCTAATTTTTAGGCTGAGACCCATAGTCCTGGACTCCCCAACCAGCGGACATAGTTTCTCGCTGCCTTCCCTATCAGTTCCCCTTAATAGCTTGAAAAATTCGAACAAATCAACCCTTAATCTTGCAAATTCCAGAGAATGCAACCCTAGTTTGTGTAATCTATCATCATTATTTAACCCTTGATGTCCAGGTATCATTCCAGCAAATACAAAGTCCAAAATGAGTTTTAACAGCTCGGTAAGTTTTAATTACTGCCAATCAAGTAAAGATGAACTTTTATAAACGAGGACTCTCATATCACTCCTTATTGTATTAGTTTTTTGGTGGTTGAAGAAGAATGAAAATTACAATATTAATTTTTAAACGTTTTCCTTCTGTCTCATTAATTTAATTCAATTATTTCGTTGGTTTTTGATTTTAGAAAAAAATTACAATACCATACAGAATGCAAACTTTAAAGGAATGAAGTCTGCTTGATTGTTTGAGCAATGCAGCCTAATTCTGTGGGCGGGACGTCTCGTCCTTACCGAATTTGTGTTCGTGTCTTCTCCTCACACACCTTTCCAGCTACGCGGCAAATCACGCTGCTCAGAGGCTGGGTTGATAGAGCACAATTTTTGTAAAGTTCAAATTCAAGCAATTCATCGCCACAGAGCCTAGAGTCAGTATTTTTGTTAATTTAATTCGCATGAGCTGCAGTGAGTGTTGCCTCGCCGCTCGCAGCGACTTCAGGCCCAATGTCTCCTGCCGCTCTGCCAATTTCCTAACCAGGTCAATCATTTTCCCTCAATTCCATCAGCTTCAACTTTAGCTAACAGTCTCTTCTGAGGGACTTTATCGAATGCCTTTTGGAAGTCCATAGAAACAAATTCCATAGACATTCCCCTGTCCACTACTTTAGTCACCTCTTTGAAACAAAATCTATGCTGGCTCTTTCGATCAGCTGAAAATTTTCAATGTGTTCAGTCACTATCCTTAATTAGAGACTCGAGTAATTTCTCGAAAACAGATGTTTGGCGAACTGGTCTATAATTCCCTGGTTTCCTTCTATCACCTTTCTTAAATAGTGGAGTGACATGTACAGTTTTCCAATTTAGATCAATGTTCGTACACCGTTAGGCTGTTCATTAAATCTGGCCCATTGCTCATTATTAATTCTACCTTGGCCTGCCTCCTTGTTTCTCCTCGGTCATATTGTTGCAGAAAGTTTTCCTGTACATACTCAAGAAATTCGTTACCTTTCTGACATGAGCTCGTCTGTTTATCCCAATCTATATGAAAGTTAAAATCGATCCCCATATAAACCACTCTGCCTTTGCTACATGCTTGTCTAATCTCCCCATTTATACATTCTGCCGCTTCACAGCTGCTACAGGGGTTCTATACACAACTCCCACTTTGGGATTAAATCGTTTTCTATTTCCTAATTCTACGCATAAAGTTCCCACTGACTGCCTACCTCTCGTTATATCATCTCTTATCAATGAATAAATTTCATCCTTAATCACTCACTATACTCCTCCCCCTCTACCAGTTCTCCTATCCTTCCTATAGACCTTATAACCTGGTATATTCAGTTCCCATTCCTGACTGTTGTGCAGCCATGCCTCACTAATGGCTACCATTTCGTACCCTGTAGGTTGAATTTGTGCCCACATTTCATTCAATTTGTTGCTTATACTTCATGCGTTTGTATAAAGAACGCTTATTTGGGCCACACACCCTGCCCATATTGTAATATTGTATTTCTCACACATTCCTTATTTCTCTCTCCAGATTGAATTACTTTTCATCAATCAGTATTGTAACACACATATTCCTTATTTCTCTCTCCAGATTTAATTACTTTTCATCTTTCAGTTTTTCCTTTTCATGGCGTGCTGAAAGCATAATTTCTGACTATCATTCTACGCTCTTCCTTTTTGTTCCAGAATTGTTATTTATATTACTTTTCCAACTGAGCTCTAGACCCAATTACAAATTTAAAGCCGTATTTATTCTTAACGCTGGAACCCTGGTGCCAGCCCGGGTCACGTGGAGCCGGTCCCAACGGTACAATTCCATCGTGTCCTAGTACAGGTGCCAGTGTCCCACGAAATGGAACCTCTCCTTCCCACACCACTCCTTCATCCATGTGTTCTCCTCCCTAATCTGCTTATCCCTACGACTATTTGCACGTGGCTTAGGTAATAATCCAGAGATTATAACCCTTGTGTGTCTGTTCTTTTTAAAATTTTGCTCTTGAAACGCTCACTTTATGGACTGTCATCACCTCTCTCATGGCTGGAATGTGATCTCCTCTCTCAGTGTCTGGACTTTGATCTCTCTCAGTGTCTGGACTGCAATACCCTCTCAGCAATTGGACTGTGATCACCTCTCTCAGTGTTGGGACTCTGATCTCCTCTCTCACTGACCGGACTGAGATCGCCTCTCTCCGTGTCTGGACTGTGATCTCCTCTCTCAGTGCTTGGATTGTGAGCACATCTCTCAGATTCTGGACTGTGATCTCCTCTCTCAGTGCTTGGATTGTGAACACATCTCTCAGATTCTGGACTGTGATCTCCTCTCTCAGTGCTTGGATTGTGAACACATCTCTCAGATTCTGGGCTGTGATCTCCTCTCTCAGTGTCTGGACTGTGATCACCACTCTCAGTGTCTGGACTGTGATCTCCTCTCTCAGTGTCTGGACTGTGATCACCACTATCAGTGTCTGGACTGTGATCTCCTCTCTCAGTGTCTGGACTGTGATCTCCTCTCTCAATGTCTGGACTGATCTCCTCTCTCAGTGTCTGGACTGTGTTTTGATCTCTCATTGAATGGACAACGATCTACTCTCTCTGTGTCTGCACGATGGTGGGCCCTGGCAATGATGCCCCCCCCCACCCCCGACCATGATACAATTGCCACACTCAACACTGACCTGTGAAGGAATTGCTCGAGGAACCGAACACCAGTGAAAAACAGAACCTTCCGGTGTGAACAGCAAGATTTTTGTAATAACAGGGCTCACCAACAGAAACACAGTCACGGACTTAATGCTTTGCAACATGAGGCATGGGAAATACCAACCACCCTCGTTTAAACTGTTCCAAGGACAGGAATAAAATGGGTCAGATATAGAGTAAAGCTCCCTCTAAAATGTCACAACAAACACTCCCAGGGTAGGTGAAATAGGGGTCAGAAACAGAGTAAAGCTGCATCTACACTGTCCCGTCAAACAGTCCCAGTTCAGGTACAGGGTTAGAAACAGAGGAAAGCTCCCTCTACACTGTCCCATCAAACACTCCGAGGCCAGTTACAAAACAGGTTAGATACAGAGTAAAAGTCCCTCTGCACTCTCCCATGCTCTGTGTGTGGGTCTCAATCCCACTCCGGGTGATATCTACTAACGGACACCGGGATGGAGCCTGGGCCTTTTCCTGAGATCACTGCCTTCCCCCATTCTCGTTCATTTTCCCTTTCTTCGATGCTCTGCTCCAGTTTCTCAGTCCGATTGGTGTTAAAATACAAATTGCTGTTATTGTCAACATTCTTCCTGGAAAAAATCCATTGAAGCAGCAACAAGTGGCTATTTTTTTGCTGCCAACAGCTCAGAGGCATTTCCAAAACATCTCCTCCGGTCTCTATTTACTTATCCCTCCTCTGTTTCTCGATTTTCAGTTCCTCAAACTCTTTGTCTTTCTCTTTATGTCTCTCTCTGTCTCTATCGTGCTCTCTTTCTCCCTCTACTCACTCTTTCTCCCTTTGCTCTCTCCGTCTCTCTTTATCTTACCCCCAACATACACCGTTCAGACATTCGTCCCAAAGAGTCCATGCCGTTGTCTTCTGCTCCACATGGTCCTCGTTTCACCCTGCTTCATCATGACCCAATCAACATATCTTTCTATTCCCTCATCCCTCGTGTGTTTATCTAGCTTAATCTTAACAGCATCGTTGCTCGTCGCCTCAACTCACTTGTGGTAGCGAGTTGCTCACTCTCACCACTCCCTGGGTAAACGAGTTTCTCCTGAGTTAATATTGGATTTATCATTGACTAGCTTCGATTTTTAACCCCGAGTTCTGCTCTCACCCGCGGGTGGAATCATCTTCTCTCCGTCTACCGTATCAAACCCGTCATTAAACTTAAAGACTTCTATCAGGTCACTCCTCAGTCTTCTCTTTTCAAGAGAAAAGACATCCAGCTTGTTCTCTCTTTCATGATAGTTATATCCTCCCCGTTCCATGATATTGTTTCAGTAAACTGTCCGTGATGCACTCGGGAAATGTATTGCCATTATAACGCATTCAATGGGAAAATTAAAATCTCCGTTCATAACTGCTTTGCCTGAGCTACAGGCTCCTCTGATCTCCGTATTTCTGTATGGGTTCAATACTTCCTGTTTGAAGTATTTGTTTCATTAATTGAAAGCTTTTCATGTCCCAGTTCCCCTCAGTGGGTTGTGATCTCCAGTGTGTTCTTTCAAAGAGCCAGCACAGGCATGACGGGCCCAATGTATGCTAAGATTCCAGAAATACTTAGATTTGCACAGCTGAGAAACAGGCCATTCGGCACAATAGATACATGCCGTGGTTTATGTTCCACACGAGCAAAAGACCACCCTTCTTCATCTAACCCCATGAACATATCCTATTCCTTTCTCATCTCAGAGAAACATATGGTATTCTGAGGGACTAGACAGGATACATGGTGATTACACTGACTGGTGAATCAAGACCAATGGGGAATAGTCATTTCCCATTCCCCAGACAAGGGGTCGGCCATTAAAGACTGAGATGAGCGCACTCGCTTGAACATCTCATCCAAATGACGACACTTCAAAGGGTACAGCCCCCCCTCAGTACTGACCTTCCGACAGTGCAGCACTCCCTCAGTACTGACCTTCCGACAGTGCAGCACTCCCTCAGTACTGACCTTCCGACAGTGCAGCACTCCCTCAGTACTGACATTCCGACAGTGCAGCACTCCCTCAGTACTGACCTTCTGACAATGCAGCACTCCCTCAGTACTGACCTTCCGACAGTGCAGCACTCCCTCAGTACTGACCTTCCGACAGTGCAGCACTCCCTCAGTACTGACCTTCCGACAGTGCAGCACTCCCTCAGTACTGACCTTCCGACAATGCAGCACTCCCTCAGTACTGACCTTCCGACAGTGCAGCACTCCCTCAGTACTGACCTTCCGACAATGCAGCACTCCCTCAGTACTGACCTTCCGACAGTGCAGCACTCCCTCAGTACTGACCTTCCGACAGTGCAGCACTCCCTCAGTACTGACCTTCCGACAGTGCAGCACTCCCTCAGTACTGACCTTCCGACAGTGCAGCACTCCCTCAGTACTGAACCTCCGACAGTGCAGCACTCCCTCTTTACTGACCCTCCGAAAGTGCAACACTCTCTCAATACTGACCCTCCGACCGTGCGGCGCTTCCTCAGTACTGCTCCTCTGACAGTGCAGCATTCCCTCAGAACTGATCCTCTGAGCGTGCAGCGCTCCCACAGTACTGGCACAGGAAATTGTCGGCCAGGATTGTGATGCTCAAGTCTCTGCTGTGTGTGGGGTTCGAGCGCACGACCTTCTGACTCTGAGGCCAGATGCTACCCACTGAGCCCCGGCTCATAATGACTATGTCAGGTTATTGCTTGACGAGTCCGTGGGACAGATCTCCCAACTTTGTCACCAGTTCACAGACGTTAGTGAGAAGGACTTTGCAGGCCCGTCTGGGCTCGGTGCGCCTGTCTGATACCGAGGCCATATTTCAGAGGGCAGTTAAGTCAACCAGGTTAGTGTGAGAGTTGATTCAGAGTTGGAGGGAAAGATTGAGTATCAGGAACAAAATAGCTCTTTATACCCCTTCAGAAACTGGAATACTCCTGGGAGTGATTCTGAGTCCAAACTCACCTTAATGAGAGGAGTATGTTCTGAACTCTTGAGAAGGTGGGTAGTTGGGAATTACGGATAAGGGGAGAAGGTTGCTTGGTGAGAATGAGCAATATGGAGAGAAGATGGATTGGTGAGAGGAAGGAATATGGGGAGAAAGTGGGTAGGTTGGATTTAGGGATATGGGGAGAAGGCGGGTAGGTGGGGATTGAGGGATATGGTGGGAAGGTGGGTAGGTGGGGATTGAGGGATATCGTGGGAAGGTGGGTAGGTGGGGATTGAGGGATATCGTGGGAAGGTGGGTAGGTGGGGATTGAGGGATATCGTGGGAAGGTGGGTAGGTGGGGATTGAGGGATATCGTGGGAAGACGGGTAGGTGGGGATTGAGGGATATCGTGGGAAGGTGGGTAGGTGGGGATTGAGGGATATCGTGGGAAGACGGGTAGGTGGGGATTGAGGGATATCGTGGGAAGGTGGGTAGGTGGGGATTGAGGGATATCGTGGGAAGGTGGGTAGGTGGGGATTGAGGGATATCGTGGGAAGGTGGGTAGGTGGGGATTGAGGGATATCGTGGGAAGGTGGGTAGGTGGGGATTGAGGGATATGGTGGGAAGACGGGTAGGTGGGGATTGAGGGATATCGTGGGAAGACGGGTAGGTGGGGATTGAGGGATATGGTGGGAAGGTGGGTAGGTCGCGTTGAGCGTTAGGGAGAGAAGGTTTTCAGTTGGGGATTAAGGGATATGTGGAGAAGGCGAGTAGGTAGGCTTTGGTGATGTGGGGAGAAGGTGGGCAGGTGTGGATTGAGGGTTATTGTGAGAAGGTGCATTTCAAGGAGCTTCATAAAGGAGGAGAGTGAACTCGAGAGTTTACGGAGGGAATTCCAGAGGCTGGTGACCAGGCAGCTGAAGGCACGGCCGCAAATGGTGGAGTGCAAGAAATCGGGGATGCGCAAGAGGCCAGAATGTGAGGAGCGCAGAGACCTCAGTGGGGGAGGATGGGGTTGAATTCTTGGGGGAGGTTACAGAGATAGCGGGATCGATGGCCGTGGAAGGATTTGAACACAACGATGAGAATTTTAAAATCGAGGCGTTGCCGGACAGGGAGCCAATTTAGGTGATGATTGAAAAGGACTTTGTGCGAATTAGGATACGGGCAGCTGAGTTTTGGATGAGCTGAAGTTAATGAAGGGTGGAAGATGGGAGGTTGGCCAGAAGAGCATTGGAGTAATCCAGTTTCGCGGTAACAAAGGCACGGACAAGAGTTTCAGCAACAGATGAGATGTGGCAGAAGCAGAGACGGGCGAGTAACAGAGATGGAAGTAGGCGGACTTGGTGATGGAGAGAATATGTGGTCGGAATCTCAGCTCAGGGTCAAATTGGACGTCAAGGGTTGTGAATGGTCTGTTTCAGCATCAGACGGTGTCCAGGGAGAGGGATGGAGTCGGTGGGTTGGGCTTGTTACGGGAGCACACGATGTGGACTGGCAGTGATACACCCCATGGTACAATAACCACACTCAGCGCTGACCCGTGCGGCAACTGCCGGTGGAACACGGATCCATGCGAGAGGCAGAACCATCGGAGGTGAACAGAAAGAGTTTTAAAATAACAGGGTGGAGCAAAATAAAACATTGTCACAGTGTTTAATGCTTAGGAATGTGAGGTATGAGGAATATCAACCACCTCAGTCTGAACTGTTCACAAGTTCGAAAGAGAACGGGTTAGATAGAGAGTAAAGCCCCCTCTACACAGTCCCATCAAACACTCCCAGGACAGGTACAGCACGGTTTAGATACGGAGTGAAAATCCCTCCAGAGTGTCCCGTCAAATACACCCAGGGCAGGTACAGCACGGTGAGATACAGAGTAAATCTAGCTCCACACTGTCCCATCAAACACTCCCATGCATGTACAGCATGGGTTAGATAGAGAGTACAGATCCCTCTACAGTGTCCCATTGAATATTTCCAGGGCAGGTAGAGCACGAGTTAGATAGAGAGTCAAGCTCCCTGTACACTATCCATTCAAACACTCTCAGGGCAGGAACAACACTGTTTAGATACAGAGTAAAGCTCCCTCTACATTCTCCCATGCTCTGTGTGTGGGCGTCAGCCGCACACCGTGTGAGATCTACCAACAGAGACTGGGATGCAGCCTGGTCCTTCCCCAAAGATCAATGACTTCCCCCCTTCTCGGTGATTCCAACGCCCTCTGATGCTTTGATCCTGATTGTTTCTCTCTCTCTCTCTCTCTCACTCTACTCTCTCTCTCTCTGACCAGTCTCTATCACTCGCTCTGTCCCTGTCTCTCCCTCTCTCGGCCCGTCACTCCCCTGTTACTCTCTCTGTCTGTTTCTCTTCCTCTCTCTGTCCCTCTGTCGTTCTCTCTCACTCTCCTCGTGGTCTTTATCTGTCTTCCCCTTTTTGTCTCTTTTTCTCTTCTTGTGTTCTCCTTATCTTCCTCTTGTCTCTGTCTCATCCTCTCTACCCTCTATCCATTTACCCTCTCTGTCTTCTTCTACTCTCTCTCATTCTCTCTTTCTCACCCTACTCTCCTCTCTCCCTATCTCTGTCTCTCGTTCTTTCTCTGTATGTACTCTCTCTGTCTCCTTCTACTTTCTCTCTATCTCTCTTCCTCACATTACTCTCCTCTTTCTCCTACTCTCTTTGTCTGTACCCTCTCTGTCACCTTCTACTCTGTCTTTCTCGCGCACTCCACTTTCTCTGTCTCTCTCTGTCTCTCTACCGCTCCCCTGTGAGATAAAAAAATACTTGGCAATATATCTCAATGGGAAATGAAGAAATATTTTTTCATCGAGATTTGTTATTATGTGGAATGCAATACCTAAAAGAGCGGTGGAACCACATTCCATAGGCACTTTCAAACGGCAATTGGACATGTCATTGAAGAGGAATAATTTGCAGGGTGATGAGGAAATCGCTGTAAACCACCCCACGGCTATCCTTCTCCATCTAACCCCATCAATATGTCCATCTATTCCTCTGCCATCTCATTGAAACATCTAAAATAGAACATAAGATTCTGAGGGGACTTGACAGGATAGATCCGGAGAGATTGTTTCCCTTGGCTGTCGAGTCGAGAACAAGGGGAAATTGTCTTCAGATAAGGGGTCGGCCATGAAAGACTGAGATGAGGAGGAATTTATTCATTCAGAGGGATGTGAATCAATGGAATTCTCTACCCAGAGGGCTGTGGATGCTGAGTCGTTGATAATATTCAAGGCTGGAATTAATAGAATTTTGTGCTCGAGGGGAATCAAGGGATTTGGGGATCGGGCGGGAAGGTGGAGATGAGGTAGAAGATCAAGCATGATCTGATTGAATGGTGGAGCAGGCTCGAGGGCCCGGATGGCCTACTCCTGCTCACATTTGTTATGTTTTAATGTTCTTTCTCTCTCATCTGTTTATCCAGATTCCCCTTAAATGCATCTTTGCGATTCTTCTCAACTACACTTCGTGGGCGCGAGTTTCACATTCTCACCAGTCTCTGGGTTAAGACGTTTTTACTGAATTCATTATTCGATTCAATTCGATTTATTAGTGACGATCTGATAATAATGGCCCTTGGTTCGAGTCTCCCCTTCAAGTGGAAACATCTTCTTCAGGTATAACCAATCAAACACATCATTAATCTTAAAAACCTCTATCACGTACCTCCTAAGTCTTCTCTTTTCTAGAGAAAAAAGCCCCAGCTTGTTCTCTCTTTCCTGACACGTGTAACCTCTCAGTTCGATGATATTGTTTCAGAAAACTGTCCTGGATGCATTCTGGAAATGTATTGCCTCAGTCTATGTGAAAATTAAAATCTCCCTTCATAACTCCTTTGCCTGAGCTACATGCTCCTCTGATCTCCGTATTTCTGTGTAGGGTCAATACTTCCTGTTTGAAGTATTTGTTTCATTAATTGAAAGCTTTTCATGCCCCAGTTCATCTCATTTGGTTGTGATCTCCAGTGTGATCGAGCCGTCTATGGGTTCAGGCTCTGAACAGCAACTTGATTCTCTGATCCGGGACTGACAGCACACCCATTTTAAACAGACACAGAATGATCCGGGACTGACAGTACATCCATTTTAAACAGACACAGAATGATCTGGGACTGACAGTACATCCATTTTAAACAGACACAGAATGATCCGGGACTGACAGCATACGCCTTTTAAAAAGACATGTAATTAGTGAGCATTTCAGATTCGGGGAAGGTTAGAACGGATTTACTGTGGACATTTGACATCGTATTTGTCAAATTGTACACAGCCTTGTTGAGACGTGACTATATAGGTCAATGGATTGTAACACATGCGGCATATATGGGTTTTCGGAAGGTATTTGGTAACATGGCTCACAGGAGGAGTCAGCCGTTTGGTGTCAGAGGAAATGTCGCCGCCCGGATGGAATGTCGATAATGTGTTTGGTTTTCTCCATTGTTGTTCACAGACCGAACACTGCGATCAATGAGTTCTTGATCAAGTATGACGGTTACCAACTGGTCCAGTTCACGAAATTCTGCCGGGACAGACTGGAACAGGAAGTTGAAGAAGGGGTGGACGGAGTCAGCTTGTTGTCAACATACGAGAGGCATTTCAGTGGACAAGTACATCGGGTAAGTGGGAGGGACACGGGATGAGTTTGGATTATTTAAACATCACAAAACTAACAAGATATCAGAGCGTAGAATCAGAGAAAGTAACAGAAGAGAAACAGATCAAACTGGAAAGAAATGGATCAAAGTGTAATTATTGTGAATCTGAAACAATGAAAGGAAGAGGTGAAAATACGCAGCGGATCGGTCAGTATCTGGACAAAGGACAGGGTAACGGTTCAGGTATAACTCCAGTGTGGACTGAAAACAATGTGAAACAATTTTAGTGGAACTGGGAAAAAGGACAGAACGGAGGCGACAAACGGGAGTTAGATGGAATTTCATGCGTTGACTGACCTGGAATCTACTTCAGGATATTAAGGAATTGAGAGATGACAAAACATATCTGCGGAGCAAATGAGAGACATTTCAAGAACAAAAATGTTAAAATGGTTATAATGTGTAAGACCCGAAAAGGGAAACTAATCAAACAAACTGTGGAGAGCGCGAAACCGAGGCCGTGCAGGGTTTAGTTCTCCCCCAGTTATCACCGGGGGTTTATTCGACCTTCAGCGGACTCACAATCCGGGCAGTGGAACTTGCGGTGGAGTGTCACTCCCCGGGAGAGCACTTTAGGAAATTGCAGGCAATCAGCCCATAATATTCTGTCAATTACTTTTAATGAAATCGATGTGAAAATGTGGCAGGGTGTGTAATGGACGGTCGATCTGACACCACCTGCTGAAGGTGGAAATCGAGGCAACCGAGTCATCGAATCATAGAAAATAGGAGCAGGAGTAGGCCATTCGGCCCTTCGAGCCTGCTCCACCATTCAATATGATCATGGCTGATCCTCTATCTCAAATCATATTCCCTCGTTTGAAGTTGTTGCAATCCGCTTTTATGTTCCTTGCAAGTTCACACTCATACTCTATTTTTCCCTCTTAATCAATCTCTTGGCTCTTTTTTGCTCAATTCGAAACAGCTCCCAATCCTCAGGCTTGCTACATTTTCTGGCAAATTGCTATGACTCCTCTTTGGATCTCATCCTATTCATAATTTCTTTTGTTTGCCATGTTTGGGACTCGTTTCGTTTTGTCTTTTTGTGCCAGATTGGAATGTATAACTGTTGCAATTCATGCATTTTTCTTTAAATGTCAGCCATTGCCTATCCACCGTCATGCCTTTTAATGAAGGTTCCAAATCTATCATAGCCAACTCACTCCTCATACCTTCCTCGTTTCCTTTGTTTAGATTTAGTACCCTAGTTTCGGATTGCACGACTTCACTTTCTATCTTAATGAAGAATTCTATCATGTTCCAGTCACTCTTCCTGAAAGCACCCCGCACAACAAGGTTATGAATTCACCGCTTCTCAATGCTCAATACCCAATCTAGGACAGCCTGTTCCCAAATTAGCTCCTCAACATACTGGTCTAAAATATCATCTCGTACACACTCCATAATTTAATGCTAAGTCACCCATGATGAAGTGGGAATTGAAGGATATGGCGGAAATACGTCAATAGGGGGTTGAGGGATATGAGAGGTAGTTGTGGATTGAGGGATTTTTGTGAATGCGGGTCGGTGGGGTTCAGTGATATGGGGAGAAGGTATGTAGGTGGGGATTGAGGGATATGGGTAGAATGTTTGTTGGTGCGGTAGACGGATATGTTGAGAGGGTGGTTAAGTGGTAATTAATGGATATAGTGAGAAGGTGGTTGGGTGTGTTTGAATGATCTGCTGAGATGGTGCTTTTGTGGGATACGGAAGGAAGGTATTTTGGTGGGGATTGAGGACTATGCTGAGAAGTTGGGTTGGTGGGATTGAGGGATATGGGGTTAAGGTGCATGGATGTTGATTGAGGGATCTGGGAATGTGGTTAGTTGGGATTGACTGACATGGTTAGAAGTTGGTAGATAGGATTGAGGGATATGTTGGGAAGGTGTGTTGGTAGGGATTGAGGGATGTTGTGAGAATGTGGGCAGGTGGGGTTGAGTGTTATGGGGAGAAGGTGTGTAGCTGTGATTTGAGTGTTATTGGGAGTTGGTTCGGTTGTACTGAGGGATATGGTGAGAATTTGGGTATCTGGGGTTTGAGGGATAGGGTGAGAAGTTGTGTCGGTGGGATTGAGGAATAAGGAGAGAATGTGGGTAGGTTGGGATCGATGGATATGAGGGGATGATTTGTAGTTGGGAATTGAGGGATTTTGTGTGAAGGTGGGATGGTCTCGTTGAGTGACATGGGGAGAAGGTGTGTCGGTGGGGATTGAGGAATATGTGGAGAAGGTGGTAGGTGGGGTGGACGGATATGGTGAGGAGTTGGTTCGGTGTGATTGTGGGAAATATTAATAAAGGTGGTTGGTTATGATTGAGAGATATTGTGAGAAGGTGGTTCCGTGGGTGAGAGTGATCTTGGGAGAAGGATGGTAAGAGGGAGTGAGAGATATGGGGAGAAGTTGGGTCGCCGTGTGTCAGTTATATGTGGAGAAGGTGATTAGGTGCAGTTTGAGTGAAATGTGGAGAATGTGTGCAGGTGGGTATTGATGGATATTGTGTAAATGTGTGCAGGTGGGGTTGAGTGATGTTGGGAGAAATTCGGTCGGTGGGGTTGATGGATATGGTGAGAAGGTGAAACGTTTTGTTGAGGGATATTGTGAGAAGGTTGGGTGATTGTGTTGAGTGAAATTGGTAGAAGATCGGTCGGTGGGAATCTCTCTCTCTTTCCCTGTCCCCCTCCCTATACCCCTCACTCTCTCTCTGTGACTCACCCTCATCGCTCTCTGCTCGTGCTCTCCCTCTGCTCGCTATCTCACCCCTTCCTCTCTCCCTTTCTCTCTCACGGCCTCTATCTCTGTTTCTGTCGCACTCTCCTCGCTGTTTACGAGCTCTCACCCTCTCCTCCATGTCTCTCCCCCTTTCTCTCTCTCTCTCTCTCTCTCTCTGTCTCTGATTCATCCCCATCTCTCATTATTTCTCTTCCGTTTCTCTGTCTCCAATGTTTCTTTCTCTTTCTGTCTGTTTCTCCATCTGTCTGTCTCTTTCTTTCTCCCTCACCCCACTATCTCTCTGTCCGTATTTTTCAGATTCTCACAGTCTGTCTGCCTGTCTCTCTGTCACTCCCCCGCCTCGTCATTGCCTCTCTCGGTGTCTCTCTGCCTCTGCACTGTGTCATCCTCTTTCGTTCTTCACTCTCTCCCCTCACTCTCTCCCTCCACTCTCCATCTCTCTCCCTCTCCACCTCTCGTCTCCACCTCTCTCAGTCACTAACTCTCTCCCTTTCTATATATCTCACCTTCAATTTCAAGCTTCCCTTTTATACGTTCTCTTTCTCTCTGCCACGACACTCTGTGCCACTACACTCTGTGCACTACAGTCTGTGCCACTACACTCTCTGTCCATCCCCATCTCTCTGTCTCTCTCTCTGTCTCTCGCCCTGTACTGTGTAACTCTGTCCCTTTATCTCCCCTTCACTCTCTCCCTCTGAATATTTCCCTCTGATTCTCTCTTTTCCAGGCACTCACCCTCCACTTTCTTTCTCTATCTCTTTCTTTCCCCGTCTCTCCATATCTACCCTCGTCTATCTGTCTCGACTCGCTCTCTCTCTCTCTGTCTCCCTCCATCTACACTCATTGATCCATCTCAGTCTCTCCCTCTCTTTCTTCCTCCCTCCGCCCTCTCTCTCTGTCTGTTTCTCCCTCTGTTTGTGTCTTTGATTCTTTCTCCCCCACCATCTCTCTGTCTCTATAATTCTGTCTCTCTCTCTATGTCTCTCTCTCTCTGCTGATTCTCTGCCGTTCAATCACGATCTCTCTGTCTCCCTCTCCATCGTTATCACTCTCCCCCCCCCCAACCTCCATTCGTCTCTCTCTCTCTCTCTTTCTCCGTCTCCTTCTGCGTCTCTCTCTCTTTCCCTCAGCTATCTCTCCCCCTATCCTCGTCTCTCCCTCTATCCTCTTCTCTCACTCTCTGTCTGTCTCTCTTTCGGCCTCTCCTACTTCTCTCTATTTCTTGCTCTCTCCTCTCTTTTTCAATCTCTCTTTGTCACCTCTCTGTCTCTCTCGTTCACTCTCCCGAACTATATGTCGATGTCTTCATTTTTCTCTCTGACTTCCTCTCCCCATTTCTCAACCTTTTTGCTTATGTCTCTGTTCCTCTTGCCACTTTCTCTGTCTCTCTTTCATCTGTCACTGCTGGTCACCAGCGCCGCCTGCTGAAGATTGGGGTGGGTGATGACACTGACCAGGAACGTCGGAACAGGGGGAAGCCATTTGATCCATCGAGCCTGTTACGCCATTCACTGGGATCATGGCGGATCTCTGACTGAACTTCATTCACCCGCCTTAAATCCAATATTAACAGAGTTAACAAAAATCTAACAACCTCAGATTTAAAATTATCAATTGAGCGAACATCAACTTCCGTTTGCAGAAGAGAATTCCAAACATCTCCCACCCTTTGCGTGTAGAAGTGTTTCATAACTTCACTCCTGAAAGTTCTGGCTCTATTTTTTGTTCTCAGACCCCGAGTGCTGGACTCCCCGACCAGCGGATCTAGTTTCTCTCTATCTACCCTATCATTTCACCTTAATATCTTGAAAACTTCGAACAAATCTCCCCTTAATCTTCTAAATTCCAGAGAATGCAACCCTAGTTTGTGAAATCTCACTTCATTATTTAACCCTTGAAGTCCACTTCTCATTCTAGTTAATACAAAGTCCAAACTGAATTTTAACAGCTCGGTAAGTTTTAATGACTGCCAAACAAGTAAAGATTAACTTTTATAAACGAGGACTCTCATGTTACACTTTAGTTTATTAGTTTTTGGTTATTGAAGAAGAATGAAAATTACAACATTATTTTTTAAACATTTCCCTTCTGTCTCTTTAATTTAATTCAATTATTTCTTTGTTTTTTGATTTAAAAAAAAAAATTAGAATGCCATACAGCATGCTAACTTTAAAGGAATTAAGTCTGCTTGATTGTTTGAGCAATGCAGCCTGATTCTGTGGGCAGGTATTCTCGTCCTTACCGATTTTTGTGGCCGTGTCTTCTCCTCACACACCTTTCCAGCTGCGCAGCAAATCACGCTGCTCAGAGGCTGGGTTGATAGAGCACAATTTTTGTAAAGTTCAAATTCAAGCAATTCATCGCCACAGAGCCTACAGTCAGTATTTGTGTTAATTTAATTCGCAGTAGCTGCAGTGAGCGTTGCCTCACCGCTCGTAGCGATTTCTGGCCCAATGTCTCCTGCCGCTCTGCCAATTTCCTAACCAGGTCAATCATTCCCCCTCAATTCCATCAGCTTCAACTTTAGCAAACAGCCTCTTCTGAGGGACTTTATCGAATGCCTTTTTGAAGTCCATAGAAACAAACTCCATAGACATTCCCCTGTCCACGACTTCAGTCACCTCTTCAAAACAAAATCCATGCTGGTTCTCACTGATCAGCTGAAAATGTTCAAGGTGTTCAGTCACTATCCTTAATAAGAGACTCGAGTAATTTCTCGAAAACAGGTGTTTGGCGAACTGGTCCATAATTCCCTGGTTTCCTTCTGTCACCTTTCTTAATTAGTGGAGTGACATGTGCAGTTTTCCAATTTAATAAATGTTCAGGCACCGTTAAGCTATTAACTAATCTGCCCCATTACTCATTATTAATTCCAGTATGGCCCGCCCCCTTGTTGGTCCTCGGATATATTGTTGCAGAAATCTTTCCTGAACCGACTCAAGAAATTCGTTACCTTTCTGACATGAGCTCGTCTGTTTATCCCAATCTATAATAAAGATAAAATATATCCCCTTTGCAAACACACTGCTTGTCTAATCTCCGCATTTATACATTCTGCCGCTTCACAGCTGCGACAAGAGGGTCCATGCACAACTCCCACTTTGGTCTTAATTACTTTTCTATTTCCTAATTCTTCCAATAAAGTTTCCACTGCCTGCTTACCTATCGTTGTATCCTCCCGAATCAATGAAGTATTTTCATCCTTAATCACTCAGGATACTCCTCCCCCTCTGCCAGTTCTCCTATCCTTCCTATAGACATTATAACCTGCTATATTCAGTTCCCATTCCTGACTGTTGTGCAGCCATGCCTCAGTAATGGCTACCATTTCGTACCCTGTCGGTTGAATTTGTGCCCGCATTTCATTCAATTCGTTGCTTTTGCTCCATGCGTTTGTATAAAGAACTCTTATTTGGGCCACACACCCTACCCATATTGTAATATTGTATTTCTCACACTTTCCTTGTTTCTCCCTCCCGACTTAATTACTTTACATCTTTCAATTTTTCCTTTACCTTCAGTGCTTAAAGCAAAATTTCTGACGATAGTCTCTTCCCTTTTGTTCTAGAATTGTTATTTATATTACTTTCCAACTGAGCCCTACACCCCATTTACTCGTTTAAAGCCCGATTTATCCTTCGCGCTGGGATCCTGGCCCCCGCCCGGGTCAGGTGGAGCCGCTCCCAACGGTACAGTTCCATCCTGTCTTATTACAGGTGCCAGTGTCCCACGAAATGGAACCACTCCTTCATCGATGTGTTCTCCTCCCAAATCTGCTTATCCCTCCGACTATTTGCACCTGGCTCAGGTAATAATCCAGAGATTATAACCCCGAGTGCATTTTTTTAAAATATTGCTCCTGATATTCTCAGTGTCTGTACTGTGAACTCCTCTCTCATGGCTGGACTGTGATCCACTCTCTCAGTGTCGAGACTGTAATACCCTCGCAGTATTTGGACTGTGATCACCTCTCTGTGTCTGGACTGTGATCGCCTCTCTCAGTGTCTGGACTGTGATCGCCTCTCTCAGTGTCTGGACTGTGATCGCCTCTCTCACTGTATGGACTGTGATCTCCTCTCACTGTCTGGACTGTTTACTCCTCTCTCAATGTCTGACTTAATCTCAATTCTCAGTGTCTGGACTGCGATCTACTTTCTCTGTGTCTGCACGATGGTGGGCCTGGGAATGATGCCCCCCCCCCCCCCCCACCATGATACAATTGCCACACTCAGCACTGACCTGTGAATGAACTGCTCGAGTAACGGAACACAAGTGAGAGACAGAACCTTCCGGTGTGAACAGAAAGATTCTTGTAATAACAGGGCTCACCAACAGAGACACTGTCACGGAATTAATGCTTTGGAATATGAGGCATGGGAAATACAACCACCTTAGTTTAAACTGTTCCCAGGACAGGTATAAAATGGGTCAGATATAGAGTAAAGCACTCTCTACAATGTCACATCAAGCACTCCTCGGGCAGGTGAAGTTGGGGTTCGTAACAGATTACTGCAGCCTTCCATCAAACCGTCCCAGGGCAGGTCCAACAACGGATAGATACAGAGTAAAGCTCCTTTAACACTGTCCCATCAAACACTCCCGGGGGAGTTACAACACAGGTTAGATACAGAGTAAAAGTCCCTCTGCACTCTCCCATGCTCTGTGTGTGGGTCTCAATCCCACACCAGGTGATATCTACGAACGGAGACCGGGATGGAGCCTGGGCCTTTCCCAGAGATCAATGCCTTCCCCCATTCTCGGTCATTCTCCCTTCCTTCTATGTCTGCTCCACTCTCTCAATCCGATTGATGTTAAGATACAAATTGCTGTTTTTGTCGAAATTCTTCCTGGAACAAATCCATTGAAGCAGCAACAAGTGGCTATTGTTTAGCTGCCAATAGCTCACAGGCATTTCCAAAACATTTCCTTCTGTATCTATTTACTTATCGCTCCTATCTTTCTCGATATTCTGTTCCTCAAACTCCATATCTTTCTCTGTCTGTCTCTGTCTGTCTCTCTCGTGTTCTCTTTCTCTCTCCCTCTACTCTCTCTTTCTCCCTTTACTCTCCCTCTTTCTCTTACCCCCTACATACACTGTACGGCACAGAAACAAGCCATTCGTCCCAAAGAGTCCATGCCGTTGCTTATGCTGCAGATGATCCTCCTTTCACCCTTCTTCATCGAACCCAATCAACATATCCTTCTATTCCCTTTTTCCCTCGTGTGTTTATCTCGCTTAATCTTAGCAGCATCTTTGCTCGTCGCCTCAGCTCACTTGTGGTAGCGAGTTGCTCACTCTCACCACTCCCTGGGTAAAGGAGTCTCTCCTGAATTAATATTGGATTTATCAGTGACCAGCTTCGATTTGTAACCCCTTGGTCTGCTCTCACTCGCGGATGACATCATTTTCTCTCCGTCTACCCTATCGGACCTATCATTAAACTTAAAGTTGTCTATTAAGTCACTCCTCAGTCTTTTCTTTTCAAGCTTGTTCTCCGTTTCGTGATAGTGATATCCTCCCCGTTCTATGATATTGTTTCAGTAAACTGTCTGAGATGCACTATAACGCAGACAATGGGAAAATTGAAATCTCCGATTATGACTGCTTTGCCTTAGCTGCAGGCTCCTCTGATCTCCGTATTTCTATGGGGGCTCAATTCTTCCTGTTTGAAGTATTTGTTTCATTAATTGAAAGCTTTTCATGCCCCAGTTCCCCTCAGTGGGTTGTGATCTCCAGTGTGATCGAGCCGTCGACGGTTTCAGGCTCTGAACAGTAACTTGAGTCTGTGATCCAGGACTGACAGCACACCCCTTTAAAACAGACACAGGATGATCCTGGACTGACAGCACACCCCTCATAAACAGTCACATAATGATCCGGGACTGACAGCACATCCCAGTAAAACAGACACAGAATGATCCTGGACTGACAGCTCACCCCTTTCAAACAGACACAGAATGATCCGGGACTGACAGCTCACCCCTTTTAAACAGACACAGAATGATCGTGGACTGACAGCTCACCCCTTTTAAACAGACACAGAATGATACGGGACTGACAGCACCAACATGAAAATGCTTCTCCGATGCTCTGTACTGAGTGAATTTCCTTCCAAACTTTGCATTTATAATTCGCTCGCAGTCTAAAATTAAGAGTGGAAACTGCGCTCTTCATAAAAAGAACGTTCATGGTCCTTACAGGGATCAAACCTGCGCCCATTGTGGCATTAATATCACGCTCTCACCACCTGAGCTAATCGTCACTCTCTCTGTTTGTCTTCCCTGTTTTTATTTCTCTCTCTGATTTATTTTTTCTCTCTCTGGCCCTGTGTCGGTCTCTCTCCTTATCCCCCTTATCTTTCCCTGTCTTCCCCTCTGTCTCTGTTTCTCTTCTTGTGCTCACCTTCTATCTCTCTTACCCTGTCTCATCCCCTCTCACTCTGTCTCTCCTTCTCACCTCAATCTCCAGATGTTTCTCTCTCTCTCCAGCTCTCTCTCTGACTATACTCGTTCTGTCTCTCCATAAACTCTCCCTCTTTCTTCAGCTCTATATTCTTTCTTCAGCTCTCCTCTCTGTGATAACAAAATAATTGGCCAAAGATCTCGGGTAAAATTGAAAACATTTTTTCACTGAGGTTTATTATGATTTGGAATGCATTTCCTGAAAGAGCGGTGGAACCACATTCCACGGGCTCTTTTTGAAGGCAAGTGGGCATATCATTGAAGAGGACTGGTTTGCAGGGTTATGGGGCAAAATCTGGGGTGTAGGACTAAATTGGGGAGTTCTTTCAAAGAACCAGAACAGGCATGATGGGCCCCAATATATGCTAAGTTTCCAGAAAAACTTAGACTGTACAGCTGAGAAACAGGCCATTCGGCACAATAGATACATGCCGGGGTTTATGTTCCACACGAGCCACCCACCACCCTTCTTCATCTAACCCCATCAACATATCCTATTCCTTTCTCATCTCATTGAAACAAATAGTATTCTGAGGGGACTTGACAGGATAGATGGTGACACCACTGACTGGCGAATCTAGAACATTGGGGAATATTCATTCCCCATTCCCCAGATAAGGGGTCGGCCATTTAAGACTGAGATGAGCGCACTCGGTTTAACATCTCATCCAAATGACGACACTTCAAAGAGTACAGCCCTCACTCAGTACTGACCTTCCAACACTGCAGCGCTCTCTCAGTACTGACCTTCCGACAGTGCAACACTCCCTCAGGACTGACCTTCCGACAGTGCAGCACTCCCTCAGTCCTGACCATCCGACAGTGCCGCACTCCCACTTTACTGACCCTCCGAAAGTGCAACACTCCCTCATTACTGATTCTCCGACCGTGCGGCGCTTCCTCTGGATTGCTCCTCTGACAGTGCAGCATTCCCTCAGTACTGACCCTCTGAGCATGCGGCGCTCCCACAGTACTGGCATAGTTAATTGTCGACCTGGATTAAGATGCTCAAGTTTCTGGTGTGTGTGGGGTCCGAGCGCAGGGCCTTCTTACTATGAGGCCAGATGCTGCCTACTGAGCCTCGGCTCATAATGACGATGTCAGGTTATTGCTTGACGAGTCTGTTGGACAGATCTCCCAACTTTGGCACCAGTTCCCAGTCGTTAGTGAGAAGGACTTTGCAGGCCCGTCTGGGCTCGGTGCGCCTGTCTGATACCGAGGCCATAGTTCAGAGGGCAGTTACGGAAACCAGGTTCGTGTGGGAGCTGATTCAGAGTTGGAGGGAAAGTTTGAGTATCAGGAACAAAATAGCTCTTTTTACCCATTCAGAAACTTGAATACTCCTGGGAATGATTCTGAGTCTCCAAACTCACCTTAATTAGGGGAGTACGTTCTGAACTCTTGAGAAGGTGGGTCGGTGGGACTGAGGGATAAGGGGAGAAGGTTGGTAGGTGAGAGGGAGCAATATGGTCAGACGATGGATCGGTGAGATTAAAGAAAATGGGTAGAAATTGGGTAGGTTGGAATTAGTGATATGGGGATAAGGTTGCTCGTTGGGGATTGAGGGATATGGTTGGAAGGTAGGAAGGTGGGTAGGTAGGCATTGAGGGATATTTTGAGACGGTGGGTAGGTCGGGTTTAGCGATTGGGAGAGAAGGTTTGCAGTTGGCGATTAAGGGATATGAGGAGAAGGCATGTAGGTGGTGTTTAGTGATATGAGGAGAAGGTGGGCAGTTGTGGATTGAGGGATATCGTGAGAAGGTGCATTTTAAGTAGCGTCATAAAGGAGGAGAGTGAATTAGAGGCAGGAAATTCCAGAGCTTATGGACCAGGCAACTGAAGACACGGCCGCCAATGGTGCAGTGCAGGAAATCGGGGATGCGCGGTGGACCAGAATGGGAGGAGCGCAGAGACCTCAGTGGGGGACGATTCGGTTGTAGTCTTGTTGGAGGTTACAGAGATAGGGGGAGCGATGGCCGTGGAAGGTTTTGAACACAACGATGAGAATTTTTAAATCGAGGCGTTGCCGGACCGTGAGCCAATGCGAACACAGGGGTTATTGATTGAACCAAACCTTGTGCGAATTAGGATACGGGCAGCTGAGTTTTGGATGAGCTGAAGTTAATGAAGGGTGGATGATGGAGGTTGGCAGAAGAGCATTGGAATAGTCCAGTCTCGAGGTAACTGAGGCACGGATAAGGGTTTCAGCAATAGATGAGAAGAGGCAGGAGCGGAGACGGGCGAATTACAGAGCTGGAAGTCAGCGGACTTGGTGAGGGAGAGAATATGTGTTCGGAATCTCAGCTCAGGTTCAAATCGGACGTCAAAGATTGATAATGGTCTGTTTCAGCATCAGACGGTGTCCAGGGAGAGGGATGGAGTCGGTGGGTTCGGCCTGTGACGGGAGGACATGACGTGGACTGGCAGTGATAAACCCCATGGTACAATAACCAGACTCAGCACTGACCTGTGGGGCAACTGCCGGTGGAACACGGAGCCATGCGAGAGGCAGAATATTCTGATGTGATCAGAGAGAATTTTACAAAAACAGAGCGGAGCAAAGTAAAACACTGTCACAGTGTTTAATGCTTAGGAATGTGAGGCATGAGGAATATGAACCACCTCAGTCTAAACTGTTCAAACGTTGGAAACAGCACGGGTTAGATACAGAGTACAGCCACTATACACTGTCCGATCAAACACTCCCCTGGCAGGTACAGCACAGGTTAGATACAGAGTAAAGCCCCCACTACACTGTCCCATCAAACACTCCCAGGGCAGGTCCAGCACGAGTTCGATACAGAGTAAAGCTCCCTCTACACTGTCCCATCAAACACTCCCAGGGCAGGTACAGCACGGGTTAGCTACAGAGCGAAAACCCCTCCAGAGTGTCCCGTCAACAACTTCCAGGATAGGTGCAGCACCGGTTAGATACAGAGTAACTCCCCCTCGACACTGTCCCATCAAAAACTCACAAGACATGTACAGCACGGATTAGATAAGGAGTGAAAACCCCTCCAGAGTGTCCCGTCAATAATCCCAAGGCAGGTAGAGCACAAGTTAGACAGAGAGTTACGCTCCATCTACACTATCCCTTCAAACACTCTCAGGGCATGAATAACAGAGTTTGGATACAGAGTAAAGCTCCCTCTACACTCTCCCATTCTGTGTGTGTGTGTGTCAGTCACACACCGGGTGAGATCTACCAACAGAGACTGGGATGAAGCCTGGGCCTTCCCCACAGATCATTGTCTTCCCCCATTCTCGGTGATTCCAACGCCCTCTGATGCTGTGATCCTGATTGTTTCTCTCTCTCTCTCGATCTCTCTCTACTCTCTCTCTCCCTGACCAGTCTCTGTCACTCGCTCTGTCCTTGTCTCTCACACTCTCCGTCCGTCTCTCCCCTGTTTCACTCGCTGTCTGTTTCTCACCCTCTCTCTGTCCCTCTGTCGGTCTCTCTCACTCTCCTGTGGTCGTTCTCTGCCTTCCCCATTGTCTCTTTTATCTTCTTGTGTTCTCCTGATCTTCCTCTTGTCTCTGTCTCATCCTCTCTTCCCCTTTATCCCTCTACCCTCTCCGTCTTCTTCTACTCTCTCTCTTTCTCACTTTCTCACCCCTCTCTCCTCTCACTATCTCTGTCTCTCGTACACTCTCTGTCTGTACTCTCTCTGTCTCCTTCTACTCTCTCTCTCTCTCTGTCTCTCTTCCACACCTTACTCTCCTGCATTTCCCACTCTCTCTGTCTGTACCCTCTCTGTCTCCTTCTACTCTGTCTTTCTCACGCACTCTACTCTCTCTCTCTCTCTCTCTCTCCCGCGCCTCTGTGAGATAAAATTAATTGGCAATATATCTCGATGGGAAAAGAAGAAACATTTTTTTCAGCATGATTTGATGTGATATGGAATGCAATACCTAAAAGAGCGGTGGAACCACATTCCATTGGCACTTTCAAAAGGCAATTGAACATGTCATTGAAGAGGAATAATTTGCAGGTTGATGGGGGAATCGCTGGGTTGTAGGACGAAATTGGGCAGTTCTTTCAAAAATCTAGCACAGGCATGACGGGCCGAATGTAGGCTAAGATTCCAGAATTACGTGGACTGCACAGCTCAGAAACAGGCCATACAGCCCAATAGGTCCATGCCGGTGCTGAAGCTCTCAACGACCCCACGCCTATCCTTCTCCATCCAACCCCATCAACATGTCCATCTATTCCTCTGTCATCTCATTGAAACATAAAATAGAACATAAGATTCTGAGGGGGCTTGACAGGATAGATCCGGAGAGATTGTTTCCTTTGGCTGTCGAGTCTAGGACAAGGGGAAATTGTCTTCAAATAAGGGGTCGGCCATGTAAGACTGAGATGAGGAGGAATTTATTCACTCAGAGGGATGTGAATCATTGGAATTCTCTCCCCAGAGGACTGTGGATACTGAGTCGTTGAGTATATTCAAGGCTGGAATTGATAGAATTTTGGGCTCGATGGGATTCAAGGGATTTGGGGATCGGGCGGGAAAGTGGAGTTGAGGTCGAAGATGAAGCATGATCTGATTGAATGGTGGAGCAGGATCGAGGGGCTGGATGGCGTACTCCTGCTCCCAATTTTTATGTTCTTATGTTCTTTCTCTCTAATCTGTTTATCCAGATTCCCCTTAAATGCATCTTTGCGATCCTTCTCAACTACACTTCGTGGGAGCGAGTTTTACATTCTCACCAGTCACTGGGTTAAGAACTTTTTACTGAATTCATTATTCGATTCAATTCGATTTATTAGTGACTATCTTATAATAATGACCCGTGGTTCTGGTCTCCCCTTCAAGTGGAAACATCTTCTCCAGGTCTAAACTATCAAACAGATCATTAATCTTAAAAAAACTCTATCACGTAACTCCTCAGTCTTCTCTTTTCCAGAGAAAAGAGCCACAGCTTTTTCTCTCTTTCCTGGCATGTGTAACCTCTCAGTTCTATGATATTGTTTCAGAAAACTGTCCTGGATGCATTCTAGAAATGTATTGCCTTTGTGTCTCAGTCTATGTGAAAATTAAAATCTCCCATCATAACTGCTTTGCCCGAGCTCCATGCTCCTCTGATCTCCGTATTTCTGTGTCGGGTCAATACTTCCTGTTTGAAGAACTTTTTCATGAAGTGAAAGTTTTTCATGCCCCAGTTCGTTTCAGTTCCTTGTGATCTCCAGTGTGATCGAGCCGTCTCTGGGTTCAGCTCTGAACAGCAACTTGATTCTCTGATGCGGGACTGACAGCACACCCATTTCAAACCGGCACAGAATGTTCCGGGACTGATAGCACAACCCTTGAAAAACGACACAGAATGATCCGGGACTGACAGTACAAGCCTTTCAAACAGACACAGAATGATCCGGGACTGACAGTAGACCCCTTTTAAACAGACACTTAATGATCTGGGGCTGATAGCTCAACCCTTTAAAAACGACACAGAATGATCCGGGACTGACGGTACACGCCTTACAAACAGACACAGAATGATCAGGGACTGACAGCACACCCCTTTTGAACAGACACGTAATTAGTGAGCATTTCAGATTCGGGGAAGTTTAGAACGGATTAACTGTGGACATTTGACTTTGTATTTGACAAATTTGACACAGCTTTTGTTGAGACGTGACTATATCGGTCAATGAATTTTAACACATGCGGCATATATGGGTTTTCAGAAGTTATTTGATAACGTGGCTCACAGGAGGCTTCAGCCGTTTGGTGTCAGAGGAATTGTAGCCGCCTGGATGGAAGGTCGATAATGTGTTTCGTTTTCTCAATTGTTGTTCACAGACCGAACATCGCGATCACTGAGTTCTTGACAAAGTCTGACGTTTACCAACTGATCCAGTCAGTCAACGAAATTCTACCGGGACAGACTGGAACAGGAAGTTGAAGAAGGGGTGGACGGAGTCAGCTTGTTGTCAACATACGAGAGGCATTTCAGTGGACAAGAACATCGGGTAAGTGGGAGGGGAACAGGATGAGTTTGGATTATTTAAACATCACAAAACTAATAGGATATCAGATCTTAGGATCATAGAAGGTAACAGAAGAGAAGCAGACCAAACTGCAAAGAAACGGTTCAAACTGCATTTATTGTGAATCTGACACAATGAATGGAAGAGGTGAAAATACCCAGCGGATCGGTCAGTATATGCACAAAGGACAGGGTGACGGTTCAGGTATAACTCTAGTGTGGACTGAAAAAAAGTGAAACAGTTTTAGTGGAACTGGGAAAAGGACAGAACGGACGAGACAAACAGGAGTTAGTGGGAATTTCATGAGTTGACTGACCTGGAATCTACTTCAGGATATTAAGAAATTGAGAGATGACAAAAATATCTGCGGAGTAAATGAGAGCCATTTCAAGAACAAAAATTTAAAAATGGTCAAAATATGTAAGACCCGAACAGGGAAACTAATCAAACAAACTGTGTAGAGCGCGAAACCGAGGCCGTGCAGGGTTTTGTTCTCCCCCATTAAACACCGGGGGTTAATTCGACCTTCAGCGGACTCACAATCCGGGCAGTGGAACTTGCGGTGGAGCGTCACTCCCCGGGAGAGTACTTTAGGAAATTGCAGGCAATCAGCCCATAATATTCTGTCAATTATTTTCAATGGATTCGAAGTGAAAATGTGGCAGGGTGTGTAATGGACGGTCGATCTGACATCATAGATAATCGGAGCAGGAATCGGCCATTCGGCTCTTCGAGCCTGCTCCACCATTCAATATGATCATGGCTGATCCTCTATCTCAATATCATATTCCCTCTTGTGAAGTTCTTACAACCCGCTTTTATGTTCCTTGCAAGTTCACACTCATACTCTATTTTTCCCTCTTAATCAATCTCTTGGCTCGTTTTTGCTCAATTCTAAACAGCTCCCAATCCTCAGGCTTGCTGCATTTTCTGGCAAATTTATATGACTCCTCTTTGGGTCTCATCCTATCCATAATTTCTTTTGTTTGCCGTGTTTGGACCTCGTTTCCTTTTGTCTTTTTTGTGCCAGATTGGAATGTATAACTGTTGCAATTCATGCATTCGTTTTTTAAATGTCAGCCATTGCCGATCCACCGTCATGCCTTTCAATAAAGGTTCCCAATCTATCATAGCCAACTCACTCCTCATAACTTCTAAGTTTCCTTTGTTGAGATTTAGTACCCTAGTTTCGGATTGCACGACTTCACTTTGTATCTGAATGAATAATTTTATCATGTTGCGGTCACTCTTCCCGAAAGCACCCAGCACAACAAGGTTATGAATTCACCGCTTCTCAATGCACAACACCCAATCTTGGATAGCCTGTTCCCAGATTAGCTCCTCAACATAC
This sequence comes from Heptranchias perlo, assembly GCF_035084215.1. Classification (NCBI taxonomy): domain Eukaryota; kingdom Metazoa; phylum Chordata; class Chondrichthyes; order Hexanchiformes; family Hexanchidae; genus Heptranchias; species Heptranchias perlo. Next base: position 5,940,258 of record NW_027139453.1, on the reverse strand, counting down.
TGGTCTAAAATATCATCTCGTACACACTCTATAATTTAATGCTCCAAAGTAATATTGCTAATTTGGTTTGGCCAGTATATATGTGAATTAAAGTCACCCATGATGAAGTGGGAATTGAAGGATATGGCGGAAATACGTCAATAGGAGGTTCAGGGATAAGAGAGGTCGTTGTGGATTGAGGGATTTTTGTGAATGCGGGTCGGTGGGATACAGTGATATGGGGAGTTGCTGAGTAAGTCGGGATTGAGGGATATGGGTAGAATGTTTGTAGGTGCGGTTGACGGATATGGTGAGAGGGTGGTTAAGTGGTAATTAATGGATATTGTGAGAAGGTGGTTGGGTGTGTTTGAATGATCTGCTGAGATGGTGCGTTTGTGGTATAAGGAAGGAAGGTGGTTAGGTGGGGATTGAGGACTATGCTGAGAAGTTGGTTTGGTGGGATTGAGGGATATGGGTTTAAGGTGCATGGATGTTGATTGAGGGATCTCGGAATGTGGTTAGTTGGGATTGACTGACATGGTCAGAAGTTGGGTAGATGGGATTGAGGGATATGTTGGCATGGTGTGTTGGTGGGGATTGAGTGATGTTGTGAGAATGTGGGCAATTGGGGTTGAGTGTTACGGAGAGAGTTGTGCAGCTGTGATTTGAGTGTTATTGGGAGTTGGTTAGTTTGTACTGAGGGATATGGTGAGAATTTGGGTATCTAGGGTTTGAGGGATAGGGTGAGAAGTTGTGCAGGTGGGATTGAGGAATAAGGAGAGAATGTGGGTAGGTTGGGATTGAGGGATATGGGAGTAAGATAGGTCGGTGGGCAATGAGGGATATGGGGGGAAGATTGGTGGTTGGGAATTGTGGGATTTTGTACGACGGTGGGTCGGTGTGGTTGATCGATATGTGGAGAATGTGTGTCGGTGGGGATTGAGAAATATGGGGAGAAAGTGGTCGGTGTGGTGGACGGATATGGTGAGGAGATGGTTAAGTGTGATTGTGGGAAATATGAATAAAGGGGGTAGGTTATGATTGACAGAAATTGTAAGAAACAGGTTAGGTGGGTTAGAGTGATCTTGGGAGAAGGATGGTAGGAAGGAATGCGGGATATGGAGAGAAGTTGGGTCGCCGTGTGTCAGGTATTTGTGGAGAAGGTGATTAGGTGGAGTTTGAGGGAAATGTGGAGAATGTGGGTTGGTGGGTATTGATGGATATTGTCTGAATGTGTGTAGGTGGGGTTGAGTGATGTGGGCAGAAATTCGGTAGGTGGGGTTGATGGATATGGTGAGAAGGTGATAAGTTTTGTTGAGGAATATTGTGAGAAGGTTTGGGTGGTTGTGTTGAGTGAAATGGGGACAAGATCGGTAGGTGGGAGTTTCTCTCTCTTTCCCTGTACCTCTCCCTGGACAACTCTCTCTCTCTCTGCGTCTCACCCTCCTCGCTCTCTGCTCGTACTCTCCCTCTGCTCGCTTTCTCACCCCTTCCTCTCTCCCTCTCTCTCTCTCGGCCTCTCTCACTCTGTATGTCGCACTCTCCTCGCTCCGTACTCGCTCTCACCCTCTCACCCACTCCATGTCTCTCCCCATTCATCTCTCTCTCTCTCTCTCTCACCCTCTCACCCACTCCATGTCTCTCCCCATTCATCTCTCTCTCTCTCTCACCCTCTCACCCACTCCATGTCTCTCCCCATTCCTCTCTCTCTCTCTCTCACCCTCTCACCCACTCCATGTCTCTCCACATTCATCTCTCTCTCTCTCACCCTCTCACCCACTCCATGTCTCTCCCCATTCATCTCTCTCTCTCTCTCACCCTCTCACCCACTCCATGTCTCTCCACATTCCTCTCTCTCTCTCTCTGTCTCTCTCTCTCACTCTCTCAGTCTCTGACTCATCCCCATCTCTCACTATTTCTCTTCCGTTTCTCTGTCTCCTCTTTTTCTTTCTCTTTCTGTCTGTTTCTCCATCTGTCTGTCTCTTTCTTTCTCCCTCGCCCCCACTATCTCTCTGTCTGTATTATTCAGATTCTCACAGTCTGTCTGCCTGTCTCTCTGTCACTCCGCCGCCTCCTCATTGTCTTTCTCGGTGTCTCTCTGCCTCTGCACTGTGTCATCCTCTTTCGTTATTCACTCTCCCCCCACTCTCTGCCTCTACTCTCCATCTCTCTCCCTCTCCACCTCTAGTCTCCACCTCTCTCAGTCACTAACTCTCTCCCTTTCTATATATCTCAACTTCAATTTCAAGCTTCCCTTTTACTCGTTCTCTTTGTCTCTGCCACGACACTCTGTGCCACTACACTCTGTGCCACTACAGTCTGTGCCACTACACTCTCAGCCACTACACCCTCTATCCCATCCCCATCCCTCTGACTCTTTCCCTCATGTTCTCTCTTTCCCAGTCACTCACCCTTCACTTTCTTTCTCTCTCTCTTTCTTTCCCCGTCTCTCGACAGGCACCGTCCTCTCTCTGTCGCTACTCTCTCTCTCTCTCTGTCTCCCTCCATCTAAACTCACTGATCCATCTCCGTCTCTCCCTCTCTTTGTTCCTCCCTCCGCCCACTCTCTCTGTCTGTTTCTCCCTCTGTTTGTCTCTTTCATTCTTCCTCCCCCACCATCTCTCTGTCTCTATAATTCTGTCTCTCTCTCTATGTCTCTCTCTCTCTCTGCTGATTCTCTGCCTTTCTATCACTATCCCTCTGTCTCCCTCTCCATCGCTCTCTCCCCGCCATTCGTCTCTCTCTCTCTCCGTCTCCCTCTGCGTCTCTCTCTCTCTTTCCCTCAGCTATCTCTCCCTCTGTCCTCGTCTCTCCCTCTATCCTCGTCGCTACCTCTCTGTCTGTCTCTCTTTCGGGCTCTCCTATTTCTATCTATCTCTTGCTCTCTCCTCTCTGTTTCTATCTCTCTGTGTAACCTGTCTGTATCTCTCGTTCACTCTCCCGAACTATCTGTCGATATCTTCATTTTTCTCTCTCCCTCCCTCTCCCCATTTATCAACCGTTTTGCTTATATCTCTCTTTCTCTTGCCGCTTTCTCTGTATTTCTTTGCTCTGTCACTGCTGGTCAGCAGCGCCGAGTGTTGAAGATTGGGGTGGTTGATGACATTGACCAGGAACGTCGGAACAGGAGTCGGTCATTTGATCCCTCGAGCCTGTTACGCCATTCAATGGCATCATGGCGGATGTCTGACTGAACTTCATTCACCCGCCTGAAACCCAATATTAAGAGAGTTAACAAAAATCTAACAACCTCAGATTTAAAATTAACAATTGAGCGAACATCAACTTCCGTTTGCAGAAGAGAGTTCCAAACATCTCCCACCCTTTGCGTGTAGAAGTGTTTCATAACTTCACTCCTGAAAGTTCTGGCTCTAATTTTCAGGCTGAGACCACTAGTGCTGGACTCCCCAACCAGCGGACACAGTTTCTCTCTATCGACCCTATCAGTTCCCCTTAATGTCTTGAAAACTTCGAACAAATCTCCCCTTAATCTTCTAAATTCCAGAGAATGCAACCCTAGTTTGTGTAATCTCACTTCATTGTCTAACCCTTGAATTCCAGGTATCATTCTGGTAAATACAATGTCCAAACTGAGTTTTAACAGCTCGGTAAGTTTTAATCACTGCGAAACAAGTGAAGATTAACTTTTAAAAACGTGGACTCTCATGTTACTCTTTATTTTATTAGTTTTTGGTGATTGAAGAACAATTAAAACTCCAAAATAATGTTTTAAACTTTTCCCTTCTGTCTCTTTAATTTAATTCGATTATTTCTTTGGTTTTTGATTTTATTTAAATTTACGATGCCACACAGAATGCTAACTTTAAAAGAATGAAGTCTGCTTGATTGTTTCAGCAATGCAGCCTGATTCTGTGGGCGGGACTACTCGTCCTTACCGATTTTTGTGATCGTGACTTCTCCTCACACACCTTTCCAGCTGCGCAGCAAATCACGCTGCTCAGAGGCTGGGTTGATCGTGCACAATTTTTGTGCAGTTCGAATTCCAGCAATTGATCGCCACAGAGCCGACAGTCAGTAGTTTTGTTAATTTAATTCGCAGCAGCTGCAGTGAGCGTTGCCTCGCCGCTCGTTGCGATTTCTGTCCCAATGTCTCCTGCCGCTCTGCCAATTTCCAATCCAGGTCAATCAATTCCCCTCAATTCCACCAGCTTCAACTTTAGCGAACAGTCTCTTCTGAGGGACTTTATCGAATGCCTTTTGGAAGTCCATTGAAACAAACTCCATCGGCATTCCCTTGTCCACTACTGTAGTGACCTCTTCAAAACAAAATCCATGCTGGCTCTTTCGATCAGCTGAAAATGTTCAAGGTGTTCAGTCACTATCCTTAATTAGAGACTCGAGTAATTTCTCGAAACAGATGTTTGGCGAACTGGTCCATAATTCCCTGGTTTTCTTCTGTCACCTTTCTTAAATAGTGGAGTGACATGTGCAGTTTTCCAATTTAGATAAACGTTCATGCAACTTTAGGCTATTAACTCATCTGCCCCATTACTCATTGATAATTCCAGTATGGCCTGCCCCCTTGTTGGTCCTCGGATATATTGTTGCAGAAATCTTTCCTGAACTGACTCCAGAAATTCGTTACCTTTCTGACATGAGCTCGTCTGTTTATCCCTATCTGCATGAAAGTAAATTCTATCCCCTTTACAAACACACTGCTTGTCTAATCTCCGCATTTGCACATCCTGCCGCTTCACAGCTGCAACAGGAGGGTGCATACGCAACTCCCACTTTGGTCTTAATTCCTTTTCTATTTCCTAATTCATCCAATAAAGTTTCCACTGCCTGCTTACCTCTCGTTACATCCTCTCTTAACAATGAAGTAAATTCATACTTAATCACTCAGGATACCCCTCCCCCTCTACCAGTTCTCCTATCCTTCCTATAGATATTACAATCTGGTATATTCAGTTCCCATTCCTGACTGTTGTGCAGCCATGCCTCAGTAATGGCTACCATTTCGTACCCTGCATGTTGAATTTGTGCCCGCATTTCATTCAATTTGTTGCTTATACTCCATGCGTTTCTATAATGAACGCTTATTTGGGCCACACACCCTACCCATATTGTATTGTTGTATTTCTCACAATTTCCTTGTTTCTCACTCCCGATTTAATTACTTTACATCTTTCAATTTTTCCTTTACCTGCAGTGCCTAAAGCATAATTTCTGACGATAGTCTCTTCCCTTTTGTTCTAGAATTGTTATTTATATTACTTTCCATCTGAGCCCTTCGCCCCATTTACTCGTTTAAAGCCCGATTTATCCTTAGCGCTGGGATCCTGGCCCCCGCCCGGGTCAGGTGGTGCCGCTGCCAACGGAACAATTGCATCCTGTCCTCGTCCAGGTGAATGTGTCCCACGAAATGGAACCACTCCTTCATCCATGTGTTCTCCTCCCAAATCTGCTTATCCCTCCGACTCTTTGCACGTGGCTCAGGTAATAATCCAGAGATTATAACCCTTGAGTGCATTTTTTAAAAAAAATTGCTCCTGATATTCTCAGTGTCTGAACTGTGATCTCCTCTCTCATGGCTGGACTGTGATCCACTCTCTCAGTGTCTGGACTTTGATCTCTCTCAGTGTCTGGACTATAATACCCTCGCAGTATTTGGACTGTGATCGCCTCTCTGTGACTGGACTGTGATCGCCTCTCTCAGTGTCTGTACTGTGATGCCCTCTCACTGTCTGGACTGTGATCTCCTCTCTCACTGTCTGGTCAGTGATCGACTCTCTCAATGTCTGGACTGTGGTCTCCTCTCTCAATGTCTGGTCTGATCTGCTTTCTCAGTGTCCGGGCTGTGATCTCCTCTCTCAGTGTCTAGACTGTAATCACCACTCTCAGTGTCTGGACTGTGATCTCCTCTCTCAGTGTCTGGACTGTGATCACCACTCTCAATATCTTGACTGTGATCTCCTCTCTCAGTGTCTGGACTGTGATCTCCTCTCTCAATATCTGGACTGATCTCCTCTCTCAGTGTCTGGACTGTGATCACCACTCTCAGTGTCTGGGCTGTGATCTCCTCTCTCAGTGTCTGGACTGTGATCTCCTCTCTCAGTGTCTGGACTGTAATCACCACTCTCAGTGTCTGGGCTGTGATCTCCTCTCTCAGTGTCTGGACTGTGATCTCCACTCTCAATGTCTGGACTGTGATCTCCTCTCTCAGTGTCTGGACTGTGATCACCACTCTCAGTGTCTGGACTGTGATCTCCTCTCTCAGTGTCTGGACTGTGATCACCACTCTCAATGTCTGGACTGTTATCTCCTCTCTCAATGTCTGGACTGATCTCCTCTCTCAGTGTCTGGACTGTGTTTTGATCTCTCATTGAATGGACAACGATCTACTCTGTCTGTGTCTGCACGATGGTGGGCCCTGGGAATGATGCCCCCCTCCACCACCATAATACAATTGCCACACAGCACTGACCTGTGAAGGAACTGCTCGAGTAACAGAATACCAGTGAGAGACAGAACCTTCCGGTGTGAACAGAAAGATTTTTGTAACAACAGGGCTCACCAACAGAGACACTGTCACGGAATTAATGCTTTCTATTATGAGGCATGGGAAATACCAACCAACTTATTTTAAAATGTTCCCAGGATAGGTATAAAATGGGTCAGATAGAGAGTAAAGCACCATCTACAATGTCACATCAATCACTCCTTGGGGAGGCGAAGTTGCGGTTAGTAAAAGATTAAAGCTCCCTCTGCACTCTTCCATCAAACCGTCCCAGGGCAGGTCCAACAACGGTTCGATACAGAGTAAAGCTCCCTTTACACTGTCCCATCAAACACTCCAGGGGCAGTTACAACACAGGTTAGATACAGAGTAAAAGTCCCTCTGCACTCTCCCATGCTCTTTGTGTGGGTCTCAATCCCACACCGGGTGATACCTTCGAACGGAGACCGCGATGGAGCCTGGGACTTTCCCAGAGATCAATGCCTTCCCCCATTCTCGGTCATTCTCCCTTCCTTCTCTGTCTGCTCCACTCTCTCAGTCCGATTGATGTTAAGATACAAATTGCTGTTTTGTCGAAATTCTTCCTGGAACAAAAATCCATTGAAGCAGCAACAAGTGGATATTCTTCAGCTGCCAACAGCTCACAGGCATTTCCAAAACATCTTCTTCTGTCTCTATTTACTTATCCCTCCTCTCTTTCTCCATATACTGTTCCTCAAACTCCATCTCTTTCTCCGTCTGTCTCTGCCTGTCTCTCTCGTGTTCTCTCTCTCTCCCTCTACTCTCTCTTTCTCCCTTTGCTCTCTCTCTTTCTCTTACCCCCTGCATACACTGTAGAGCACTGAAACAAGCCATTCGTCCCAAAGAGTCCATGCCGTTGCTTATGCTGCAGATGATCCTCCTTTCATCCTTCTTCATCGAACCCAATCAACATATCCTTCTATTCCCTTTTCCCCCGTGTGTTTATCTCGCTTAATCTTAGCAGCATCTTTGCTCGTCGCCTCAACTCACTTGTGGTAGCGAGTTACTCACTCTCACCACTCCCTGGGTAAAGGAGTTTCTCCTGAATTAATATTGGATTTATCAGTGACCAGCTTCAATTTGTAACCCCTTGGTCTGCTCTCACTCGCGGATGACATCATTTTCTCTCCGTCGACCCTATCGAACCTGTCATTAAACTTAAAGATTTCTATCAGGTCACTCCTCAGTCTTTTATTTTCAAGCTTGTTCTCCGTTTCGTGATAGTTGTATCCTCCCCGTTCTATGATATTGTTTCAGTAAACTGTCCGAAATGCACGATAACGCAGACAATGGGAAAATTGAAATCTCCGTTCATAACTGCTTTGCCTTAGCGACAGGCTCCTCTGATCTCCGTGTTTCTATGGGGGCTCAATTCTTCCTGTTTGAAGTATTTATTTCATTAATTGAAAGCTTTTCATGCCCCAGTTCCGCTCAGGGGGTTGTGATCTCCAGTGTGATCGAGCCGTCGACGGTTTCAGGCTCTGAACAGTAACTTGAGTCTGTGATCCAGGACAGACAGCACACCCCTTTAAAACAGACACAGTATGATCCTGGACTGACAGCACACCCCTCATAAACAGTCACATAATGATGCGGGACTGACAGCACATCCCTTTAAAACAGACGCAGAATGATCCTGGACTGACAGCTCACCCCTTTTAAACAGACACAGAATGATACGGGACTGACAGCACCAACATGAAAATGCTTCTCCGATGCTCTGTACTGAGTGAATTTCCTTCCAAACTTTGCATTTATAATTCGCTCGCAGTCTAAAATTAAGAGTGGAAACTGCGCTCTTCATAAAAAACAACGTTCATGGTCCTTACAGGGATCAAACCTGCGCCCATTGTGGCATTAATATCACGCTCTCACCACCTGAGCTAATCGTCACTCTCTCTGTTTGTCTTCCCAGTTTTTTTTTTCTCTCTCTGATTTATTTTTTCTCTCTCTGGCCCTGTGTCGGTCTCTCTCCTTATCCCCCTTATCTTTCTCTGTCTTCCCCTCTGTCTCTGTTTCTCTTCTTGTGCTCACCTTCTCTCTCTCTTACCCCGTCTCATCCCCTCTCACTCTCTCTCTCTTTCTCACCTGATTCTCCGGATGTTTCTCTCTCTCTCCTGCTCTCTCTCTGACTATACTCGTTCTGTCTCTCTATACACTCTCCCTCTTTCTTCAGCTCTATATTCTTTCTTCAGCTCTCCTCTCTGTGATAACAAAATAATTGGCCAAAGATCTCGGGTAAATTTGAAAACATTTTTTCACTGAGGTTTATTATGATTTGGAATGCATTTCCTGAAAGAGCGGTGGAACCACATTCCACAGGCTCTTTTTGAAGGCAAGTGGGCATATCATTGAAGAGGACTAGTTTGCAGGGTTATGGGGCAAAATCTGGTGTTTCGGACTAAATTGGGGAGTTCTTTCAAAGAACGAGCACAGGCATGACGGGCCCAATATATGCTAAGTTTCCAGAAAAACTTAGACTGTACAGCTGAGAAACAGGCCATTCGGCACAATAGATACATGCCGGGGTTTATGTTCCACACGAGCCTCCCACCACCCTTCTTCATCTAACCCCATCAACATATCCTATTCATTTCTCATCTCATTGAAACAAATAGTATTCTGAGGGGACTTGACTGGATAGATGTTGACACCACTGACTGGCGAATCTAGAACATTGGGGAATATTCATTCCCCATTCCCCAGATAAGGGGTCCGCCATTTAAGACTGAGATGAGCGCACTCGGTTTAACATCTCATCCAAATGACGACACTTCAAAGAGTACAGCCCTCCCTCAGTACTGACCTTCCAACACTGCAGCGCTCTCTCAGGACTGACCTTCCGACAGTGCAACACTCCCTCATTACTGACCTTCCGACAGTGCAGCACTCCCTCAGTACTGACCCTCCGACAGTGCAGCACTCCCACTTTACTGACCCTCCGAAAGTGGAACACTGCCTAATTACTGATTCTCCGACCGTGCGGCGCTTCCTCAGTATTGCTCCTCTGACAGTGCAGCATTCCCTCAGTACTGACCCTCTGAGCGTGCGGCGCTCCCACAGTACTGGCATAGGAAATTGTCGACCTGGATTAAGACGCTTAAGTCTCTGGTGTGTGTGGGGCCCGAGCGCAGGGCCTTCTTACTATGAGGCCAGATGCTGCCTACTGAGCCTCGGCTCATAATGACGATGTCAGGTTATTGCTTGACGAGTCTGTTGGACAGATCTCCCAACTTTGGCACCAGTTCCCAGTCGTGAGTGAGAAGGACTTTGCAGGCCCGTCTGGGCTCGGTGCACCTGTCTGATACCGAGGCCATATTTCAGAGGGCAGTTACGTCAACCAGGTTAGTGTGGGAGCTGATTCAGAGTTTGAGGGAAAGTTTGAGTATCAGGAACAAAATAGCTCTTTTTACCCCTTCAGAAACTGGAATACTCCTGGGAGTGATTCTGAGTCTCCAAACTCACCTTAATTAGGGGAGTACGTTCTGAACTCTTGAGAAGGTGGGTAGGTGGGACTGAGGGATAAGGGGAGAAGGTTGGTAGGTGAGAGGGAGGAATATGGGCAGACGATGGACAGTTGAGATTAAGGAAAATGGGTAGAATGTGGGTAGGTTGGAATTAGTGATATGGGGATAAGGTTGCTAGTTGGGGATTGAGGGATATGGTTGGAAGGTGGGATTGAGGGTTATTTAGAGACGGTGGGTAGGTCGGGTTTAGCGATTGGGAGAGAAGGTTTGCAGTTGGCGATTAAGGGATATGAGGAGAAGGCAGGTAGGTGGTGTTTAGTGATATGAGGAGAAGGTGGGCAGTTGTGGATTGAGGGATATCGTGAGAAGGTGAATTTTAAGTAGCGTCATAAAGGAGGAGAGTGAATCAGAGGCAGGAAATTCCAGAGCTTAGGGACCAGGCAGCTGAAGACACGGCTGCCAATGGTGCAGTGCAGGAAATCGGGGATGCGCGGTGGACCAGAATGGGAGGAGCGCAGAGACCTCAGTGGGGACGATGGGGTTGTAGTCTTGTTGGAGGTCACAGAGATAGGGGGAGCGATGGCCGTGGAAGGTTTTGAACACAACGATGAGAATTTTCAAATCGAGGCGTTGCCGGACCGTGAGCCAATGCGAACACAGGGGGTGATGATTGAACCAAACTTTGTGCGAATTAGGATACGGGCAGCTGAGTTTTGGATGAGCTAAAGTTAATGAAGGGTGTATGATGGAGGTTGGCAGAAGAGCATTGGAATAGTCCAGTCTCGAAGTAACGAAGGCACGGATAAGGGTTTCAGCAATAGATGAGAAGAGGCAGGAGCGGAGACGGGCGAATTACACAGATGGAAGTCAGCGGACTTGGTGATGGCGAGAATATGTGGTCGGAATCTCAGCTCAGGGTCAAATCGGACGTCAAGGATTGTGAATGGTCTGTTTCAGCATCAGGGAGAGGGATGGAGTCGGTGGGTTCGGCCTGTTTCGGGAGGACATGACGTGGACTGGCAGTGATAAACCACATGGTACAATAACCAGACACAGCACTGACCTGTGGGGCATCTGCCGGCGGAACACGGATCCATGCGGGAGGCAGAACATTCTGAGGTGATCAGAGAGAGTTTTACAATAACAGGGCGGAGCAAAATAAAACACTGTCACGGTGTTTAAAGCTTAGGAATGTGAGGCATGAGGAATATGAACCACCTCAGTCTAAACTGTTCAAACGTTGGAAACAGCACGGGTTAGATACAGAGTACAGCCCCTCTACATTGTCCCATCAAACACTCCCCTGGCAGGTACAGCACAGGTCAGATACAGAGTAAAACCCCCACTACAATGTCCCATCAAACACTCCCAGGGCAGGTCCAGCACGAGTTAGATACAGAGTAAAACTCCCTCTACACTGTCCCATCAAACACTCCCAGGGCAGGTACAGCACGGGTTAGATACAGAGTGAAAACCCCTCCAGAGTGTCCCGTCAACTACTTCCAGGATCGGTGCAGCACCGGTTCGATACAGATTAACTCCCCCTCGACACTGTCCCATCAAAAACTCACAAGACAGGTACAGAACGGATTAGATAAGGAGTGAAAACCCCTCCAGAGTGTCCCGTCAAATACTCCCAGGACAGGTAGAGCACAAGTTAGACAGAGAGTTACGCTCCATCTACACTATCCCTTCAAACACTCTCAGGTCATGAATAACAGAGTTTGGATACAGAGGAAAGCTCCCTCTACACTCCCCCATTCTCTGTGTGTGGGTGTGAGCCGCACACTGGGTGAGATCTACCAACAGAGACTGGGATGAAGCCTGGGCCTTCCCCACAGATCATTGTCTTCCCCCATTCTCGGTGATTCCAACGCCCTCTGATGCTGTGATCCTGATTGTTTCTCTCTCTCTCTCGATCTCTCTCTCTCTACTCTCTCTCTCCCCGACCAGTCTCTGTCACTCGCTCTGTCCCTGTCTCTCACACTCTCCGTCCGTCTCTCCCCTGTTTCACTCTCTGTCTGTTTCTCACCCTCTCTCTGTCCCTCTGTCGGTCCCTCTCACTCTCCTGTGGTCGTTCTCTGCCTTCCCCATTGTCTCTTTTATCTTCTTGTGTTCTCCTGATCTTTCTCTTGTCTCTGTCTCATCCTCTCTTCCCCTCTATCCCTCTACCCTCTCTGTCTTCTTCTATTCTCTCCTTTTCTCTCTTTCTCACCCCACTCTCCTCTCTCTATCTCTGTCTCTCGTACACTCTCTGTCTGTACTCTCTCTGTCTCCTTCTACTCTCTCTCTCTCGATCTCTCTTACACACCTTACTCTCCTGTATCTCCCACCATCTCTGTCTGTACCCTCTCTGTCTCCTTCTACTCTGTCTTTCTCACGCAATCTACTCTCTCTCTCTCTCTCTCTCTCTCTCTCCCGCGCCTCTGTGAGATAAAATTAATTGGCAATATATCTCGATGGGCAATGAAGAAACATTTTTTCAGCGTGATTTGATATGATATGGAATGCAATACCTAAAAGAGCGGTGGAACCACATTCCATAGGCTCTTTCAAAAGGCAATTGAACATGTCATTGAAGAGGAATAATTTTCAGGGTGATGGGGAAATCGCTGGGTTGTAGGACTAAATTGGGCACATCTTTCAAAAAGCTAGCACAGGCATGACGGGCCGAATGTAGGCTAAGATTCCAGAATTACGTGGACTGCACAGCTCAGAAACAGGCCATACAGCCCAATAGGTCCATGCCGGTGCTGAAGCTCTCAACGACCCCAGGCCGATCCATCTCCATCTAACCCCATCAAGATGTCCATCTGTTCCTCTGCCATCTCATTGAAAAATCGAAAATAGAACATAAGATTCTGAGGGGACTTGACAGGATAGATCCGTAGAGATTGTTTCCCTTAGCTGTCGAGTCGAGAACAAGGGGAAATAGACTTCAGATTTGGGGTCGGCCATGTAAGACTGAGATGAGGAGGAATTTATTCACTCAGGGGGATGTGAATCATTGGAATTCTCGACCCAGAGGACTGTGGATGCTGAGTCATTGAATATATTCAAGGTTCTATCCTGTCTTAGTGCAGGTGCCAGTCTCCCACGAAATGGAACCACTCCTTCATCGATGTGTTCTCCTCCCAAATCTGCTTATCCCTCCGACTATTTGCACCTGGCTAAGGTAATAATCCAGAGATTATAACCCTTGAGTGCATTTTAAAAAAAAAATTGCTCCTGATATTCTCTGTGTCTGTACTGTGATCTCCTCTCTCATGGCTGGACTGTGATCCACACTCTCAGTGTCGGGACTTTGATCTCTCTCAGTGTCTGGACTGTAATACCCTCGCAGTATTTGGACTGTGATCACCTCTCTCAGTGTCTGGACTCTGATCGCCTCTCTTAGTTTCTGGACTGTGATCGCCTCTCTCAGTGTCTGGACTCTGATCGCCTCTCTCAGTGTCTGGACTGTGATCCCCTCTCACTGTCTGGACTGTGATGTCCTCTCTCACTGTCTGGTCAGTGATCGCCTCTCTCAGTGTCTGGGCTATGATCCCCTCTTTCAATATCTGTTCTGATCTGCATTCTCAGTGTCTGGACTACGATCTACTTTCTCTGTGTCTGCACAATAGTGGGCCCTGGGAATGATGCCCCCCTCCAAACACCATGATCCAATTGCACACTCAGCACTGACCTGTGAAGGAACTGCTCGAGTAACCGAACACCAGTGAGAGACAGAACCTTCCGGTGAGATGAGAAGGATTTTTGTAATAACAGGGCTCACCAACAGAGACACTGTCACGGAATTAATGCTTTGGAAAATGAGGCATGGGAAATGCCAACCACCTTCGTTTAAAGTGTTCCCAGGACAGGTATAAAATGGGTCAGATATAGAGTAAAGCTCCATCTACAATGTCACATAAAGCACCCCAAGGGCAGGTGAAGTTGGGGTTAGTAACAGATTCAATCTCCCTCTGCACTTTTCCATCAAACCGTCCCAGGGCAGGTCCAACAACGGTTAGATACAGAGTAAAGCTCCATTTACACTGTACCATCAAACACTCCCGTGGCAGTTACAACACAGGTTAGATACAGAGTAAAAGTCCCGCTGCACTCTCCCATGATCTGTGTGTGGGTCTCAATCCCACACCGGGTGATATAAACGAACGGATACCGGGATGGAGCCTGGGCCTTTCCCAGAGATCAATGGCTTCACCCATTCTCGCTCATTCTCCATTCCTTCGATGTCTGTTCCAGTCTCTCAGTCCGATTGATGTTAAGATACAAATTGCTGTTTTTGTCGAAATTCTTCTTGGAGCAAATCCATTGAAGCAGCAACAAGTGGCTATTGTTCAGCTGCCAAGAGCTCACAGGCATTTCCAAAACATCTCCTTCTGTCTCTATTTACTTATCCCTCCTCTCTTTCTCGATATTCTGTTGCTCAAACTCTATCTCTTTCTCTGTCTGTCTCTGCCTGTCTCTCTCGTGTTCTCTCTCTCTCCCTCTACTCTCTCTTTCTCCCTTTACTCTCTCTCTTTCTCTTACCCCCTACATACACTGTACAGCACAGAAACAAGCCATTCGTCCCAAAGAGTCCATGCCGTTGCTTATGCTGCAGATGATCCACCTTTCATCCTTCTTCATCGAACCCAATCAACATATCCTTCTATTCCATTTTCCCTCGTGTGTTTATCAAGCTTAATCTTAACAGCATCTTTGCTCGTCGCCTCAGCTCACTTATGGTAGCCAGTTTCTCACTTTCACCACTCCGTGGGTAAAGGAGTTTCTCCTGAATTAATATTGGATTTATCAGTGACCAGCTTCGTTTTATAACCCCGAGGTCTGCTCTCACTCGCTGGTGAAATCATCTTCTCTCCGTCTGCCCTATCAAACCTGTCATTACACTTGAAGACTTCTATCAGGTCACTCCTCAGTCTTTTCTTTTCAAGCTTGTTCTCTCTTTCGTGATAGTTATATGCTCCCCGTTCTATGATATTGTTTCAGTAAACTGTCCGAGATGCACTATAACGCAGACAATGGGAAAATTCAAATCTCCGATTGTGACTGCTTTGCCTTAGCTACAGGCTCCTCTGACCTCCGTATTTCTGTGGGGGCTCAATTCTTCCTGTTTGAAGTATTTGTTTCATTAATTGAAAGCTTTTCATGCCCCAGTTCCCCTCAGTTGGTTGTGATCTCCAGTATGATCGAGCCGTCTACGATTTCATTCTCTGAACAGTAACTTGAGTCTATGATCCAGGACAGACAGAACACCCCTTTAAAACAGACACAGAATGATCCAGGACTGACAGCACACCCCTTTAAAACAGACGCAGAATGATCCAGGACTGACAGCACACCCCTTATAAACAGACGCAGAATGATCCAGGACTGACAGCACACCCCTTATAAACAGACACAGAATGATCCAGGACTGACAGCACACCCCTTTAAAACATACACAGGATGATCCTGGACTGACAGCACATCCCTTTTAAACAGACGCAGAATGATCCGGGACTGACAGCACACCCCTTATAAACAGACACAGGATGATCCTGGATTGAGAGCATACTCATTTTAAACAGGCACGGAATGATCCAGGACTGACAGCACCAACATGAAAATGCTTCTCCGATGCTCTGTTCTGAGTGAATTTCCTTCCGAACTTTGCATTTATAATTCGCTCACAGTCTAAAATAAAGAGAAGATACTGCGCCTCAATATAAAAACGTTCGTGGCCCTTACATGGATCAAACCTGCGCCCTTTTTGGTATTAATATCTAACCAACTGAGCTAATTTTCACTCTCTCTGTTTGTCTCCCCTGTTTTTTTTCACTCTCTCTGACTTTTTTTTTATCTCTCTGGCCCAGTGTCGGTCTCTCTCCTTATCCCCCTTATCGTTCTCTGTCTTCCCCTCTGTCTCAGTTTCTCTTCTTGTGATCACCTTCTCTCTCCCTTACCCTGTCTCATCCTGTCCTCTGCCTCTGCCTCTCTACTCTCTCTCTCTCTTTCTCACCTTATTTTCTCTATCTCTCTCTCTCTCCTGCTTTCTCTCTCACTATACTCGTTCTGTCTCTCTCTGCATTCTCTCTTTCTTCAGCCCAATATTCTCTCTCTCTATTTCTCCTCTGTGATAATAACATAATTGGCAAAAGATCTCGGGGAAATTTGGACAAATTTTTTTCACTGAGGTTTGTTATGATTTGGAATGCATTTCCTGAAAGAGCGGTGGAACCACATTCCACAGGCACTTTCAAAAGGAAAGTGTGCATATCATTGAAGCGGACTATTTTGCAGGGTTATGGGGCAAAATCTGGGGTGTAGGACTAAATTGGGGAGTTCTTTCAAACAACCAGCACGGGAATGACGGGCCCAATATATGCTAAGATTCCAGAAATACTTAGACTGTACAGCTGAGAAACGGGCCATTCGGCACAATAGATACATGCCGGGGTTTGTGTTCCACACGAGCCACCCACCACCCTTCTTCATCTAACCCCATCAACATATCCTATTCCTTTCTCATCTCATTGAAACATATAGTATTCTGATGGACTTGACAGGATAGATGGTGACTCCACTGACTGGCGAATCTAGTCCAATGGGGAATAGGCATTCCCCATTCCCCAGATAAGGGGTCGGCCATTTAAGACTGAGATGAGCGCACTCGGTTTAACATCTCATCCAAATGACGAAACTTCAAAGAGTTCAGCCCTCCCTCAGTACTGACCTTCCAAAACTGCAGCGCTCTCTCAGTAGTGACCTTCCGAAAGTGCAACACTCCCTCAATACTGACCCACCGACCTTGTGGCGCTTCTTCAGTACTGCTCCACTGACAGTGCATCATTCCCTCAGCACTGACCCTCTGAGCGTGCAGCGCTCCCACAGTACTGGCACAGGAAATTGTCGGCCTGGATTAAGATGCACAAGTCTCTGGTGTGTGTGGGGTCCGAGCGCACGACCTTCTGACTCTGAGGAGAGATGCTACCGACTGAGCCTCGGCTCATAATGATTATGTCAGGTTACTGCTTGACGAGTCTGTGGGGCAGATCTCCCAACTTTGGCACCAGTTCACAGACGTTAGTGAGAAGTACTTTGCAGGCCCGTCTGGGCTGGGTGCGCCTGTCTGATACCGAGGCCATATTTCAGAGCGCATTTAAGTCAACCAGGTGAGTGTGCGAGTTGATTCAAAGTTTGAATGAAAGTTTGAGTATCATGAACAAATTAGCTCTTTATACCCCTTCAGAAACTGGAATACTCCTGGGAGTGATTCTCAGTCTCCAAACACACCTTAATGAAAGGAGTATGTTCTGAACTCTTGAGAAGGTGTGTAGGTGGGAATGAGGGATAAGGGGAGAAGGTTGGCAGGTGAGAGTGAGCAATATGGGGAGAAGATGGATCGGTGAGATTAAGGAATATGGGCAGAAAGTGGGTAGGTTGGAATTAGGAAATGTAGGGAGAAGGTTGCTAGTTGGGGATTGAGGGATATGGTTGGAAGGTGGGAAGCTGGGTAGGTAGGGATTGAGGGATATGTTGAGACGGTGGGTAGGTCGGGTTCAGCGATTGGGAGAGAAGGTTCGCAGTTGGGGATTAAGGTAATGGGGAGAATGCGAGTAGGTGGGGTTTAGTGATATGGGGAGAAGGTTGGCAGTTGTGGATTGAGGGATATCGTGAGAAGCTGCTTTTTAAGTAGCGTCACAAAGGAGGAGAGTGAATCAGAGGCAGGAAATTCCAGAGCTTATGGACCAGGCAGCTGAAGTAACAGCCACCAATGGTGCAGTGCAGGAATTCGGGAATGCGCGAGAGGCCAGAATGGGAGGAGTGCAGAAACCTCAGTGGGGGAGGATGGGGTTGTAGTCTTGGGGGAGATTACAGAGATAGGGGGATCGGTGGCCGTGGAAGGATTTGAACACAACGATGAGAATTTTAAAATCGAGGCGTTGCCGGACCGGGAGCCAATGCGAACACAGGGGGTGATGATTGAACAGGACTTTGTGCGAATTTGGATACGGGCAGCTGAATTTTGGATGAGCTGATGTTACTGAAGGGTGGAAGATGGGAGTTTGGCCAGAAGAGCATTGGAATAGTCCAGTCTCGAGGTAACAAAGGCACGGACAAGGCTTTCAGCAATAGGTGAGAAGAGACGTGAGCGAGACGGTCGAGATACAGAGATGGAAGTTGGCGGACTTTGTGATGGATAGAATATGTGGTCGGAATTTCAGCTCTGGGTCAAATCGTAAGTCGAGGGTTGTGAATGGTCTGTTTCTGCACCAGACGTTCGCCAGGGAGAGGGATGGAGTCGTTGGGTGTATCACTGCCAGTCCACATTATGAGCACATGATGTGGACTGGCAGTGATACACCCCATGGTACAATAACCACACTCAGCGCTGACCCGTGGGGCATCTGCCGGTGGAACACGGATCCATGCGAGAGGCAGAAACTTCTGAGGTGAACAGAGAGAGTTTTATAATAACAGGGCGGAGCAAAATAAAACACTGTCACAGTGTTTAATGCTTCGGAATGAGAGGCATGAGGAATATCAACCACTTCAGTCTGAACTGTTCACAAGTTAGAAAGAGCACGGGTTAGATACAGAGTGCAGCCCGCTCTACAATCTCCCATCAAACACTCCCCTGGCAGGCACAGCACAGGTTAGATACAGAGTAAATCCCCCACCACACTGTCCCATCAAACACTCCCAGGGCAGGTACAGCTCGAGTTAGATACAGAGTATAATCCCCTCTACACTGACCCATCAAACACTCCCATGGCAGGCACAGCACAGGTTAGATACAGAGAAATCCCCCCTCTACACTGTCCCATTAAACACACCCAGCACAGGTACAGCACGGATTAGATACGGAGTGAAAACCCTTCCAGAGTGTCCCATCAACTACTCCCAGTGGAGGTGCAGCACCGGTTAGATACAGAGTCAAGGCCCCAAGACACCGTCCCATCAAAAACTCGCAGGACAGGTACAGCACGGATTAGATAGGGAGTGAAAGCGCCTCCAGAGTGTCCCGTTAAACACTCCCAAGGCAGGTACCGCACGCGTGAGATGGAGAGTTAAGCTCCCTCTTCTCTCTCCCATTCTCTGTGTGTGGGTGTCAGTCGCACACCGGGTGACATCTACCAACAGAGACTTTGATGAAGCCTGGGCCTTCTCCAGAGATCACTGCCTTCCCCCATTCTCAGTGATTCCAACGCCCTGTGATGCTGTGATCCTTGTTCTCTCTCTCTCTCTCTCTCTCTCACACACACACACACTCGACTCTCTCTCTCTCTGACCAGTCTCTATCACTCGCTCTGTCCCTGTCTCTCCCTCTCTCCGTCCGTCTCTACCCTGTTTCTCTTTCTGTCTGTTTCTCTCCCTCTCTCTGTCCCTCTGTCGTTCTCTCTCACTCTCTCCGTGTTCATTCACTGTCTTCCCCTTTGACTCTATTTCTCTTTTTGTGTTCTCCTTCTTCCTCTTGTCTCTGTCTCATCCTCTCTTCCTCTCTACCCCTCTACCCTCTCTGTCTTCTTCTATTCTCTCTGTTTCTCTCTTTCTCACCCTCCTCTCCTCTCTCTCTATCTCTGTCTCTCGTGCTCTCTCTGTACTCTCTCTGTCTCCTTCCACTCTCGCTCTAACTCTCTTCCTCAAGTTACTCTCCTCTTTCTCCTACTTTCTCTGTCTGTACCCTCTCTGTCTCCTTCTACTCAGTCTTTCTCACGCCCTCTACTCTCTCTCTCTCTCTCTCTCTCCCTACCGCTCATCTGTGAGATAAAAAATAATTGGCAACATATCTCGATGGGAAATGAAGAAACATTTTTTCACCGAGGTTTATTATGAGATTGAGTGCAATACCTAAAAGAACGGTGAAACCACATTCCATATGCACTTTCAAAAGGCAATTGGACATGTCATTGAAGAGGAATAATTTGCAGGGTGATGAGGAAATCGCTGGGATGTAGGACTAAATTGGGCAGTTCTTTCAAAAAGCTAGCACAGGCATGACGGGCCGAATGTAGGCTAAGGTTCCAGAATTCCGTGGACTGCACAGCTCAGAAACAGGCCATTCACACCACAAGGTCCATGCCGGTGCTTATTCTATAAAACACCCCACGCCTATCCATCTTCCTCCAACACCATCAACATGTCCATCTATTCCTCTGCCATCTCATTGAAACATATAAAACAGAATATAAGATTCTGAGGGGACTTGACAGGATAGATCCGGAGAGATTGTTTCCCCTGGCTGTCGAGTCTAGAACAAGAGGAAATAGTCTTCAGATAAGGGGTGGGCCATGTAAGACTGAGATGAGGAGGAATTTATTCAATCAGAGGGATGTGAATCTTTGGAATTCTCCATCCAGAGGTCTGGGGATGCTCAGTCGTTGAGCATATTCAAGGCTGGAATTGATAGATTTTTGGGCTTAGGGGAATCAAGGGATTTGTGGGTCGGGCGGGAATGTGGAGTTGAGGTCGAAGGTCAGCCAAGATCTGATTGAATGGTGGAGCCGGATCGAGGGGCCGGATGGCCTCCTCCTGCTCCCATTTTTTATGTTCTTATGTTCTTTCTCTCTCATGTGTTTATCCAGATTCCCCTTAAATGCATCTGTGCGATTCTTCTCAACTACCCTTTGTGGTAGCGAGTTTCACATTCTCACCAGTCTCTGGGTAAAGACGTTTTCACTGAATTCATTATTCGATTCAATTCGATTTATCAGTGACTATCTTATAATAATGACCCGTGGTTCTGGTCTCCCCTTCAAGTGGATACATCTTCTCCAGATCTACCCTAACAAACACATCATTAATCTTAAAAACCTCGATAACGTCATTCCTCGGTCTTCTCTTTTCGAGAGAAAAGAGCCTCAGCTTGTTCTCTCTTTTCTGACATGTGTAACCTCTCAGTTCCATGACATTGTTTCAGAAAACTGTCCACGATGCATTCGAGAAATATATTGCCTCCGTGTCCCAGTCTATATGAAAATTAAAATCTCCCTTCATAACTACTTTGCCTTAGCTACAGGCTCCACTGATCTCCGTATTTCTGTGTCGGGTCAATACTTCCTGTTTGAACTATTTTTTTCATTAATTGAAACCTTTTTATGCCCCAGTTCATCTCAGTTGGTTGTGATCTCCAGTGTGATCGAGACGTCTATGGGTTCAGGCTCTGCACAGCAACTTGATTCTCTGATCTGGGACTGACAGCACACCCAATTTAATCAGGCACAGAATGATCCGGGACTGACAGGACACCCATTTCAAACAGGCACAGATTGATCCGAGACTGACAGCACAGCCCTTTTAAACAGACACAGAAAGATCCGGGACTGACAGCAAACCCCTTTCAAACAAACACAGAATGATCAGGAAATGAAAGCACATCCCTATTAAACAGTCACGTAATTAGTGAGCATTTCAAATTCGGAGATGGTGAGAACGGATTAACTGTAGACGTTTGACATTGTATTTGACAAATTTGATACAGCCTTGTTGAGACGTGACTATATATGTCAATGTTTTGTAACACATGCGGCATATATGGGTTTTCAGAAGGAATTTGATAACGTGGCTCACAGGAGGCGTCAGTCGTTTGGTTTAAGGGCAAATGTAGCCGCCCGGATGGACGGTCGATAATGTGTATTTTTCTCCATTGTTGTTCACAGACCGAACACTACGATCACTGAGTTCTGGACAAAGTCTGCCGGTTACCAACTGATCCAGTTTAAGAAATTCTACCGGGACAGACTAGAACCGGCAGTTGAAGAAGGGATGGACGGAGACAGTTCGTTGACAACATACGAGAGGCATTCCAGTGGACAAGAACATCGGGTAAGTGGGAGGGGACAGGATGAGTTTGGATTATTTAAACATCACAAAACTAACAAGATATCAGATCTTAGAATCAGAGAAGGGAACAGAAGAGAAACAGACAAAACTGGAAATAAATGGGTCAAACTGCAGTTATTGTGAATCTGAAACAATGAAAGGAAGAGGTGAAAATACCCAGCGGATCGGTCAGTATCTGGACAAAGGACAGGGTGACGGTTCAGGTATGACTGTAGTGTTGACTGAAAACAAAGTGAAACAGTTTTAGTGGAACTGGGAAAAGGACAGAACGGAGGCGACAAACAGGAGTTAGAGGGAATTTCATGCTTTCACTGACCTGGAATCTATTTCAGGATATTGAGGAATTGAGAGATGACAAAAATTTCTGCGGAGTAAATGAGAGACATTTCAAGAACAAAAATGTTAAAATGGTTAAAATGCCTCAGACCGAACATTGAAACGAATCAAACAAACAGTGGGGAGCGCGAAACCGAGGCCGTGCCTGGTTTTGTTCTCCCCCATTCATCACCGGGGGTTAATTCTGCCTTCAGCGGACTCACAATCCGGGCAGTGGAACTTGCGGTGGAGCGTCACTCCCCGGCAGAGCACTTTAGGAAATTGCATGCAATCAGCCCATAATATTCTGTCAATTACTTTCAATGGTATCGAAGTGAATGGAAGTGAAAATGTGACAGGGTGTGTAATGGACGGTCGATCTGACACCACCTGCTGAAGGTGGAAATCTTGGCCTCCGAGTCATAGAAACATAGAAAAGATGAGCAGGAGTAAGCCATTCGGCCCTTCGAGCCTGCTCCACCATTCAATATGATCATGGCTGATCGTCTATCTCAATACAATATTCCCGTTTGTCGAAGTTTTTACAGTCCGCTTTTATGTTCCTAGCTAGTTCACTCTCATTCTCTATTTTCCCTCTTAATCAATCTCTTGACCATTTTTTTCTCCGTTCTAAACTGTTCCCAATCCTCTGGCTTGCTGCATTTTCTGGCAAAATGTTATGATTCCACTTTGCATCGCATCCTAGCCTTAACTTCTTCTGTTAGCCATGGTTGGGCCTTTTGTCCTTTTGTCTTTTTGTGCCACAATGGAACGTATAACTTTTGCAATTCATGCATTCGTTCCTCAAATGTTAGACATTGCCTATCCACCGTCATGCCTTTTAATGAAGGTCTCAAATCTATCACAGCCAACTCACTCCTCATACCTTCGATTTAGTACCCTAGTTTCGGATTGCACTCCTTCACTTTCTATCTTAATGAAGAATTATATCATGTTCCGGTCACTCTCCTCTAAAGGACCCCGCAGAACAATTTAATGAATTAACCGCTTCTCGATGCACCATACCCAATCTAGGATAGCCAGTTCCCGAATTGGCTGCTCAACATATTGGTTTGAAAAACCATCTCCTGCACACTCCAGGAAATAATGCTCCACGGTATTATTGCTAATTTGGTTTGGCCAGTCTATATGCAGATGAAAGTCACCCATGATTAAGTGGGGATTGAGGGATATGGCGGAAAGATGTCTTCAGGTGATTGAGGGATATGGGAGGTCGTTGTGGATAGAGGATTTTTTTTAATGTGGGAAGTTGGGGTTGAGTGATACGGGGAAAAGGTGTATAGGTCGGGATTGAGGGATATGAAGATAATGTGGGTAGGTGGTGTTGACGGATATGGTGAGAGGGTGGGTAAGTGGTAATACTGGATAGAGTGAGAAGGTGGTTTGGTGTGTTTGAGTGATCTGTGGAGATGGTGCGTCGGTGAATTTGTGGGATACGGAGGGAAGGTAGTTTGATGGGGATTGAGGGCATTGCTGAGAAGTTTGCGGAGGTGGGATTGAGGGATAGGAGGCTAAGGTGCGTATGTGTTGATTGAGGTATATGGGGATGTGGTTCGTTGGGATTGATTGACATGGTGAGAAGTTGGGTAGATGGGTTTGAGGGATTGGGACAACGTTAGTAGTTGGGGATTGAATGATATGGCGTGAAGGTGGTTATGAGGGATATGGTCGAAGGTTGGAAGGTGGGGTTGAGAGATTTTTTGAAAAACTGCGTAGGTGAGTTTAGTCATTTGGTGAGTCGATGGATATGTGCAGATTGAGGAATATTTGGAGAAGATGGGTAAGTATGAGTGAGGGACATGAAGAGAAAGCGGTTAGGTGGGGATTGAGCGATGTGGTGCGAAGAAGTGTAGGTGGTGATTGAGAGATGTTTTGAGAATGCGGGTAGGTGGGTTTGAGTGTTATGGGGAGAAGGTGTGTAGCTGTGAATTGAGGGATATGGGGAGGTGTGTCGGCCCGATTGAGGGATATGGTGAGAAGTTGGGTGGTTGTGTATTGAGGGATATGGTGAGAAGTTGATTAGGTGGAATTGAGGTATAAGGAGCTAATATGGGTTGGTGGGGATTGAAGGAATTGTTGTGAAGGTCGGTAGGTGGGGATTGAGGGATAAGTGGGGAAGGTGGGTATGTGGGCATTGACGGATGAGATGAGAATGTGAGTAGGTGTGGTTGAGGGATATGTGTAGAAGGTGCTTCAGTGGGGATTTAGTGAAATGAAGGGATGGTGGGTAAGTGGGGGTTGTGGGATATTGTGAGAAGGTGGGTAGGTGGGGTTGAGGCATGTGGAGAGAAGGTGTGTTGGTGGGTAGGTGCGATTGAGGGATATGGCGAGAGGTTGTGTGGGTGAGGATTGTGGTCTTTGGGGATGTGGATAGGAGTGTCCGAGGAATCAGGTCTGAAGATGGCAGGTGTGGATTGAGGAATATGGGGAGAAGATAGGTAGGTGTGAGTGAGGGATATGTGGAGAAGGTGGTTAGTTTGGGATTGAAGGATATGGTGGGAATGTGTGTTGGTCGGGATTGTGGGGTCTTATGAGAATGGGGGTAGCTGGGGTTGAGTGTTATGGGGAGAAGGTGTGTAGTTCTGGTTTGAGGGATATGGGAGGTGTTTACGTGGTATTGAGAGATAAGGTGAGATGTTGTGTCCGTGGGATTGAGGAATAAGGTCATAATGTTGGTAGGTGGGGATTGAGGTATTTGGGGGTAAGATAGGTAGGTGGGGATTGAGGGACACGGGGGATGATGGGTAGTTTGGAGTTGAGGGATTTTGTATGAAGATGGGTAGGTGTAGTTGAGTGAAATGGGGAGAAGGTGTGTCGGTGCGGTCGACCGATATGGTGAGGAGTTGGGTAAGTGTGATTGTGGGAAATGTTAATAAGGCGGGTAGGTTATGATTGAGAGATATTGTGAGATGGTGGTTATGTGGGGTTGAGTGATCTTGGTAGAAGGTGGGTAGGAGGTATGGAGGAGAAGTTGGTTAGCCGTTTGTGAGGTATATGTGGAGAATGTGTTTAAGTGGGGATTGATGGATATTGTGTGAATGTGTGTAGGTGGAGTTGAGTGATATGGGGAGTAATTCGGTCGGTGGGGTTGATGGATATGGTGAGAAGGTGGTAAGTTTAGTTGAGGGATATTGTGAGAAGGTTTGGGTGGTTGTGTTGAGTGATATGAGGAGCAGATCGGTAGGTGGGAGTCCCTCCCACTTTCCCTGTCCCCCTCCCTCTACCCCTCTCTCCATCTCTGTGTCTCACTCTTCTCGCTCTCTACTCGTGCTCTCCCTCTACTGGCTCTCCAGACCCTCTCTCTCTCCCCCTCTCTCTCTCGGCCTCTCTCTCTCAGTCTGTCACACTCTCCTCACTCTCTGCACGCTCTCAAGCTCGACTCCATGTCTCTCCCACTTCCTCTCTCTCTCTCTCTCTCTCTGCCTCTCTCTCTACGCTCCTTGTCTCATCCCCATCTATTACCCTTTGTCTTCCGCTTCTCTGTCTCCCCTGTTTCTCTCTCTTTCTTTATCTGTCTGTCTCTTTCTTTCTCCCTCACCACCACCATCTCTCTCTCTCTGTATTATTCAGACTCTCACAGTCTGTCCGCCTCTCTCTCTGTCAACCCCGCACCCCCCCCCCCCCCACACATCCTCATAATCCCTCTCGGTGTCTATCTGCCTCTCCACTGTGTCTCCATCATTCGTTCCTCACTCTTTCCCCTCACTCTCTCCCCCTACTCTCCAACACTCTCCCTCTCCACGTCTACTCTCCACCTCTCTCAATCACGAACTCTCTCCCTTTCTCTATATCTCACCTTCAATTTCAAGCTTCCCCTTTACACTTCCTCTTTGCCTCTGCCACTTTACTCTGTGCGACTGCACTCTGTGCGACTACAAACTCTGACCCAGCCCCATCTCTCTGTCTCTCTTTCTCCCTATCTCTCGCCCTCTGACCATCCCCGTCTCATCCTCTCTCTATCTGTCCCTCCCTCTGTCTCTCTCCCTATACTCTCTAACTCTGTCCCTTTCTCTCTCCCTCTGACTCTTTCCCTTTTGTTCTCTCTCTTTTCCGGTCACTTACCCACCACTCCCTTTATCTCTCCCTTTCTGTCCGAGTATATCTGCATCTACACTTCTATCTCTGTCTCTCATCGCTCTCTCTCTCTCTGTCTCCCTCAATCGACACTCTCTGATCCATCCCCGTCTCTCACTCTATGTCTATCTTGTTTCTCTGCCTCCCCTGTTTCTCTCTCTCTGTCTGTCTGTTTCTCCCCCTGTCTGTCCCTTTCTTCATCTCACCCGTACAATTTATCTGTCTCGATTATGCTTACCCTTACAATCTGCCTGTCTCCCTGCCACTCTCAAAGTCGTCATTCTCCCTCTCTCTGTTTCTGTCTCCCGGTCTCTCTCCCTCTAATCTGTCTCTCCTTCTCCACTTTCCGTCTCAAATCCATTGAAGCAGCAACAAGTGGCTATTGTTCAGCTGCCAACAGCTCACAGGCATTTCCAAAACATCTCCTTCTGTCTCTATTTACTTATCGCTCCTCTCTTTCTCGATATACTGTTCCTCTAACTTTATCTCTTTCTCTGTCTGTCTCTGCCTGTCTCTCTCGTGTTCTCTCTCTCTCCCTCTACTCTCTCTTTCTCCCTTTCCTCTCTCTCTTTCTCTTACCCCCTGCATACACTGTACAGCACAGAAACAAGCCATTCGTCCCGAAGAGTCCATGCCTTTGCTTATGCTGCAGATGATCCTCCTTTCACGCTTGTTCATCGAACCCAATCAACATATCCTTCTATTCCCTTTTCCTTCGTGTGTTTGTCTAGCTTAATCTTAACAGCATCTTTGCTCGTCGCCTCAACTCACTTGTGGTTACGAGTTGCTCACACTAACCACTCCCTGGATAAAGGAGTTTCTCCTGAATTAATATTGGATTTATCAGTGACCAGCTTCGATTTATAACCCCGAGGTCTGCTCTCACTCGCGGGTGAAATCATCTTCTCTCCGTCTACCCTATCAAACCTGTCATTAAACTTAAAGACTTCGATCAGGTCACTCCTCAGTCTTTTCTTTTCAAGCTTGTTCTCTCTTTCGTGATAGTTATATCCTCCGCGTTCTGTGATATTGTTTCAGTAAACTGTCCGAGGTGCACTATAACGCAGACAATGGGAAAATTGAAATCTCCGTTCATAACTGCTTTGCCTTAGCGACAGGCTCCTGTGATCTCCGTATTTCTATGGGGTCTCAATTCTTCTTGTTTGAAGTATTTGTTTCATTAATTGAAAGCTTTTCATGCCCCATTTCCCCTCAGTGGGTTGTGATCTCCAGTGTGATCGAGCCGTCTACGGTTTCAGGCTCAGAACAGCAACTTGAGTCTGTGATCCAGGACTGGCAGCACACCCCTTTAAAACAGACACAGTATGATCCTGGACTGACAGCACACCCCTTTAAAACAGACACAGGATAATCCTGGACTGGCAGCACACCACTTATAAACAGACGCAGAATGATCCGGGACTGACAGCACACCCCTTTAAAACAGGCACAGGATGATCCTGGATTGACAGAACACCCCTTTTGAACAGGCACGGAATGATCCAGGACTTACAGCACACCCCTTTAAAACAGACACAGAATGATCCGGGACTGACAGCACACCGCTTTTAAACAGACACAGAATGATCCGGGACTGACAGCACCAACATGAAAATGCTTCTCCGATGCTCTGTTCTGAGTGAATTTCCTTCCAAACTTTGCATTTATAATTCGCTCACAGTCTAAAATAAAGAGAGCAAACTGCGCCCTCAATAAAAAGAACGTTCGAGGTCCTTGCAGGGATGAAACCTGCGCCCATTGTGGCATTAATATCACGCTCGAACCACCTGAGCTAAATGTCACTCTCTCTGTTTGTCTCCCCTGTTTATTTCATGTCTCCCTGACTTTTATTTTCTCTCTCTGGCCCTGTGTCGTTCTCTCTCCTTATCACCCTTATCTTTCTCTGTCTTCCCCTCTGTCTCTGTTTCTCTTCTTGTGCTCACCTTCTCTCTCTCTTACCCTGTCTCATCCTGTCCTCTGCCTCTGCCTCTACTCTCTCTCACTCTTTCTCACCTAATTCTCTCTATGTCTCTCTCTCTCTGCTGCTCTCTCTCTCACTATACTCGTTCTGTCTCTGTCTACACTCTCTCTCTTTCTTCAGCCCAATATTGTCGCACTCTCTATTTCTCCTCTCTGTGATAATAAAATAATTGTCAAAAGACCTCGGGGAAATTTGAACACATTTTTTCACTGACGTTTGTTATGATTTGGAATGCATTTCCTGAAAGAGCGGTGGAACCACATTCCACAGGCACTTTCAAAAAGCAAGTGGGCATATCATTGAAGAGGACTAGTTTGCAGGGTTATGGGGCAAAATCTGGGGTGCAGGACTAAATTGGGGAGTTCTTTCAAAGAACCAGCACAGTCATGATGGGCCCAATGTATGCTAAGATTCCAGAAATACTTGGACTGTACAGCTGAGAAACAGGCCATTCGGCACAATAGATACATGCCGGGGTTTATGTTCCACACGAGCCTCCCACCACCCTTCTTCATCTAACCCCATCAACATATCCTATTCCTTTCTCATCTCATAGAATCATATAGTATTCTGAGGGGACTTGACAGGATTAATGGACTTGACAGGATAGATGCACTGACTGGCGAATCTGGAACAATGGGGAATAGTCATTCCCCATTCCCCAGATAAGGGGTCGGCCATTTCAGACCGAGATGAGCGCACTCGGTTTAACATCTCATCCAAATGACGACACTTCAAACAGTTCAGCCTTCCCTCAGTACTGACCTTCCAAAACTGCAGCGCTCTCTCAGTAGTGACCTTCCGACAGTGCAGCACTCCCTCAGTACTGACCATCCGACAGTGCAGCACTCCCTCAGTACTGAGCCTCCGACCGTGCGGCGCTTCCTCAGTACTGCTCCTCTGACAATGCAGCATTAACTCAGTACTGACCCTCTGAGCGTGCAGCGCTCCCACATTACTGGCACAGGAAATTGTCGGCCTGGATTAAGATGCTCAAGTCTCTGGTGTGTGTGGGGTCCGAGAGAACGACCTTCTGACTCTGAGGACAGACGCTACCTCCTGAGCCCCGGCTCATAATGACGATGTCAGGTTATTGCTTGACGAGTCTGTGGGACAGATCTCCCAACTTTGGCACATGTTCACAGTCGTTAGTGAGAAGGACTTTGCAGGCCCGTCTGGGCTCGGTGCGCCTGTCTGATACCGAGGCCATATTTCAGAGGGCAGTTAAGTCAACCAGGTTAGTGTGGGAGTTGATTCAGAGTTTGAAGGAAAGTTTGAGTATCAGGAACAAAATAGCTCTTTATACACCTTCAGAAACTGGAATACTCCTAGGAGTGATTCTCAATCTCCAAACTCACCTTAATGAAAGGAGTATATTCTGAACTCTTGAGAAGGTGGGTAGGTGGGAATGAGGGATCAGAGGAGAAGGTTGGTAGGTGAGAGTGAGCAATATGGGGAGAAGATGATTCGGTGAGATTAAGGAATATGTGTCGAAAGTGGGTAGGTTGGAATTAGGGATGTGGGGAGAAGGTTTGCTCGTTGGGGATTGAGGGATATGGTTGGAAGGTGGGAAGGTGGGTAGGTAGGGATTGAAGGATATGTTGAGACGGTGGTAGGTCGGGATTAGCGATTGGGAGAGAAGGCTTGCAGTTGGGGATTAAGGGATATGGGGGGGGAGGCGCGTAGGTGGGGCTTAGTGATATGGGGAGAAGGTGGGCAGTTGTGGATTGAGGGATATCGTGAGAAGGTGCATTTTAAGTAGCGTCATAAAGGAGGAGAGTGAATCAGAGGCAGGTAATTCCAGAGTTTAGGGACCATTCAGCTGAAGGCACGGCCACCAATGGTGCACTGCAGGAATTCGGGAATGCGCGAGAGGCCAGAATGGGAGGAGCGTAGAGACCTCAGTGGGGGTGGATGGGGTTGTAGTCTTGGGGGAGGTTACAGAGATGGCCGTGGAAGGATTTGAACACAACGATGAGAATTTTAAAATCGAGGCGTTGCCGGACCGGGAGCCAATGCGAACACAGGGGGTGATGATTGAACAGGAAATTGTGCGAATTAGGTTACGGGCAGCTGAATTTTGGATGAGCTGAAGTTAATGAAGGGTGGAAGTTGGGAGTTTGGCCCGAAGAGCATAGGAATAGTCCAGTCTCGAGGTAACAAAGGCACGGACAAGGGTGTCAGCAATAGGTGAGAAGAGGCGGGAGCGGAGACGGTCGAGATACATAGATGGAAGTAGGCGGACTTGGTAATGGAAAGAATATGTGGTCCGAGTTTCAGCTCAGGTTCAAATCAGACGTCGAGGGTTGTGAATGGTCTGTTTCTGCACCAGACGTTCGCCATGGAGAGGGATGGAGTCGGTGGGTTGGGCCTTTTTCGCGAGCACATGATGTTGACTGGCAGTGATAGACCCCATGGTACAATAACCACACTCAGCACTGACCCGTGGGGCATCTGCCGGTGGAACACGGATCCCTGCGTGAGGCAAAACATTCTGAGGTGAACAGAGAGAGTTTTATAATAACAGGGCGGAGCAAAATAAAACACTGTCACAGTGTTTAATGCTTCGGAATGTGAGGTATGAGGAATATCAACCACTTCAGTCTGAACTGTTCACACGTTAGAAAGAGAACGGGTTAGATACCGTTTGCAGCCCCCTCGACACTGTCCAATCATACACTCCCATGGCAGGCTCAGCACAGTTTAGATACAGAGTAAATCCCCCACTGCACTGTCTCATCAAACACTCCCAGGTCAGGTACAGCACAGGTTAGATACAGAGAAACCCCCCCGCCCCCCCCTCGACACTGTCCCATTAAACACACCCAGGATAGGTACAGCACGGATTAGATACGGAGTGAAAACCCTTCCAGAGTGTCCCGTCAAGTACTCCCAGTGCAGGTGCAGCACCGGTTAGATACAGAGTAAAGGCCCCAAGACACTGTCCCATCAAAAACTCGCAGGACAGGTACAGCACGGATTAGATATGGAGTGAAAGCCCCTCCAGAGTGTCCCGTTAAACACTCCCAAGACAGGTACCGCACGCGTGAGATGGAGAGTTAAGCTCCCTCTACACTATCCCATCAAACACTCTCAGGGCAGTAACAACAGAGTTTAGATACAGAGTAAAGCTCCCTCTTCTCTCTCCCATTCTCTCTGTGTGGGTGTCAGTCGCACACCGTGTGAGATCTGCCAACAGAGACTGGGATGAAGCCTGGGCCTTCTCCAGAGATCACTGCCTTCCCCCATTCTCAGTGATTCCAACGCCCTGTGATGCTGTGATCCTTGTTGTCTCTCTCTCTCTCACACTCGACTCCCTCTCTCTCTGACCAGTCTCTATCACTCGCTCTGTCCCTGTCTCTCCCTCTCTCCGTCCGTCTCTCCCTGTTTCTCTTTCTGTCTGTTTCTCTCCCTCTCTCTGTCCCTCTGTCGTTCTCTGTGACTCTCTCCGTGGTCTTTCACTGTCGTCCCCTTTGACTCTATTTCTCATTTTGTGTTCTCCTTATCTTCCGCTTGTCTCTGTCTCATCCTCTCTTCTTCTCTACCCTTCTACCCTCTCTGTCTTCTTCTATTCTCTCTGTTTCTCTCTTTCTCACCCTACTCTCTCTCTCTATCTCTGTCTCTCGTGATCTCTCTGTACTCTCTCTGTCTCCTTCCAACCTCTCTCTATCTCTCTTCCTCACCTTACTCTCCTCTTTCTCCTACTCTCTCTGTCTGTACCCTCTCTATCTCCTTCTACTCTGTCTTTCTCACGCCCTCTACTCTCTCTCTCTCTCTCTCTCTCCCCACCGCTCCTCTGTGAGATAACAAAATAATTGGCAATACATCTCGATGGGAAATGAAGAAACATTTTTTCACCGAGGTTTGTTATGAGATGGAGTGCAATACCTAAAAGAACGGTGAAACCACATTCCATAGGCACTTTCAAAAGGCTATTGGACATGTCATTGAAGAGGAATAATTTGCAGGGTGATGGGGAAATCGCTGGGGTGTAGGACTAAATTGGGCAGTTCATTCAAAAAGCTAGCGCGGGCATGACGGGCCGAATATAGGCTAAGATTCCAGAATTATGTGGACTGCACAGCTCAGAAACAGGCCATTCACCCCACAAGGTACATGCCGGTGCTTATTCTATAAAACACCCCACGCCGATCCATCTTCATCTAACACCATCAACATGTCCTTCTATTCCTCTGACATCTCTTTGAAACATATAAAATAGAATATAAGATTCTGAGGGGGCTTGACAGGATAGATCCGGAGAGATTGTTCCCCTGGCTGTCGAGTCTAGAAAAAGAAGAAATTGTCTTCAGATAAGGGGTGGGCCATGTAAGACTGAGATGAGGAGGAATTTATTCACTCAGAGGGATGTGAATCTTTGGAATTCTCCACCCAGATGTCTGGGGATGCTCAGTCGTTGAGCATATTCAAGGCTTGAATTGATAGAATTTTGGGCTCTCGGTGAATCAAGCGATTTGTGGGTCGGGCGGGAAAGTGGAGTTGAGGTAGACGATCAAGCATGATCTGATTGAATGGTGGACAAGGATCGAGGGACCGGATGGCCTACTCCTGCTCCCATTTTTTATGTTCATATGTTCTTTCTCTCTCATGTGTTTATCCATATTCCCCTTAAATGCATCTGTGCGATTCTTCTCAACTACCCTTTGTGGTAGCGAGTTTCACATTCTCACCAGTCTCTGGGTAAAGACGTTTTCACTGAATTCATTTTTCGATTCAATTCGATTAATCAGTGACTATCTTATAATAATGGCCCTTGGTTCTGGTCTCACCTTCAAGTGGAAACATCTTCTCCAGATCCACCTGAACAAACACACCATTAATCTTAAAAACCTCTATCACGTCACTCCTCAGTCTTCTCTTTTTGAGAGAAAAGAGCCTCAGCTTGTTCTCTATTTCCTGACATGTGTAACCTCTCAGTTCCATGATATTGTTTCAGAGAACTGTCCCAGATGCATTCTAGAAATGTATTGCCTACGTGTCCCATTCTATGTGAAAATTAAAATCTCCGTTCATAACTACTTTGTCTTAGCTACGGGCTCCTCTGATCTCCGTATTTCTGTGTAGGGTCAATACTTCCTGTTTGAAGTACTTTTTTCATTAATTGAAAGCTTTTTATGCCCAAGTTTATCTCAGTTGGCTGTGATCTCCAGTGTGATCGAGCCGTCTATGGGTTCAGGCTCTGCACAGCAACTTGATTCTCTGATCTGGGACTGACAGCACACCCATTTTAATCAGGCACAGAATGATCCGGGACTGACAGCACAGCCCTTTTAAACAGACACAGAATGATCAGGGACAGAAAGCACATCCCTTTTAAACAGACACGTAATTCGTGAGCATTTCAAATTCGGCGAAGGTGAGAACGGATTAACTGTAGACATTTGACATTGTATTTGACAAATTTGAGACAGCCTGGTTGAGACGTGACTATATAGGTCAATGTATTGTAACACATGCGGTATATATGGGTTTTCAGAAGGAATTTGATAACGTGGCTCACAGGAGGCGTCAGCCGTTTGGTGTAAGAGCAAATATAGCCACCCGGATGGAATGTCGATAATGTGTATTTTTCTCCATTGTTGTTCACAGACCGAACACTGCGATCACAGAGTTCTGGACAAAGTCTGACGGTTACCAACTGATCCAGTTGACGAAATTCTACCGGGACAGACTAGAACCGGCAGTTGAAGAAGGGATGGACGGAGTCAGTTCGTTGACAACATACGAGAGGCATTTCAGTGGACAAGAACATCGGGTAAGTGGGAGGGGAACAGGATGAGTTTGGATTATTTAAACATCACAAAACCAACAAGAAATCAGATCTTAGAATCAGAGAATGTAACAGAAGAGAAACAGACCAAACTGGAAAAAAATGGGTCAAACTGCAATTATTGTGAATCTGAAACAATGAAAGGAAGAGGTGAAAATACCCAGCGGATCGGTCAGTATCTGGACAAAGGACAGGGTGAAGGTTCAGGTATAACTCTAGTGTGGACTGAAAAGAAAGTGAAACCGTTTTAGTGGAACTGGGAAAAGGACAGAACGGAGGCGACAAACAGGAGTTAGAGGAAATTTCATGCGTTGACTGACCTGGAATCTATTTCAGGATATTGAGGAATTGAGAGATGACAAAAATTTCTGCGGAGTAAATGAGAGACATTTCAAGAACAAAAATATTAAAATGGTTAAAATGCCTAAGACCGAACACGGAAACTAATCAAACAAATAGTGGAGAGCGCGAAACCGAGGCCGTGCCTGGTTTTGTTCTCCCCCATTCATCACCGTGGGTTAATTCTGCCTTCAGCGGACTCACAATCCGGGCAGTGGAACTTGCGGTGGAGCGTCACTCCCCGGCAGAGCACTTTAGGAAATTGCATGCAATCAGCCCATAATATTCTGTCAATTACTTTTAATGGTATCGAAGTAAATGGAAGTGAAAATGTGACAGGGTGTGTAATGGACGGTCGATCTGACACCACCTGCTGAAGGTGGAAATCTAGTCCACCGAGTCATAGAAACATGGAAAAGATGAGCAGGAGTGAGCCATTCAGCACAGGAGACAGGGAGGCATTCTGGGAGAAGTCAGCGAAGTCACCTCCACTGAGCAGTGCGTAGCAGTCGGTGAGCGGCGGTAAAGAGCGAGACCAGAGCTGGGATAAAAACAGCGCGGAGAGAGCGAGAGTTCAGTCGGTGAGCGGCGGGAGAGAGCGAGACCAGAGCGGAGATATAAACAGCGCGGAGAGAGCGAGAGTCCAGTCGGTGAGCGGCGGGATAGAGCGAGACCAGAGCTGACTCTGAGAGCGAGACTCTGAGACCAGCGGCAGTTCGGGGTGACGTCACCAGTCAGAAAGTGACGCGGCACAGGGGAGGCAGCTGATTGGTGAGTAGGTTCAGGTGAGTATTTCTACCATTTTACTGTAAGTAAAGTAATAAGAAAGGGAAGATCTGCAGGTTTTATAGCAGATAATGTTTTTTTTTAGTGAACCTAGGTCCCTAGTATAGTTAACATTTTCTAATTTCAACGTAATTTAAAAGGGGTAACTCAGCTAAGGCAAGTCATGGCAGCAGACCTCGCACCCGTGATATGCTCCTCCTGCAAGATGTGGGAAGTCATGGACACTACCAGTGTCCCTGCCGACCATGTGTGCGGGAAGTGTGTCCACCTGCAGCTACTGACCGA
The DNA here is from genome assembly GCF_035084215.1 of Heptranchias perlo. Lineage (NCBI taxonomy): Eukaryota > Metazoa > Chordata > Chondrichthyes > Hexanchiformes > Hexanchidae > Heptranchias > Heptranchias perlo. Next base: position 5,904,886 of record NW_027139453.1, on the reverse strand, counting down.
TCGTATCTCGGATCTGGAGCTGCGGGTGGACTCACTGTGGAGCATCCGCGATGCAGAGAAACTCGTGGATAGCACGTTTAGCGAGTTGGTCACACCGCAGGTAAAGGGTATACAGGCAGGAAGTGAATGGGTGACCACCAGGAAGAGTAAGAGATGCAGGCAGGTAGTGCAGGGGTCCCCTGTGGCCATCCCCCTCTCAAACAGATATGCCACTTTGGATGCTGTTGGGGGGGATGACTTATCAGGGGAAGGCAGCAGCAGCCAACTTCCTGGCACCACGGGTAGCTCTGCTGCACAGGCTGGGAGGAAAAAGAGTGGCAGAGCTATAGTGATAGGGGACTCAATTGTAAGGGGAATAGACAGGCGTTTCTGCGGCCGCAACCGAGACTCCAGGATGGTGTGTTGCCTCCCTGGTGCAAGGATCAAGGATGTCTCGGAGCGGCTACAGAACATTTTGGAGGGGGAGGGCGAACAGCCAGCTGTCGTGGTGCACATAGGCACCAACGATATAGGTAAAAAAAGGGGATGAGGTCCTAAAAGCAGAATATAGGGAGTTAGGAGGTAAATTTAAAAATAGGACCTCAAAGGTAGTAATCTCAGGATTGCTGCCAGTGCCACGTGCTAGTCAGAGTAGAAATAGGAGGATATTTCAAATGAATACGTGGCTAGAGGAATGGTGCAAGGGGGAGGGATTCAAATTCCTGGGACACTGGAAACGGTTCTGGGGGAGGTGGGACCAGTACAAACCGGATGGTCTGCACCTGGGCAGGGCCGGGACCGCTGTCCTAGGAGGAGTGTTTGCTAGTGCTGTTGGGGAGGGTTTAAAGTAAAGTGGCAGGGGGTTGGGAACCTGAGCAGGGAGAGAGAGGAAAGCGTAACAGGAAGGGACAGAAGGTATGGAGTAATAGGTAAAGTGTTAAAAAAGGAAAAAGCAGGAACTAAGCGTCACAAAACAGATTTGAAAGTTCTTTATCTGAATGCACGTAGCATTCGTAATAAAATGGACGAGTTAACGGCACAAATAACTACGTATGGGTATGATCTTGTGGCCATTACAGAAACATGGCTGCAGGGTGACAACGACTGGGAATTAAATATGCCAGGGTATTTAACAATCAGGAAGGACAGGCAGGAAGGAAGGGGAGGTGGGGTGGCTATGTTAATAAAGGAAGGTATCACTGTAATACAGAGAAATGATATTGGGACAAAGCATCAAGATAATGAAACAGTTTGGGTGGAGATAAGGAATAATAAGGGAAAAAATCATTAGTGGGCGTAGTATATAGGCCTCCTAATAGTTGCAACTCTGCTGGAAGAAGTATTGATCAGGAGATAGTCGGGGCATGTAATAAGGGAGCAGCCATAATTATGGGGGATTTTAATTATCATATTAACTGGACAAATCAAATTGGGGAGAGCAGCCTTGAGGACGAGTTCATTGAATGCATCAGGGATGGATTTCTTGAGCAGTATGCAACTGATCCTACAAGGGGGGAGGCAACCTTGGACCTGGTCCTGTGTAATGAGTCAGGATTAATTAATAATGTCCTAGTTAAGGATCCCCTAAACTAGTGCTGGGTCCCCAACTCTTTACAATCTATATTAACGATTTGGAGGAGGGGACCGAGTGCAACATATCAAAATTTGCAGATGATACAAAGATGGGAGGGAAAGTAGAGAGTGAGGAGGACATAAAAAACCTGCAAGGGGATATAGACAGGCTGGGTGAGTGGGCGGAGATTTGGCAGATGCAATATAATATTGGAAAATGTGAGGTTATGCACTTTGGCAGGAAAAATCAGAGAGCAAGTTATTTTCTTAATGGCGAGAGACTGGAAAGTACTGCAGTACAAAGGGATCTGGGGGTCCTAGTGCAAGAAAATCAAAAAGTTGGTATGCAGGTGCAGCAGGTGATCAAGAAAGCCAACGGAATGTTGGCTTTTATTGCTCGGGGGATAGAATATAAAAACAAGGAGGTATTGCTGCAGTTATATAAGGTATTGGTGAGACCGCACCTGGAATACTGCATCCAGTTTTGGTCTCCATACTTAAGAAAAGACATACTTGCTCTCGAGGCAGTACAAAGAAGGTTCACTCGGTTAATCCCGGGGATGAGGGGGCGGACATATGAGGAGAGGTTGAGTAGATTGGGACTCTACTCATTGGAGTTCAGAAGAATGAGAGGCGATCTTATTGAAACATATAAGATTGTGAAGGGTCTTGATCGGGTGGTTGCAGTAAGGATGTTCCCAAAGATGGGTGAAACTAGAACTAGGGGGCATAATCTTAGAATAAGGGGCTGCTCTTTCAAAACTGAGATGAGGAGAAACTTCTTCACTCAGAGGGTGGTAGGTCTGTGGAATTTGCTGCCCCAGGAAGCTGTGGAAGCTACATCATTAGATAAATTTAAAACAGAAATAGACAGTTTCCTAGAAGTAAAGGGAATTAGGGGTTATGGGGAGCGGGCAGGAAATTGGACATGAAGCTGAGTTCGGATCGGTCAATGCCCTGTGGGTGGCGGAGAGGGCCCAGGGGCTATGTGGCCGGGTCCTGCTCCGACTTCTTGTGTTCTTTAGATTTGTGGTTGGGATCAGATCAGCCATGATCTTATTGAATGGCGGAGCAGGCTCGAGGGGCCGATTGGCCTACTCCTGCTCCAATTTCTTATGTTCTTATGTTCTTATTCGGCCCTTCGAGCCTGCTCCACCATTCAATATGATCATGGCTGATCGTCTATCTCAATACAATATTCCCGTTTGTCGAAGATTTAACAGTCCGCTTTTATGTTCCTTGCAAGTTCACTCTCATTCTCTATTTTCCCTCTTAATCAATCTCTGACCCTTTTTTGCTCCGTTCTGAACTGTTCCCAATCCTCTGGCTTGCTGCATTTTCTGGCAAAATGTTATGATTCCACTTTGCATCGCATCCTAGCCTTTACTTCTTCTGTTCGCCATGGTTGGGCCTCTTGTCCTTTTGTCTTTTTGTGCCAGAATGGAACATATAACAGTTGCAATTCATGCATTCGTTCCTCAAATGTTAGACATTGCCTATTCACCGTCATGCCTTTTAATGAAGGTCTCAAATCTATCATAGCCAACTCACTACTCATACCTTCGATTTAGTACCCTAGTTTCGGATTGCACTCCTTCACTTTCGATCTTAATGAAGAATTGTATCATGTTACGGTCACTCTCCTCTAAAGGACCCCGCACAACAATTTAATTAATCAACCCCTTCTCAATGCACCATACCCAATCTGGAATAGCCTGTTCCCGAATTGGCTTCTCAACATATTGGTTTGAAAAACCATCTCGTGCACACTCCAGGAAATAATGCTCCACAGTATTATTGCTAATTTGGTTTGGCCAGTATATATGCAGATGAAAGTCACCCATGATTAAGTGGGGATTGAGGGATATGGCGGAAAGATGTGTACAGGTGATTGAGGGATGTGGGAGGTAGTTGTGGATAGAGGTTATTTTTTAATGTGGGTAGTTGGGGTTGTGTGATACGGGGAGAAGTTGTACAGGTCGGGATTGAGGGATATGAGGATAATGTGGGTAGGTGGTGTTGACGGATATGGTGAGAGGGTGGGTAAGTGGTAATACTGGATAGAGTGAGAAGGCGGTTTGGTGTGTTTGAGTGATCTGTGGAGATGGTGCGTCGATGAGTTTGTGGGATACTGAGGGAAGGTAGTTACCTGAGAATTGTGGGCAATGCTGAGAAGTTGCGGAGGTGGGATTGAGAGATATGAGGCGAAGGTGCGGAGGTGTTGATTGAGGTATATTGTGATGTGGTTAGTTGGGATTGACTGACATGATGAGAAGTTGGGTAGATGGTTTTGTGGGATTGGGACAACGTGAGTAGTTGGGGATTGAATGATATGGCGTGAAGGTGGTTAGGAGGGATATGGGTCGAAGCTTGGAAGGTGGGGTTTCGAGATTCGTTGAAAAGGTGCGTAGGTGAGTTTAGTCATTTGGTGAGTCGATGGATATGTGTAGATTGAGGAATATTTGGAGAAGATGGGTAAGCATGAGTGAGGGACATTATTGAGAAGGCGGTTAGGTGGGGATTGAGCGTTATGGTGCACAGAAGTTTCGGTGGTGATTGAGAGATGTTTTGAAAATGTGGGTAGGTGGGGTTGAGTGTTATTGGGAGAAGGCGTGTAGCTGTGAATTGAGGGATATGGGTAGGTGTGTCGGCCCGATTGAGGGATATGGTGAGAAGTTGGGTGGTTGTGGATTGAGGGATATGGTGAGAAGTTGATTAGTGGGATTGAGGTATAAGGAGCTAATATGGGTTGGTGGGGATTGAAGGAATTGTTGAGAAGGTCGGTAGTTGTGGATTGAGGGATAAGTGGGGAAGGTGGGTCGGTGTGGATTGACGGATGAGATGAGAATGTGAGTAGGTGGGGTTGAGGGATATGTGTAGAAGGTGCTTAAGTAGGGATTTAGTGAAATGATGGGATGGTGGGTGGTGGGGATTGTGGGATATTGTGAGAAGGTGGGTAGGTGGGGTTGAGGCATGTGGAGAGAAAGTGTGTAGGTGGGTAGGTGCGATTGAGGGATATGGCGAGAGGTTGGGTGGGTGAGGATTGTGGTCTTTGGGGATGTGGATAGGAGTGTCGGAGGAATCTGGTCTGAAGATGGTAGGTGTGGATTGAGGAATATGGGGAGAAGATAGGTAGGTGTGAGTGAGGGATATGAGGAGAAGCTGGTTAGTTTGGGTTTGAGGGATATGGTGGGAATGTGTGTTGGTTGGGATTGAGGGGTCTTATGAGAATGTGAGTAGGTAGGGTTGAGTGTTATGGGGAGAAGGTGTGTAGCTCTGGTTTGAGGGATATGCGAGGTGTTTAGGTGGTATTGAGAGATATGGTGGGAAGTTGTGTCGGTGGGATTGAGGAATAAGGTGATAATGTTGGTAGGTGGGGATTGAGGTATTTGTTGGTAAGATCGGTCGGTGGCGATTGAGGGATACGGGGGATGATGGGTAGTTTGGAATTGAGGGATTTTGTATGAAGATGGGTAGGTGTAATTGAGTGAAATGGGGAGAAGGTGGGTAGGTGGGGTCGACGGATATGGTGAGGAGTTGTGTAAGTGTGATTGTGGGAAATGTTAATAAGGTGGGTAGGTTGTGATTGAGAGATATTGTGAGAAGGTGGTTAGGTGGGGTTGAGTGATCTTGGTAGAAGGTGAGTCGGAGGTAGTGAGAGGTATGGAGGTGAACTTTGGTAGCCGTTTGTGGTGTATATGTGGAGAAAGTGATTATGTGGAGTTTGAGTGAAATGTGGAGAATGTGTTTAAGTGGGGATTGATGGATATTGTGTGAATGTGTGTCGGTGGGGTTGAGTGATATGGGGAGAAATTCGGTCGTTGGGGTTGCTGGATATGGTGAGAAGGTGGTAAGTTTTGTTGAGGGATATTTTGAGAAGGTTTCGGTTGTTGTGTTGACTGATATGAGGAGAAGATCGGTAGGTTGGAGTCTCTCCCACTTTCCCTGTCCCCTCCCTCTACCCCTCTCTCCATTTGTGTGTCTCACTCTTCTCGCTTTCTACTCGTGCTCTCTCTCTACTCGCTCTCCCGACCCTCTCTCTCTCTCGGCCTCTCTCTCTCTCTGTCTGTCACACTCTCCTCACTCTCTACTCGCTCTCACCCTCTACTCCATGTCTCTCCCACTTCCTCCCTCTCTCTCTCTCTGTTCACTCTTTGACACATCCCCATCCATTACTCTTTGTCTTCCGTTTCTCTGTCTCCCCTGTTTCTCTCTGTTTCTTTATCTGTCTGTCTCTTTCTTTCTCCCTCACCACCACCATCTCTCTGTCTGTATTATTCAGACTCTCACAGTCTGTCCGCCTCTCTCGCTGACAACCCCCGCCCCCCCTCACCCACACGCATATCCTCATATTCCCTCTCGGTGTCTCTCTGCCTCTCCACTGTGACTCCATCTTTCGTTCTTCACTCTTTCCCCTCACTCTCACCATCTACTCTCCAACTCTCTCCCTCTCCACCTCTCTCAATCACGAACTCTCTCCCTTTCTCTATATCTCACCTTCAATTTCACGCTTCCCCTTTACTCTTTCTCGTTGCCTCTGCCACTTTACTCTGTGCGACTACACTCTGTGCGAATACACTCTCTGACCCAGCCCCATCTCTCTGTCTCTCTTTCTCCGTATCTCTCACCCTCTGACCATCCCCGTCTCATCCTCTCTCTATCTGTCCCTCCCTCTGTCTCTCTCCCTATACTCTTTAACTATGTCTCTTTCTCTCTCCCTCTGACTCTTTCCCTCTGATTCTCTTTCTTTCCCGGTACTTACCCTCCACTCTCTTTCTCTCTCTCTTTCTGTCCGAGTCTCTCTGCGTCTACACTTCTATCTCTGTCTCTAATCGCTGTCTCTCTCTCTGTCTCCCTCAATCTACACTCTCTGATCCATCCCCGTCTCTCACTCTCTGTCTTCCTTTTTTCTCTGCCTCCCCTGTTTCTCTCTCTCTGTCTGTCTGTTTCTCCCTCTGTCTGTCCCTTTCTTCTCCCTCACACGTCCTATTTCTCTGTCTCGATTATGCTTACCCTTACAATCTGCCTGTCTCTCTGCCATTCTCAATGTCGTCATTCTCCCTCTCTCTGTTTCTGTCTCCCGGTCTCTCTCCCTCTAATCTGTCTCTCATTCTCCACTCTCCGTCTCAACTCTCCATCTCCACTCTCCGTCTCCACTCTTCTTCTCCAACCTATGCCCGTCTCTCCCTTTCTCTCTTCCTCCCTCCGCCCTCTCTGTCTGTCTGTTTGTTCCTCTGTTTCTGTCTTTCATTCTTGCTCCCCCACTATCTCTCTGTCTCTATAATTCTGTCTCTCTCGCTGTGTCTCTCTCTCTTCTGATTCTCTGCCTCTCTATGCTATCTCTCTGTCACCCACTCCATCGCTCTCTCCCCCCCTCTGCGTCTCTCTCTCTGTCTCTCTCTCTTCCCCTCATCAATCTCCCCCTTTACCCGCGTCTCTCCCTCTCCGTCTGTCTCTGTTTCTGTCTCCCCAGTTTCTCTCATTCTCTTGCTCTCTCCTCTCTGTTTCTCTTTCTCTTTGTCCGCTGTCTGTTTCTCTTGTTCACTCTCCCCAACTATCTGTCTATGTCTTTATTTTTCTCTCTCCCTCCCACTCCCCATTTCTCACTCGTTTTGCGTATGTCTCTCTTTCTCTTGCCCATTTCTCTGTCTCTCTGCTCCGTCACGGCTGATCAGCAGCGCCGCCTGCTTGAGGTTGTGGTCTGTGGTGACATTGACCAGGAACGTCGGAACAGGAGTTGGCCATTTCGCCCTTTTAGACTGTTACGCCATTCAATGGGATCATGGCGGATCTCTGACCGAACTTCATTTACCCGCCTTAATCCCATAGTCCCTGAACACATGGTTAACAAAAATCTATCGATAAAATTAACAACTGAGCTAACATCAACTTCCGTTTGCAGAAGAGAGTTCAAACATCTCCCACCCTTTGCGGGTAGAAATGTTTCATAACTTCACTCCTCGAAGTTCTGGCTCTAATTTGTAGGCGATGTCTCCTGGTCCTCGATTCCCCAACCAGCGGATATAGTTTCTCTCTATCTACCCTATCAGTTCCCCTTAATATCTTGAAAAATTAAAACAAATCACCCCTTAATCTTCTAAATTCCAGAGAATGCATCGCTAGTTTGTGTAATCTCTCTTCAAAATTTAACCCTTGATGTCCAGGTGGCATTCTAGTAAATAAAGACAAACAGAGTTTTAACAGCTCGGTAAGTTTTAATGACTGCCAAACAAGTAAAGATTATCTTTTAAAAACGAGGGCTCTCATATCACTACTTATTTTATTAGTTTTTGGTTATTGAAGAAGAATTAAAATTACAATATTATTTTTTAAACTTTTCCCTTCTGTCTCTTTAACTTAATTCTATTATTTCATTGGTTTTTGATTTTTTAAATTTACAATGCCACACAGAATGCCAACTTGAAAGGAATGAATTCTGCTTGATTGTTTGAGCAATGCAGCCTGATTCTGTGGGCGGGACTTCTCGTCCTCACGAATTTTGTGGGCGTGTCTTCTCTTCACACACATTTCCAGCTGCGCAGCAAATCACGCTGCTCAGAGGCTGGGTTGATGATGCAAAATTTTTGTGAAGTTCGAAATCAAGGAATTCATCGCCACAGAGCCTACAGTCAGTATTTTTGTTAATTTAATTCGCAAGAGCTGCAGTGAGCGTTGCCTCGCCGCTCGCAGCGATTTCTGGCCCAATGTCTCCTGCCGCTCTGCCAATTTCCTAACCAGGTCAATCATTTCCCCTCAATTCCATCAGCTTCAACTTTAGCTAACAGTCTCTTCTGAGGGACTTTATCGAATGCCTTTTGGAAGTCCATATGAACAACATCTATAGACATTCCGCTGTCCACTACTTTAGTCACCTCTTCAAAACAAAATCCATGCTGGCTCTTACTGATCAGCTGAAAATGTTCAAGGTGTTCAGTCACTATCCTTAATGAGAGACTCGAGTAATTTCTCGAAAACGGATGTTTGGCGAACTGGTCTATAATTCCCTGGTTTGCTACTGGCACCTTTCTTAAATAGTGGAGTGACATGTGCAGTTTTCCAATTTAGATAAATGTTCATGCACCGTTAGGCTGTTAATTATATCTGCCTCATTACTCATTATTAATTCGAGTAAAGCCTGCACCCTTGTTGGTCCCAGGACATATTGTTGCAGAAAGCTTTCCTGAACCTACTCAAGAAATTCGTTACCTTTCTGACATGAGCTCGTCTGTTTATCCCATTCCATATGAAGGTTAAAATCTATCACCATTAAAACCACACTGCATTTGCTACATGCGTGTCTAATCTCCGCATTTATACATTGTGCCGCTTCACAGCTACGACAAGGGGGTCGATACACAACCCCCACTTTGGTCTTAAATCCTTTTCTATTTCCTAATTCGACCCATAAAGTTTCCACTGCCTGCCTCCCTCTCGTTATGTCCTCTCTTATCATGAAGTAATTACATCCTTAATCACTTAGGATAGTCCTCCCCCTTTACCCATTTTTTCTATCATTCCTATGACCTTATAACCTGATATATTCAGTTCCCATTCCTGACTGTTGAGCAGCCATGCCTCAGTAATGGCCAACATGTCGTGCCCTGTCGGTTGAATTTGTGCCCGAATTTCATTCAATTTGTTGCTTATACTCCATGCGTTTGTATAAAGAACGCTTATTTGGGCCACACACCCTACCCATATTGTAATATTGTATTTCTCACACTTTCCTTATTTCTATCTCCAGATTTAATTACTTTACATCTTTCAGTTTTTCATTTACCTGTAGTACCTAAAGCATAATTTCTGACTATCACTCTACTCTCTTCCTTTATATTCTGGAATTTTTATTTATATTACTTTTCCAATGAGCCATACCCCCATTTACTAGTTTATGGCCTTATTTATCCATGGCGCTGTGACCCTGTTCCCACCGAGGTCAGGTGGAGCCGGTTCCAACGGTACAATTCCTTCCTGTCCCAGTACAGGTGCAAGTGTCCCACGAAATGGAACCTCTCCTTCCCACACCACTCCTTCATCAATGTATTCACCTCTCTAATCTGCTAATCCCAACGACTATTTGCACGTGGCTCAGGTAATAATCCAGAGATTATAACCCTTGAGTGCCTGTTTTTTTAAAAAAAAATGCTCCTGATACTCTCAGTGTCTGGACTGTGATCACCTCTCTCAGTGTCTGGACTGTGATCTCCTTTCTCAGTGTCTGGACTGTTATCTCCTCTCTCAGTGTCTGGACTGTGATCCTCTCTCTCAGTGTCTAGACCGTAACCTCCTCTCTCAGTGACTGGACTGTGATATCCTTTTAGTGTTAGAACTGTGATCACCTCGCTCAGATTCTGGACTGTGATCACCACTCTCACTGTCTGGGCTGTGATGTCCTCTCTCAGTGTCTGGACTGTGATCACCTCATTCAATGCCTGGTCTGTGATCTCCTCTATCAGTGTCTGGACTGTGATCTCATCTCTCAGTGTATGGACTGCGATCTCCTCATTCAATGCCTGGTCTGTGATCTCCTCTATCAGTTTCTGGACTGTGATCTCCTTTTTCAGTGTATGGACTGTGATCCTCTCTCTCAGTGTCTAGACCGTGACCTCCTCTCTCAGTGACTGGAATGTGATATCCTTTTAGTGTTTGGACTGTGATCACCTCTCTCAGATTCTGGGCTGTGATCACCACTCTCTGTGTGCGGGCTGTGATCTCCTCTCTCACTGTCTGGACTGTGATCCTCTCTCTCAGTGTCTAGACCGTGACCTCCTCTCTCAGTGTCTGGACTGTGATCCTCTCTCTCAGTGTCAAGACCGTGACCTCCTCTCTCAGTGACTAGACTGTGATATCGTTTTCGTATTTGGACTGTGATCACCTCTCTCAGATTCTGGACTGTGATCACCACTCCCAGTGTCTGGACTGTAATCTCCTCTCTCAGCGTCTGGACTCTATTCTCCTCTCTCAGTGTATGGACTGTGATCGCCTCTCTCACTCTCTGGGCTGTGATCCACTCTCTCAGTGTCTGGGCTATGATCCACTCTCTCAGTGTCTGGTCTGTAATCTCCTCTCTCAGCGTCTGGACTCTATTCTCCTCTCTCAGTGTATGGACTGTGATCTCCTCTCTCACTCTCTGGGCTGTGATCCACTCTCTCAGTGTCTGGACTGTGATCTCCTCTCTCAGTGTGTGGACTGTTTTCTCCACTCTCAGTGTCTGGACTGCGATCTCCTCTCTCAGTGTATGGACTGTGATCTCCTCTCTCAATGCCCGGTCTGATCTTTTCTCTCAGTGTCTGGACTGTGTTTTCATCTCTCATTGTCTGGACTACGATCTACTCTCTCTGTGTCTGCACGATGGTGGGCACTGGGATTGATGCCCCCAATGATACAATTGCCACACTGAGCACTGACATGTGAAGGAACTGCTCGAGTAACTGAACACCAGTGAGAGACAGAACCTTCCGTTGTGAACAGAAAGATTTTTGTAATAACAGCGCCCACCAACATAAACACTGTCACGAACTTAATGCTTTGGAATATGAGGCATGGCAAATATCAACCACCTTCGTTTAAACTGTTCCCAGGACAGGTATAAAATGGGTCAGATATAAATGGATCACTGTCACATCAAACACTCCCAGTGCAGGTGAAGTAGGGGTTAGATATAGAGTAAAGCTCCCTCTACACTGTCCCGTCAAACACTCCCAGGGCAGGTACAGGGTTAGAAACAGAGTTAATCTCCCTCTATACTGTCCCAACAAACACTCCCAGGGCAGTAACAGGGTTAGAAACAGAGTAAAGCTCCCTCTATAATGTCCCATCAAACACTCCCAGGGCAGGTACAGGGTTAGAAACAGAGTAAAGCTCCCTCTACACTCTCCCATCAAACACTCCTAGCGCAGGTGAAGTAGGGGTTATATATAGAGTAAAGCACCCTCTACGCTGTTCCATCAAACAATCCAAGAGCAGGTACAACACAGGTTAGATACAGAGTAAAGCTCCTTTCACACTGTCCCATCAGACACTCCCAGGGCTGTTACAACACAGGTGAGATGCAGGGTAAAAGTCCCTCTGCACTCCCCCATGCTCTGTGTGTGGGTCTCAATCCCACACCGGGTGATATCTACTGACGGAGACCGGGATGGAGCCTGTGCCTTTCCCTGAGATCAATGCCTTCCCCCATTCTCGCTCATTCTCCCTTCCATCGATGCTCTGCTCCAGTCTTTCAGTCCGATTGATGTTAAGATACAATTTGCTGTTATTGTCGACATTCTTCCTGGAACAAATCCATTGAAGCAGCAACAAGTGGCTATTGTTCAGCTGCCAACAGCCCACAGGCATTTCCAAAACATCTCCTTCTGCCTCGATTTACTTATCCCTCCTCTCTTTCTCGATATTCTGTTCCTAAAACTCAATCTCTTTCTCTGTCTGTCTCTGTCTGTCTCTCTCGTGCTCTCTCTCTCTCTCCCTCTACTCTCTGTTTCTCCCTTTACTCTCTCTCTTTCTCTTACCACCACATAGACTGTACAGCACAGAAACAAGCCACTCGTCCCAAAGAGTCCACGCCGTTGTTTATGCTACACATGATCCTCCTTTCACCCTTGTTCATCGAACCCAATCAACATATCCTTCGATTCCCTTTTCCCTCGTGTATTTATCTAGCTTCCCCTTAAAAGCATCCTTGCTCGTCGCCTCAACTCGTTTGTGGTAGCCAGTTGCTCACTCTCTCCACTCCCTGGGGAAAGGAGTGTCTCCTGAATTAATATTGGATTTATTAGTGACTATCTTAGATTTATAACCCCTAGTTCTGCTCCCTCCCGCGGGTGGAATCATCTTCTCTCCGTCTACCCTATCAAACCCTTCATTAAACTTAAAGACTTCTATGACGTCACTCCTCAGTCGTCTCATTTCCAGAGAAAAGACATCCAGCTTGTTCTCTCCTCTGATCTCCGTATTTCTGTGTAGGGTCAATATTTCCTGTTTGAAGTCTTTGTTTCATTAATTGAAAGCTTTTCATGCCCCAGTTCCCCTCAGTGGGTTGTGATCTCCAGTGTGAACGAGCCGTCTCCGGGTTTAGGCTCTGAACAGGAAATTGAGTCTTCGACCCAGGACTGACAGGACACTCTTTTTAAACAGGCGCAGAATGACCCGGGACTGACAGAACACCCCTTTTAAACTGGGGCAGATTGATCCGGGACTGACAGCGCACCCCTTTTAAACAGACTCAGAATGATCCGGGACTTACAGCACATCCCTTTTCAACAGATACCGAATGATCCGGGATAGACAGGACGCCCCTTTTAAACAGGCACGGAATGATCCCGGGCTGACAGGACACCCCTTTTAAACAGGGACAGAATGATCCGGGACTGACAGCACCAACGTGAAAATGCTTCTCCGATGCTCTGTTCTGAGTGAATTTCCTTCCAAACTTTGCATTTATAATTCGCTCAAAAACAAAGAGCAGAAACTGCGCTCTTAATAAAAAGAAGGTTCACTACCTTAACAGGTATCGAACCCGCCATCTTTGTAATATCAATTGCACGCTTTAAACAACGGAGCTGATCGACCATGGCCGAACGATGGCTGTTGTGCTTTCATTTTACTTTGCATTGATGGCGTTCCCGGGAAACAAATCCTCTGCAGCTGCCAATCAAACAAACCGTTGGAGCGAACTTCCTGCATGCAACCAACCACAAGCAGTCTGCAGCTGTCAATCAACCCACATTTCCCCAGGGAGACTGCCTGCAGTCTGCAGTCTGCAGCTGTCAATCAATCCCCTGTCTTGCCCAGGGAGACTGCCTGCAGTCGACAGTCTGCAGCTGTCAATCAATCCCCTGTCTTCCCCAGGGAGACTGACTGCAGTCTGCAGTCTGCAGCTGTCAATCATCCAGTCACCACAATCCACTCTATCTACTCCCGTCATAATTTCATGTACCTCAATTAAATCTCGTCTCAGCCTCCTTTGTTCCGAAGAAAACAACCCGAGCCTATCCAATTCTGTCCCACAGCTAAAATTATCCAGCACTGGCGATATCCTCGTCAATTTCACCCGCCTCCCCTCTTGTGCAATCACACCTTTCCGGTAATGTGGTGATTTCCCCTCCCTGTGATGCTCTGATCCTTATTCTCTCTCGGACTCTCTCTCTCTCTCATTCTACTCTCTCTCTCTGTCATGTTTTTATCACTCGTTTTGTCGCCGTCTCACCCTCTCTCTGTTTGTCTCCCATGTTTCTCTCTCTCTCTCTCTCTCTGTTTCTCTCTCTGTCTGGCCCTCTGTCAGTTTATCTCCCTCTCCCCAATGTCTTTCTCTGTCTTCCCCTCTGTCTCTGTTTCTCTTCTTGTGCTCACCTTCTCTCTCTCATTTGCGAACTAGGGGTGCAGAAGCTGTGATCAGCTCATTCAATGTGTTCAGAGTACAGGCTGGGGTCAGTGTGAAATTGTTTGTGTTTGGATAGTCCTGTTGCATCAGTGTGAAATTGTTTGTGTTTGGATATTCCTGTTGCACCCCTAGTTCGCAAATGAGCTGCTCAGGGTGTGCAAGGCCCACCAGTGGCCTGTGGTCCTGGAAGACTTTGCCATTGCTCGAGAGGGAAGCCTGCTTTTGGTTCTAAGTTGTGCCGCACCTCTGCCCCCACCTCTCATCCAACCTCGATTCCTGAACTAATTTTATTACCTTCCATCTTCAAGTGACATATACACCCTCTTCTTTATCCAGGAATTATACATGCCTCTGATTTGCTTCTCTCTGTAAATCTTCTGGACCTTGTTTTTCATCATTTTTGACAGTAGGTCTCTGTAACTGAATCTGTTTGTTCATTTTCTAATTTGATCTGAAATGTTTGAATAGCTGGCAAGCAATACCTGCTATTCTGCCAAGCGTATTTCCACAAACAAAGATGAATCTAGGGAGCCGGAATTAACCTTGTGAACCTTCGTTTCACCTCCTCTCAGGCAACTTCTTAACTTAGAAAGAAGACAAGGACAGAAAGAGAAAGTGAGTTAGTGAAAGGCAGCTAGGAAACAGTGACAGGTGGAAATAAGAAAGAGAGAGACTTAGAGAGAGCGAGAGAGAGAAGAGAGGGTAGGAGAGAGAGAATGAGGCAGAGAGATAGAAAGGAGGGAGGGAAGATACAGCAGCAGAGATGGAAAGGAAGAGAATGAGGCAGAGATAGAAAGAGGAGAGAGAGACAGGAACTCGACAGAAGTGGCGAGAAACAACAAGGCAGAGAGAAGAAAGAGGGAGGATACAGATGGAGTGAGGGGGAATTAGTGCGAGGCAAGAAGAGGGAACGTGAGATAGAGAAGAGAGGAAGGCAGGAAGTGTAAGAGAGACGAGGCAGAGTGAAATAAGCGAGAGGTAGAGAGAGAGGGATTGAGAGAAAGAAAAAAGAATCCCCGTAAAGGTGAATGAAAGAGGGAGAACGAGGCAGGGAGTGACTCAGCCAGAGATAAATAAACAGAGGCAGAGAAATCAGAGGCAGAGAAAGAAAAGCATAGAGAGAAATAAAATAAGTCAAAGAGGGAAAGAGTGAGATAAAACGAGACCGAGGGATTTGGCAGAGGCAGGGAGAGAGAGACAGAAGGTGGAACAGATTTTGTCCCTGCTTCCGTGCACAGTTAAATATTTCATATATTTTTTATTCTTCTATAATAATAGCGCTGTTGGATTATAATCACAGATTTTGAACCCATAAAATTTTGCTCAATAAGTATTGATTTTGAGACAGTTACTGATGTCAGAGCAGGTTCATCCAGCAGCATCGAGTTATACTGCCAGCGACACATGGGTCTCTGGTCAATCGCCCTCTGCGTTGACACATCAAACTCTCCCAGGGCAGGTACAGCAAGGGTTAGAAGGAGAAAAAAGCTCCATTTACACTGCCCCCATCAAATACTCCCAGGGAAGGAACAGCACGGATTAGATACAGAATAAAGCTCCCTCTACACTGTCCCATCAAACATTCCCAGGGCAGGTACAGCACGGGTTAGATTCAGAGTAAAGCTCCCGCTTCAATGTCCGATCAAACAATCTGATGGGCCTGATGCAATGCGCGTCTCCTTCCAATCTTGAACCATGAACGGTCAGAGAGCTGACACTCTGGGACACCTGTCTTATCTCAGTAACTTTCTGAATGTGTGATTAGGCACTTTCAGAGATTCCCTGCTGTGGTCTCCTCTTCCCATTACCTACAATTCCCACATCTTCCCGCAGCCTCATAAGACCCCTGAACACCTCGGACACAATGATCCAAAAGAGAAACAAGACACGGATATGAAGCTGTGATCAATGCAGTGAGATTTATTTCTGAGTACAGCCCATTATTCAGACAGCAGTAATACAGGGTCAGGGGTTGTGGGATCTACACAATCAAACAGAGCCTGCTCCCCGTGAACGAAGGTTTCATTCAGTGAGAACTTGGAGAGCTCGGGCTGGTGAGAATCCATCACTGGATCTTTCACTCGTTCGGTCCACAACATTGTAACCCATCGCCGCAGAATTTCGGCAGATTCTCCTCGTTTGTGTGACAGGATCCTGTACGACACATTCCTACAAGAGGGCTGCATCTGTCCTTGGCATCTAAAATCCAAAATGAAGAGTTAATTAATTGACCGTTCTGGACATAGAGGGAGGGAGAACAATGAGAAAACATGAAGCTGAGTCTGTCCGTGTTACTGGGACTGACTCTGGACCACACATGAACCTCAGCTCATTTGTACTTCAATAAACCTCACCCTGACCCCTCCCCGACCGGTAGAGACTCACTCTTTGTTCTCAAGGGCAGCCCAATAGTTTTTCCACAGAATGGAGCCAACCGTTCGCGCTTTCTGAGACTAGAGACAAAGAAAAGAATGATCTCACATTTATATGGAGCCTTTCCCGTTAACAGAAGGGCCCGAAGAGTTTCACAGACAAAGGATTATTTCTGAAGTACCGACACTGTTTTGTAACCAAATTGCTCACAGCAAAGTCCCACAAACAGCAAATTAGATTTGACAGAGTGGGGAGTTTCTGGTGATGTTAGTTGAGAGAGTGATGTTGGTCCAAGAAACCAGGAGAACTCCCAGCTCTTCAAATAATGCGATCAAGTGTTTCCTGACCCATGAACAGGTAGACAAGGTCTCCTTTTAACGATTCATTCAAAAGATGACACCTCCAACAGTGCTGCACTCCCCCAGTGCTGGGCTGTATGTACTGGAGTGGGACATCAACCCTTAACTTGTTCACTCAACTCCCAACTGAGGTAAACTGACACCCTCCTCCTGAAAATTGATAGTTTCACCGCTTGACTCCTCCACTTATTTAGTGTCCTCATATCCTGATCTCTATGAAGGCTGCAGAATTATTAGAATTCAGAAACCTATTTTGAAACCCTTTTGATCCAATCCCCTCCCCTCATGTTATGAAAATCTGACTCATCTCTGGGGATCGGTTCCTCTGACGCCTCCAGTATCGATCCCAATTCACGATTCTTTGTCTGTGGGTCTGAGCAGCGAGTGTGGGGGAAAGGGACTGAAGGAGCTCCCGTCCGCACACTCACATTTTACAGCAGGTAACACGGATCGGGAGCAGGAACTGTGAGTTTCCCCCTCCATCGTCGCTGGGTACTGAAGCCAATTACAGACTTTCCCAAACAGGTCAATTCTCCGGCTGAGATCCGGTAACTCGGCACTGGCCAGTAATTTGTGCTGCAATTCTTGGTCTGTTTGGATCCTCACACAACACCCACCATTCCCACTCCCCGCTCAGGTACCGACTAAACAATCCGACGATTTTCCTGTGGAACTGGTTGAGGTTAAATTCTTCATTCATTGTTACACTATTACAATAATGTTCATTTAAGCAATCAAACCGTGAGCTTCAGTCAGAGAATAAAATAGTTTAAACAAAAATTGGTATTGAGAGATCAAATAAACTTACTTTTTTCAAAGAAAGAAGATCCGATACCTATAACACTTCCACTGAACAGATGTCGAGCAGTGATGGACTGAGTCAGCACCAGGAATACAAATACCAAAATTAGAACTTTCGCCATCTTCCGCTGAGTTCCTCAGAGTCAGGATCAGACGGCTGGAGTTCACAAATTTTGTATCTGGTCTTAGAGAGTTTGCTGTATTTATAATCACATAAAAGGGGAGTGACTCTCTGAAAAGATCCTGGTAAAAGGACTTTCCCTTCTGTATGACGGTGGATCAGTTGGCAGCTTGCCTCAGTTGGCAGTTCTCTATCTTTCAGATCACAAGGTTGTGTTTTTGGCCCCACTTCAGGGTTTGAAACATGAGCTCATCTGACAGGTTGTACCAGGTACAAAAGCAGGACATTTAATGGTTAACTCCACCCCCACTATTGCTTCCACAGGAGCTCTAAATCTGCCCCCTCTCTCCTGTTCCCTCCTCGTGCCCTTTAATATACCACTTAAATTGATCTCAAATCCACCGAGCCCACTTCAAGCAGTGATGGATTAATTCAACACCAGGACTCCAAAGAACGAGAGCAGCGATTTCATCAGTTTTGGCAAGGAGTTTGCTGCATTTTATCATCACACACACGGGGACTGACCGGTCTCTGAAAATATCCTGGGAAAAGTTGCTTCCATCCTGTATGACTGCTGATCAGTTGACAGGTGGACTAAGCTGTCAGTTCTTTATCTTTCAGATCACAAGATTGTGAACTTGGACCCAACTGAAAGGCTTAACATGTGAGTTCCGCTGACAGGATGTGCCAGGTAGACGAACAGGGCATTTAACCCATCAACTCCAAAGACAGTATTCTCCCCACATGAAGCCTGCATCGAGCCCCTCGCTCCTGCTTGCTCCCTGTGCCCTTGAGTATTTTCCAGCCTGATCGCTCTTCTACCGTTAAACAGGCACAGAATGATTCGGGACTGACTGCACATCCCTTTCCAATGGATACAAACATAAAATGATCCGGGACTGAGAACGCACCTTTTTAAAAGACATCGACACAAAATGATCCGGTATTGACTGCACAATCCTTTTAAATCGACATCGACACAGAATGATGGGGGATTGAGTGCACATCCCTTTTAAAAAAAACATACACACAGAATGATCCGGCACTGACTGCACACCACTTTTAAACAGACATAGACACAGAATGATCCGGCACTGACGGCAGACCCATTTTCAACAGATACAGAATGATCCGGAACGACAGGACACCAAGATTAAACAGACAGTGACACATTATGATCCAGGACTGATGTATGTTATTGACCTGAACTTAGGTAAACAGTATATAATTTAAAGTTTTCAGCAGACAAGAAACTCAGAAACGTGGTGAACAATGTGGCGAACTGTAATAGTGTTTAGGAGGACACAGAGAGACTGGTGAAATGGGTGGAACCATGGCAGATGTAATTTAACACAGAGAAGTGCAGTGAGACATTTGCTGGAAGAATGAGGAGAGGCAATATAAATGAAATCGTACAATTTTAAAGGGCGAGCAGGAACAGAAAGATTTGGGGGTATATGTGTGCACATCTTTGAAGGTTGACAAGTTGAGAAGGCTGTAAAAAACATATGGGATCCTGGGCTTTATTAATGGAGGCATAGAGTATGAATGCAAGAAAGTTTTGCGAAACATTTATTATACACCGGTTAGGCCTCAGCTGGAGTATTGCGTACAATTCTGGACACCACTCTTTAGGAAGGATGTCAAGGTCTTGGAGAGGGCACAGTCGAGGTTTTCCAGGATGATACCAGCGATGAGGGACTTCAGTTATGTGGAGAGATTGGAGAAGCTAGGATTGTTCTCATTGGAGCAGAGAAGGTTATGGGATACCAATAGAGGTATTCAAAATAATGAGGGGTTTTGATAGAGCAAGTAGGGAGAAAGTGTTCACTTTGGCAAGTGGATCGGTAACCAGAGGTAATAGATTTAAAATAATTGGCCAACGAACGAGAGGGGAAATGAAGCGATTCTTTCACACGGAGGGTTATGAAGATCGAGAACGCATTACCTGAAAGTTCCTATCAGGCTCGATAGGACCTTTCAAAAGGCAATTGGACATGTACTTGAACAGGACTAATTTGCAGGACAATGTGGAAAAAGCTGGGAAGTGGAATTAAATTGGACAGTTCTTTCAAAGAACCGGCACAGGCCCGACGGGACGAAGGGCCTCGTTCTGTTCTGTAAGAACGTATCATTCTATGATTCTCTAAACCTGCAAACTTCTTTCATCTCTATTTGACATCATCAGGAGGCGTTTACCATTCTTTGTGTTTCTGGACTTCTGAAGTGTGGTTGAACCGTGAGACAAAAGTTTCCTGTAATTAGTGCGGGAGGAAGCTATCAGTGTAAATATCAGATATACACGTGGATGGTTCACTGGGTACCGTGGGAACCAGATACACTGCTCATTCCGGTTATTTGTCCAGCAGAACAGAGCGACCATTCTCTTCAACTGTACTCACCAGAAGGAAAATGAAACAAACTGAACTGTTCTGTTATCTTCTGCTGGTTTATGCCCACTCATAGAGAACGTGACCTAGAGAGAGAGACTGAGAGATTGGATTGGCTTTTTCACTTTGTAATCGATTATCCTTTGTATTTATTGTAAGAGGCGGTTCCATCCCTAACGTCCCGTGCCTGACATTCTCATTGATACTAAGATATGTTGTAAAATAGTTTCTACCAATTGCACGTTGCAGATAAAAGCTGAACATCGAAAACGGCTTTGAAACCAGTTTCGCTTCGCACCCTTGAGTAGGAGATGGGTTGCTGGTTGTAACGAAAGAAGTTTGTAAAATCAGCCCTTCAGAGCAGTATCGGTGAAATGTGTTCTGGACACATTCTATGAGATGCCTGTTGTACAATAAAGGGGCGCTTACACACAGTAATTCCAGAATTCTTACCTTGTTGGCTCCCGAACTATTACAAATCGCGCCCTCGGATATTTTTTCCTTAAATTCACAATGAATAAATATCACTGAGGTCAAAAAAGGCCCCGCGATAAAGCGAACCCAGGATGTCCTATTTATTAAACAAGTGCTTTGACCAGCTAAACCAAGGCGCCAAATCACCGAGATCGATCAGCTACCGCACAGCAGAGAAGGTTGGTTTGAGGAGTATCCTCATCGCTTCTCTTGCCTATTTCCGGCAGGTTTCCCGATACTGCCAGTGTCTCTCGCTCTGTTTATCTGTGTCAATGTGTGAGTTGATTCTAATTGAAGACGCCTGCTTGTGTTTGTTTCTTATACGAAATAAATGAGGAGATCAGAGAATTCTCCTTCTGACACTGGGGAACTAATGAGACAAATTTATAGCAAGATATTGTTTATTATGATGCAGCAAAGAAAATCTGCCATCTTGAATGATTTCGGTTCAGTTTCCTCCAAAAACAAACTGTGACCCCCAACCTATTTCCAACACAGCGCCTTTAAGTTGATGCCAGACACGCTATTATTGAACCTCAGGCTGTCGTCAGCGCACTGATGACCTTCAAGTTTCTATGGGCTCTTCAGGCACTTCGTGTGACACAAGAGCTTTCCAATCCCGTCCAGCTCCTGGAGACGGAGACATCCGTCAGAAGCAGCATTCGCCGCTAGGGGCGATATCGCGCTCGAATTAATCGCCTGCCGTCAGCAGAAGGCAGCAAATCCAAAACAAAGCATTGCGGACAGCGTCTGGAAAACAGTTAACCGTTCAGTGTGCAGACTTTCGTGAGAGCTCCAAACAGGACCCGGGGAAGTTTTAAACTGTGTATGTGGATATAACTGCGCTTTTGCTTTATAAAATATCGGAGTATACATTTGAGTATGACGTTTATAAATGAAGTATGGGTATGAATGAGTGTGAGGTTTATATTGAAGAGTGGGTGTGTGTGAATCGGTTAGGTTCACCCCAACGCAAACCTTAACTCTAATGTTTATAGCAACGTAGGAGCAGAAGTCGGTGATTCAGCCCCTCGAGCCTGCTCCATCATTTTATTGGATCATGGCTGGCCTGTATCTTAACTCAATCTACAACCTTGGTTCCCTAACCCGTCGTACGCTTGCCAAACAAAAATCTCTCAATCTCAGTCTTGAAATTTTCAATTGGCCCAGCCTCAACAGCTTTTTGGGGCAGAGTGTTTCAGATTTCTAGTCCTCTCTGTGTGAAGAACTATTTCTTGACATGAACCCTGAACTGCCTGGCTCTAATTTAAAGGTTATGCCCCCTTGTTCTTGACTCTCCAGCAGAGGAAATATTGTCTCTCTATCAACACGATCAACTCCTTTAATCATCTTAAACACCACAATATTTAAGGGAATGCAAGCATCGTATGTGTTTTCTGTCCTCAAAATGTAACCCTATTAGCCCCAGTAATATTTTGGTGAAACTGCTCTGCACCCCTTCGAAGGTCAGTATGTCCTTCCTGATTTGCGGTGTCCAGAACTGAAGACAGTACTCGAGATGTGGTCTATCCAGAGTTTTATATAACTTTAACATCACTTACACCCCTTTATATTTTAACCCACTTGAGAAAGGGGCCAACATTCCATTAGTCTTTTTTATTATCTTTTGTCCCTGTCCACCAGGTTTTAATGATTTCTGTACTCGGACCCCCAATTCCATCTGCTCATCCACAGTTCCTAGCTTCTCGTCATTTAGATAATATTCCGATCTATCAATCTTAGTTCCGAAGTGGATGACCTCATACTTCTCCATGTTGAACTCCATCCAAAACAGTTTTTTCCACGTAATTATCTACCAATATCCTTTTGCACATTTCAGCTCCTATCTACACTATTTACTGTACCACCTGACTTGGCATCGTCAGCAAACTTGGATGTCTAGCTCTCCATTCCTTCATCTAAGTTATTTATAAATATAGTGAAATGCTGCGGCCCCCCTCTCAAATCTGTGGGTACCACCTCTCGTCACATCCTGCCAATTGAAGTACACTCATTATCCTTACTCTATATCATCTACATCTTAACCAATTCGCTATCCCTGTCAATAGATTCCTTCCAATTACATGCACTCTCATTTTTGTTAACAGTCTCTTTTGAGGAACTCTAACGAATGCCTTCTGGAATGCCATATAAATAACATCAACAGACACTCCCTTATTTACCACGTTGGTTACATACTCAAACGATTCAACTTGATTCGTTAAACATGACATACCCTTTAAAAAGTCATGCTTGCTCTCTCTGATCAGTTCATGTTCGTCCAAATGTTCAATCACTCTGTCTCTACCAACAGATTCAATTAACTTCCCCATAACAGGTGGTAGACAAATAGAGTATAATTTCCTAGTTTATCTCTCTCACCATTCCTAAATAATGGAGTGACATTGGCAATTTTCCAATCCAAGACGAAACTTCCTGAATCAAGAGAGATGTAGAAGATCATGATTCAAGCATCTACAATCCCCTCGTCTGTTTCTTTTAATACCCTGGGTTGGAAACCACATGGAGATTTGTGTGTCTTTCGTCTCGTTATTTTTTCCATTGCATTCTTTTGCTCCTATTCACAACAGAAGGTGGCTGAAACGAGCACGATATGGGCGCTGAGAAAGAATTCTACTTCCCAAGGCTGGATCACACCCTGCAAGAGCTGGTGGAGATTTGAAAGTCTTTATATATCACAAAGCTAGTATTTATGAAACGGTGCCTCAAATATCTCCATAGCCAGGAAGGGCGAACTGACCATCAACGACCTCGAGGCAATAAGGTAGCACATTCAAATCTGGAGGCTGCACGTTAAAATCACGTCGGGGTCACCGTTACCTTTATACCAAATGTGTGTCTGGATAAATTGAACCGCCTCACAATAAACACAGTCGCATTTAAAACTTGAGCGGACGAGTTTGGGGAACGATGTATGTGATTCTCACATTAATGCACTCGTACAAAGTTGGGGAGAAGTCTGTGTGAATGATTTACTGGGAAATCTTCAAAACATTTCGAAAATTCTCCCGCTCACGAAAAAAGAAACACAAACTGACGAATTCATTCATTCATAAACAACAGGTGGAGAATCACAGACTGCAACTCAACGAGATTGTGAGAGCGTCATTTCGCTGCGTGGTGTAGTTGGTTAAAGTGCCAATAGAAACATATTGACAGAAGTGGGCCAATTAGACCTTCGAGCCTCTTCCGCCATTCAAAGTCGGGGAACACTTCAGCAGTCAAGGACATTCAGCCACCGACCTTCGGGTAAGCATACTCCAAGGCGGCCTTCGAGACACACGACAACTCAAAATCGTCGAGCAGAAATTGATAGCCGAGTTCCGCACCCATGAGGACGGCCTCAACCTGGATCTTGGGTTCATGTCACGCGACACGGATCCCCACCAGCGAACAAATGTTATCTGTTTTTAATGTGACGGGACATTTGCTGTCTTTCTCTTCCTTCCGGATGTCTCTATGTTTCTGCCTATCTCTCTGTTTTTTTTTGGTTGTTTGTATATTCGGTGGCCTTGTAGGTAACACCTCTCTGTCTGCACACTGTGATTGCCTTGGCAACGGGCAGTTGGAAAGACTGTCTGTAATCACCAGGTATTGTTCTGTGATTTATAAATGCGAAGGGTTCGAGGATTTCATTTCCACAACATTCAGCTGAGGAAGGTGGAAGCCTCCGAAAGCTTGTGAATTTCAAATAAAATTGTTGGACTATAACTTGTTGTTGTAAAATTGTTTACAATTGTCAACCCCAGTCCATCACAGGCATCTCCACATCATGGCCATTCAATGAGATCGTGGCTGATCTGTGACCTAAATCCAAATAGCCCCCTTAGCCCAATATCCCTTAATACCTTTGGTTCACAAAAATCTATAATTCTCAGATTTAAAATGAACAACAGAGTTCGCATCAACTGCAGTTTGTGGAAGAGAGTTCCAAACTTCTATCACCCTTTGCGAGTAGAAATGCTTCTGAACTTCACTCCTGAAAGTCCTTTCTCTATTTTTAGGCTATGTCCCCTATTCCCAGACTCAACAACCATCAGAAATAGGTTCTCTCTATATACCCTATCAGTTCCCCATGATGTCTTGAAATCTACGATCAAATCACCACTTAATCTTTTAAATTCCAGGGAATACAACTCTAGTTTGTGTAATCTCTCCTCGAAATTTAACCCTTGTAGTCCAGCTATCATTTTTTAAATCTACACTGCACTTCTTCCAACGTCAATATATCCATCCTAAGGTGCAGTGTCCAGGACTGAAGACAGAACTCCAGGTGTGGTCTAACCAAGCCTTTGTATAGCTGCAGTATAACTTCTACCCCCTTGTATTCTGGTCCTCTAGATATAAAGGCCAACATTTCATTCGCCTATTCGATTATTTTCTGTACCTGACCATGACATTTTAATGATCGATGTACATGGATCCCGAAGTATATTTGGACCTCCACTGTTTCGAGCTTTTTATCATTTATAAAATATTCTGATCTATCCTGTTTAGTTCCAAAGTGGATGACCTGACGTTTGCCTACATTGAAACCCATTTGCAACAGTTTTGCCCATTCATTTAATCTACTAATATCTTTAGTACTTTATACTTCCATTTACGTTGCTTACAATATTTGTGTCATCAGCAAACTTGGATATGTGGCTCTCTATCCCGTCATCTAATTCGTTAATAAATACAGTGAGCAGTTGAGGTCCCAACAAAGGTCCCCGCGGGAAACCACTCCTCACATCCTGCCAATTTTATAAACTATCCGTTATCCCTACTCGCTGTCTCCTGCCGCTCAGCCAATTCCCTAACAAGGTCAATAATTTGCCCTCAATTCCATGGGCTTTAACTTTAGCGAACAGTCTCTTATGAGGGATTATATCGAATGCCTTCCAGAAGACTATATAAACACCATCCATCGACATTCCCATGTTCAACACTTTAGTCACAATTTCAAAAATTCAATCAGGTTCGTCAGGCATGACCTATCCTTTACAAATCTCTGCTGTCTCTCTCGGATCAGCTGGAAATTTTAAAGATGCTTAGTAGTTCCATCCTAAATTAGCGACTCTCGTCATTTCCTGACAACTGATGTTAGGCTCACTGATCTATCATTCCCAGGTTTCCCTCGCTCACCTTTCTGAAACAGCGGAGTGCAATGTGCAATTTTCCAATCTAAAGGAACGGTTCCTGAATCGAGAGAACTTTGCAAGATTATATTTAAGGCATCTGCAATATTCTCAACTACTTCATTTAAGTCACGGGGATGGCAACCACCTGGTCCTCTGGGACTTGTCACTCATTGGTGCCATTATTTTATTCATTACTGTTAATGTGCTTACACTCTTCCTATGCTTAACCCCATGGATTACCACAACTGATTCTGTGCGCTCATTTATTTTCTGATCCCGGAAACGAGAAGAAGATATGGGCAGAGATCTATCACTGGAGCTTCCAGAAGAACAAACGCTTTTTTCCTCTGAGTCACTATTCTCTGCTTCTGAAATACGGACTGTTTGCCCCATAAATGATTCAGAGTATAACCGTTTTTCTAAATATTGTATTTAATTATTCAACTTGCAGCACTCGGACAAATGTACCTCGCCCTTTGTCCATGATTCATGTAACTTTTCATTTGGAACCTAATGCGTTCTGGATTTGTCAATATCTCCTAGTCAGGTCCCAATACTCTCAATACAGTGAACGTTAAAGATTCATTATTCCTCTGATCAGCAGGTGTTGCTATGGTAGGGGAGAAAACACTTCTACTGTTAAACCAGCAATTTCCCTTTTCCAATTTCTCCTTTTCATCTTGTAACGATTCGTGGTCTATTGTCTGGGATATTAATAACCGCTTCATAAAATCTCAAAGCGCTACCCATTTAGCAATTCCTGCGACCAAAGCCTTTTTTTTGTTAGTCAAAATTTCGAGTGGAACCTCAACATTTTCTACGTTGGAGTTGGGCCCATGTTTCGCTTCTGTTGTCAATTTGTGGGAAGAGTCTTTCCAAGTCTCAAATTCCTCTTTAAAGTCGCCATATCTGTACATTAAAGCTTTACTTTCAGCTTCAATTAGCAGTGTCTTAGCTGCCATTTGAAGTCAAATCAGTTTGATTGCTTTTCTAAAAGTCACAGAATGCCTGAAAATTGTATTCTCCGTCTCCTGATCCTTAATTACAAAATAAGATATCTCAGGATATCAAAATTAAGATTTCTAGTTAAGAAACAAAAACATTATGATGTGAAAAATTAGGATGACCGCATTCTCCACCAAAACGAGGGAGGAGCAAAAAGCTGCAATGTGATTTTACACTTTAATTTGGGGCAATGGTTTTTTATCTCCACGTGGTTTATTTTTATTTTTAATTTAATGGGCTTTTTCCCCGAAAGAGCTTCAGGCACAAACAAAGGCTTTCAAAGAAAACAATAATTTATTATTAATACATTGGGAAAATTGACATTCGAATGTTAACAACATCTTGGGTTTATGCCTCATTGAGAATCGCTTCAACAAAAATAAAACGATACATTCTGAATTCCCAAAATGCATAACCGTTTGGAAATCAAATGTCGATCTTCGATTAATCCCAGGACGAAAGTTCTATACTGATGGTTGGCTCAAGCTTGCCGGGAAGATTCTGGGTATTTTGCGGGATACCGTTGGAGAGTCGCATGTCTTTCTCTTGTCGCCAGGTCATCTGCTTCACAGACAATCTGTGAACCTGCATCGAGGCACCAAGCTGTGTGGTAGCGAACAGTCATGAATAGTACAGCTGTGCTGGTGCGGGCAGGAAGCGAAAGGTGAAGTCGGGGCAGTCTTGGTGGATCTGTGCCTCTCCGCACTCACCTTCTGGTCAGCTTTTAAAGACCTTTTTAACACAGAGTCAAACCGCTGGGGCGGTGATTTGTCAACAATAGGTTCGTACTAATAGAGCCACGATTGATTGGCACTTCACTTGTTTTCTCTGAGGGTCCACAATGTAACCAACTTAAGTCGGCAGGTGTTCAAACTACCTCCAACGCTCCTGGGATTGTTCTTCTTGCTGTTATCCTTTGCTGTATGTATTTTACAATGGGCCATTAACAATCCTTTTAAAAGCCCGTCCACCTTTTAAGAGACCCTTTCCTCCAGACATGCTGAAGCCGATTTAGTATCAGGATTTCGTTTAACAGATGATTTTTTTTACTGCACAGCGCATCTGCGAAACTCCCGCAATAAATAATGGGCCGGGGAAGTGACACAAGGCTGAGTGACGTTATTGTGCAGCCTCCAGGCATCATCTTTAGAACTGTCAAAATTAAATCGAAAAGAGTTTAACCCAGAAAAAAGGAAACATTAATTGTCTCACTGGCTTCATCTGCTGCTGTCCTGCGAGTCAGCACTCACACTCCAGGCTGATTACACAGTTTGTTTGTAGATTTAATGCTTTCTATGTTTTATTCTCACTCCTGACTCGAACCTCCTGTATTTCATATATTGGTCTGTCTTTCATTGTGTCTGTTTTCTGTGTATATCGTTCATCTCCATTTATTTTCTGTGTGTTTTCCTATCTTGTTATTTCTACTTTAATTTTTAATTCTCTGCCGCTGTTTTTGTCTCTATCTTTTCCTATCTATACACTTGGCTTTTTTTTTCTATTTGCCTCTCTCTGTGTCTGTACGACGCTGCCTGTCTTCTCTCTCTGCCTCCTATGTCTTTTTTTACGACCGCCTCCCTGTCCCTCTCGCTCGTTGTCTCTCTCTCTCTCTGACTTCATCTGTCATTTTCTCTTTCACCTCTGTCTCCGCTTCCTCCTGTCCCTTTTTGTTTGCCCCTGTCTATCTCACTCTTTATTTCTCTCTGTTTATCTACTTTGACTGTTTCTTTCTCTCTATTTGTTTCTTCCCGCTCCCATTTTCACATGTCTTTGTTTCAATCTGTTTGTTTCTCACTCTTTCCTTTGCATTTGTTTCTGTATTTTCTTCCATTTCTTTCTATCTCGGCTTTAATCTTTGTATTTCTTCTCCTCTCTGCGGTTTTCTATTCTTCTTGCTTTCCATTCCTCTTTTTCTCATCCTCTTACCGTCTTATTATGTCTGAAACTCTCGTGCTCTGTCTATCCCTCAGTCTTTAATTGATTTGGTTTGACTTCGTCTGTCTATTAACCACCATGCTGCTATCACTTTACAATTCTTTATCAGTGTCTCTCTCTCTCGTTCCATCCATGTTTGCATTCTCTCTCTCTCTCTCTCTCTACAGATATATATTTACCTGCTTTCTTTCTCCCTTTATTTTTCTCTTCTGTCTGAATAACTCTCTATTTATTTCTCTCCATCTCTGCCCAATCGTGTCTCTGCCCCTCTTTATTTCTATATATCTCCCTCACACACACTCCCACCCCTTTATGTCAACCTGTCTTCATTTTTGTCGGTGTTTTTTTATCATTACGTTTCTTTTGTCCTTGTATTCTCTATCCGTGTCCTTGTTCCGATTTTTATTTTTGTCCCTGTCCTTATCACTTCTTTCCTTTGGCCCATTTCTTGCCTTCTCCCTGTCTCTTTCCTACTTTCTTTTCCCTTTCTGTCTTTTGTTTGACTATCTCTGTTTATTTCTCCGACTATATCTCTATCCGTCTTCATGTCTTTCTAATCGCCTCTCATGTGTTTTTTTCTTTATCTTTTCTTTTCTCCTCCTCAATCACTGTCTTATTATTTCCCCTTTCCTACCGTTTCCTTTCTATCTTTCTCTCCCCTGATCTCTTTCTGTCCTGAACTCTATATCTGTTTCTGAGTTTGAGTCTGCCATTCTCTCAATCTCCATTTCTGTCTGCCTTCATTAGTATGTTTATCTTCCTGTGCAACTGTGCCTCATCCTTTCCACACCTCCCTCTCTTTCTATATTCTATCTCTCTCTCACACACAAACACACAAACACAAACACACACATACGCACACACACAAGACACACACTCGCTCTCCGGAAGCAGCATTGAATATATTACAGGGATAGTTCCAAACAATGTAGTTACAGTATTGTAGCAGATTTCAGCAAGACATAGACAGACTGGTGTAATGAGCAGGCACATGGCAGAGAAATTTAACGCAGGGAATTGTGAAGTGATGCAGTTTGGATGAAAGGGTGAGGAGGTGCAACATAAACTAAATGGTACAATTTTAAATGGTATGCAGGAACAGAAAGGACTGCGGGTTTAAGAGCACAAATCTTTGAACGTGGCAGGACAGATTGATAAGTCTCACAAAAAGCATACCGGTTCATTGGCTTGACAAATGGAGTCATAATGCATAAAAGCAAGGAATTTAAGCTAAACCGTTGTAAATCAGTGATGACGTGTCAGCTGGAGTATTGCGTCTAATTCTGGGCACGACACTCCAGGAAGGATGTCAAAGCCCTGGGGATGGTGCAGAGGATATTTACTAAAATGGAATAAGGGAGGAGGGACTTCATTGATGTGGTCTCTCTTTGTCTTGATCTCTATCTCCAACTATCTTTCTGTCTCTCTCCCTCTCGCCCTCTGCCTGTCTCTCTCTCTCGCTGTCTCTTTCTCTCTCTCTCCCTCTGTCTGATCATCAATCTCGACCTCTCTCTCCCTTGGTCTGTGTGTCCGTCTCTCTCTATACCTGTCTTTTCTTCTGCCTGTCTGTCTGTCTGTCTCTCTCTCTCCATTTATGTGGACTGCACCCATTCTGATCAGGCCTAAGGGAGCTATTTTGATTGCCAGGTTTGCCCATTTTGCGGGGCAGCCATTTAGTTGAAGTCCAGCTGAGATCTTTCGTCCGGCCACTTTGACCACCCATTCTCGTGTTGTCTGTAAAGCAAGCCCCGCCTCAATAAATCAGATTATCAATAAAATATAATATCAGAATCCGATTTAAGATCATGTCATGGCTCTGTGCTGCTGATATAAAATGCACTTTTCGTCCCCTGAGAAGTGTTGGGGTGGATTATAAAATCGGAATTGGTTCCAATGCTTGAAACCCATCAGCTCCTTCTATGATCTCACTAATTTGACAATTAGATGGAATGTGTATTTCACCGCGTTCTTCAGCTCCTCTCTGAATTACTTTGAGTCAGGACATGAATGCACGTGTTTGTGCAGGAACTGAAAAGCTGCAGCATCTTTGCTGTGTGTTCTGCGATATAAACTGGGTCAGTGGCAGAGTTATAAGACTGAATGTTTATAATTCGCGCAAAAATGTAAAATATAACCTGTGTTACCCATAACAATATAAAACTGCCCGATACGCTGAAGAGTATAATGATGGATTTCTTTCGGTTCTCCATCTCCGCATCCTTATGATTCTCTCCATTGCTGTGGCCCCGGAGTCCACTGCGGGCTCGACTGGCCACCAAAATACGTCTGACCGTCAGAACATTGAGCAGCAAAATCAGACAGAACGGGACACAAGGGGTTAAAATGTGGTGAAACAAGTCAAATGCAGACCATGCGGGGGATGTCGGGAAGCTCCGTGTTATCACACAAAACTAGGCAACGTTATCAATTATATAGTCAGCTTTAAGTGTAAAGTGCCAGGGGAGACTTTCCAAACAGCCCAGCACCCTCACTGTTCCCAGAACCACAGCCGCTGTTTTCTCGGTGCAATATTTGGTTTTCAGCTCCTCGCAACAAATGGCCACAAATCGATCAAAGGTGAAAGCGACTGTGAGCCAAACTGAAACCACAGCGGTTGCATAACTCAAGAAGATGAAAAAACTACACACGGGAGTAATGTCCAGGAATGACCATGGGAGATAAATCTGACCAATCCATCTCAATATCGGATCAGTGATAACGACCAGGAGATTGGCCACTGCCATTCCCACCAGGTAGCGACTGATACATTTGGAGAGACCGCACTTTCCTCGGGACAGGATCACAATCGCCACCAAGGTAACTACAAGAGACAGAAAGGGAAGCAGAGAAATTACTGAACAGACCTAGAGCCAAAGCAACAGTTTGAGAGGATCTGCGGTGAAATTTCCAGCTTTGTTGCTGCATCTAACGGTGGAAAGTGATTCATAGACCTGGGCAGCGCTTTCGGGCAGAGAATTGATTTTTTTTTAACAGAATGATCAATAATGAATTGGGAGATCGATAAAGAAAGTGAGTAAAATGAGCATCTGATCCATTGGAATGGCTGAGTGAGGGCGCAGTTCCGGTTTGGAAAGGAGACGGGCCGCTCCCGAGCTGGAATCCAGCGGATTAAAGCCGTATTTGGGCTCCTGACGAACGGGGAAAGTGAGCGAAGGGTCGGGAAGGCGAGGGGACAGGGAGAGATGCTATTGATTTGTTGCCCAGGGTTAAGAGAGTCGACAGGGGCTGGCACCAAACGGGAAAATCAGGTGGAGACGGAGCCAGTGAGTGACATTGGGAGGGAGATAAGGAAATGGACATGAGGAGCTGAAGGGGAGTCCTGAGCAGATAGTTTGAGAAAGCGGATCAACTGAAGCAATCAATGAGGAGACAGATGATTCAATACAGTGGGAGGAGAGGCTGGGATTCACAGGGAAAGAGACTGGAGCAGAGTGTGAGAGGAAACCTAATCTATATGTCCCACTAATAAAATATAACTCAAAAATTTAACAGTTCTTTTCTGTGATTATTGGTGTCAGGGGATAAAATTTGATCATCAAATTTACTTTGTACATTCAATAAAAATTAAACTGAAAATTTAAGTTGAACCAGCCTCGTTTTTTATTGAATTCAGCCGAGCTTTAAAGATAGAATATTCAAATAATTTATTACGATCGAGAAATTACTGATTCTACTATTTAAGTAAGGTTTAATTTTGTTTAGATTTAAGTTGGGAAACAAGGAAAATTCACAAAACAGATTGAGGACCTGACGGGGATATAAAAGAGCAGCGAATCCCTCAATAAAAACTCACTCAATCTGACCACATCGTAAAAATACCTTCAAGTCACATTTTCTATGATTAATTGCACTGGAAGTTTCAGCAGTTCATTCTGATGAATTATTCATTCCACAGCCTATCGCTTTCTCTCTCAGTCACCTTCTCTAACATTCGATCTCATCTCTTTCTCAAGTGCATTTTCATTCCCGATTAAATCCTATCATCGAACACCAGCATTCTTTTCACCATCCACGTGTTACAACGATCCTATTCTCAGTGTCAGTTTGTTAAATGCTAAAGCCGCCAAGGCACAGTTCACTGTGTCTACAGATCATTCATATCTCCACCTGTTCACCTGCACTGCCTAGTTTTCGCACCTCGACATTGGGGAGACTAAACACAGATTAGGTAACCGCTTTGCCTGACCGTCACCTTCTGGTCGCTTGCCATTTTAATTCTCTATCCCACTGCCTCTCTGACCCCTTTGTCCTCGGACCCTTACACTGTTCCAACGAAACTCAGCGGAAGCTCGATTAACAGCAGCTCATCTTTCCATTAGTTACTTTACAACCTTCCGGACTCAACAGTGATTTCAATTACTTCAGATCATAAACACTGTTCTCATTTTTTCGGACTGTAGGTGCTGGTAATGTTTCTGCTTTTGCCATATACAGTTCCTACAGACCAATCTTGTATTTATTTATTCATTTGTCCCATTGCCACCCTACTTATCTTGCATCATTTTGTCATTTAATCACTCCCACCTTCCACCCCATCACAGATCTTCCCCTTTGTTCTACCGCCCCCCCACACCCCACAACCCACCCAACCCCCACCTGCCTTCCTCCCCACTTTGTCGGACTCTGTACTTGCTTAAAAACTGTTACATTTTAAACTTCCCGTTCTGAGGAAAGATCATCAACCCGAAAGGTTAACTCTGTCTCTTTCTCGACAGATGCTGCCTGATCTGCTGATACTTTCAGGAACGTCTGCTTATTTCACCGAACAGTTTACTTCATCTGCAAATCATAGAATAAGCAAAATCGAACACCTCTTCCAGACAGGTCTCAAAATAATTGAGATTCCTTCTTCTGCAATTATGACGAAAAGCGATAGATGGCGCGATTGTTCAATTAACAAAACGGAAACATTATACTAATAATCCACAGATAAATGGCCTCCTGATTCTAACAATGCAAACTGACACAACATAACTACAAACATTGCATTTTACAATGACTGTCAGTAAATTCATCCACAGTGCAGTTGCCAGACATCTAAAGTGGCGTCAGATACACACATGATGAAATAATATTACATAACAGTGATAATAAAGACATTGAAGTGCGAGTTAAACCGAAGCATGTTTTAGGGGCAGGAGGACTTTGCGCTGCCTCCTTGTAACACTGAGAGCCTGGGCTGTCACATTATCAATCACCGAAAACAGATTGATGAAAAAATATTCCAGGACAGGGTAATTCCCCGTCATGAAACGGTTAACAGCTCCTGGTGGTCTGATATCAGCTCTTAACAAAGACACCTGGTTCTAGTACATTCAGTACAGAGAATAATCCAGTAACAATGCTAGGTTTCGATACACAATATATGTAACATCTACAAGACCGAACGGTTAGAAGCTAAGGGCATCTCATTATCCAACAATACATTCAGTACATAGACTAATCCAGTGATAATCCAAGGACATAAAAAAGGTCATTAAAGATATCAGGTAATTGTTATATGATCGAACATATCGGTGTTAAGGACATACCATCATTCGACAATATATGAAGTACTGAGAACAATCCAATAACAATGCCAGGGCTAGATATAAAAATATCATCACGGATATAATGTAACTTGACAATTGAGAACGTTTAGAATTTAAGGACATTCCATTACTCAACATAGAGTAAGTACACAGAATAATCCCGTAAGCAAGGCCAGGGTTGGACATAAAAATTTAATGATAGCTATAATGCATTTGCGACAGGATAGAAAGAGCAGAGACTTAACACATTCCATCATTCAGCCAGTGGAGCAGAACAGGCCACTGTGTAAAACATGCAGGGAGAAAAAATAATTTGCCAAGTATAGCAGCAGAGTTAACACCAACAACGGCTTACCTGGAACACCAACGGCTGCAAGAACAGGATAGTAAATGTCCTGTACCTGATATATTACTGGATAATGCATTTCTGCGAGAAGCACTGACTTATGTTGGCCTGGAAACCTTCGCTCCGGTAGGCACTCTGAGCTGGTCCGTTCCAAAAAGCCCTGATTTATACAGGGGATAAGTCTCCAGTGACATGGTTATACTCCTGATCATTTCCATTACATACAGTCAATTGATCAAACACATTAGATCAGCAACACCTTCTCAAGGGCAATTAGGGATGGGCAATAAATGCCGGCCTCGCCAGCGATGCCCAAATCCGATGAACGAATAAAAAAAAAGAATAATGTGGTGGATAGAACACAAACATCTCAAAGTCCAGGATATTATCTCAATCAGACCTCTCTCAGGAATAAAGTTAAAAACTGGACTCATACAGGACTGATCCAAGAATAATGAGCGGCTTCATTTACAGTTTTTCTATAGTTGAAATTTTATTGATCATGTTCACTCCTGGCGATTCATTTATAAATGTTACCGATTTCTCTGCAGTGTAAACTGAATCCAGGGACACAAGAATACCGGTTTCACCCTGTTCCTGCAGTTTCCCAGTTAAAATATGAACTTTGAATGTCAGACACAAGGTCATTAAAGGGTAGGTTGAGGACTACAGCCTAGAAATGACTGTGGTTGATATTAGTGGACAGACACTGAATGTACCCCATTGGCATCCCTCTCTCCGCTATTTTAGTGCAGATTTACCTGTTTATGCTTCATTGGTTAACAACTGCAAGAAAATTGGCCCCGTGTAATACCGAGCTGAGCTCATGACCAGATTTGACCTTCATCACAAAGGCCCCGTGATGCCCTCACCAGCCTCCATTCCTTCTTCTACCCATTGCCATAGAAACCCCCATCCATGCCACTGTCCCCTCCAGACTCCATTCCTCCAATGCCCTCCTGTAGACACCATAACTCTAGCTTCCGACGCGCACCAGGACCTGCTTGTTCTCACATTATCTTCATTGGCTCCGAGATCCCCATCGCCTTAAAGTTAAAATTCTCATTG
Organism: Heptranchias perlo; assembly: GCF_035084215.1. Lineage (NCBI taxonomy): Eukaryota > Metazoa > Chordata > Chondrichthyes > Hexanchiformes > Hexanchidae > Heptranchias > Heptranchias perlo. The sequence continues at coordinate 5,869,388 of NW_027139453.1, read as the reverse complement.
TTGGGTTAAATCCGTCCATTGCCCACCACTCCCTATCCCCCTCCCCTCCTCCACACATGATATCAAAGAAGCATATAGCCCAAAGCAGAGAAGAAGGCCATTCGATCCCTCATGCCGGCTCTTTGAAAGAGCTGTCTACACTTAGCGCAGAGCCTTGTAAATTTCCCCATACACCAACAACAAACCCACCCCTGACCCCCTTATTGAATGGACACTGTCCTCCTTTGTTGGGACTACCCTCGCTTGGTTCCACTCACCTATCTGATCACAGCCAGGAGAAGCTCCTCTTCACAACCTATCACGGATTATCTCTGATGTTTCAAAAGGTTGAATCCATGGCTCCCTTCTTTTCCTCATCTACAGGCTGCCATTTGGTGACATAGTCTGCAGTCACAAACTGGTTTTCAGATGTACGCTTATCAAACCTCGGCTTCTCTGGACGCTTCCAATGTCTTTGTGTTTTTCAGACAGACATCGTGTTTAAGATGAGCCACGATTTCCTCCAGTTACAATTGGAGAATCATGCTCTTTGGTCCCACAACCTCCACATCGTTGTCATTGATTCCAACCCGATGCCTGGCCTTAGTCTGAGGCTGATCCTGACTGTTCATAACTGCAGCGTCCTATTCGAACACAAGCGAAACTTCTGACTCCATATCCTCTCCATCCCAAAGACAGCCTCCTTCTACATCCGTACTAACATCCCACCCGTCGAGCTCATGTGCTACTAAAACCCTCAGCCATGCCTTTCTAACGTCTTTTTAGTCTTTGATCTCCTCTCCGGCCTCTCCACAAACTTAAGCTAATCCAAAACTCTGCTGTCCGTGTCCTATCCCGCACAATGTCCGTCACCAATCACCCAAGTCCTTATTGGATGCAATGGTTTCCTGTCTCCTGAGCCTGCAGTTTAATTTTTCTTTCGTCTATGGGAGCAGAAGAAATAGGAGCAGGAAGAGGCCATTCATCCTCTCGAGCCTGCTTCCGAATTCAATAATATCATGGCTTATCTTCGACCTTAAATACATAAGAGCCTCACGCCTCCCAATCTCTGTAATCTCCTCCAGCTCTCCAGCCCCTCCGATTGCTCTTCAAACTTTGGCCGCTTGTGCATCTGCAGTTCATTTGCACTAATTTCGGCAGACGCGGCTTAAGCCATATCAACGCTCCAAAATACCCGCCCGAAGCCCCGCTACCTTTCATCTCCGTCTCCCCCTTTCAGACCTTGCAAGAAACCAATCTCATGCTTCAAGCTTTTGACACGCCTCCGAATATCTCCTCCATTGGCTGGGGGTCCATTTTTGTCTGATATATACTCCTGTAAAGCACTTAGTGATCTTTATCAATGTTAAAGGCGCTACAAGTTATTCTTGTTACATTTAACCGACCTCCACTCTCTCCGTCCCACCATTGGTGGCCATGCCTTCAGTCAGCTTCGTCTCCCACTCTTCCTTTTACATCCTCCTTAAACCTACTCTTTGACCAAGCTTTTCATTACTCCTCTCGGTATCTTCTTATTTCTGTTGTGACCGTGTTTTCTCATTAGTTGTTCACTATCTGAGCAAATGTAGTTTCTGGGCTAAAATTCTTGTACCAGACAGAGATTTATACAACAGATGGGTTTGTTGAGATAAATTACCATTGAAAACTATTCGTCGACACAGCTTTGTTAGAACAACATAAATTGGTTTATGTGCAGACATTGCATTGAAATAGATTTGTACAACTCGAAGGAAGCTTTTACTGATCTCTTGAACTGATGACTAGCATGACGCTTAATGAGGAACATCGGAACATCGGAACAAGAGTAGGCATTCAGCCCCTCGTGCCTGCTCCGCCATTTGATAAGATCATGGTTGACCTGTGATCTAGCTCCATTTACCTGCCTTTGGCCCATATCCCTCAATACCTTTGGTTTCCAAAAAGCTATCTATCTCACATTTGAATTTAGCAATTGAGCTAGTATCAATTGCCGTTTGCGGAAGAGAGTTCCAAACTTCTACCACACTTTGTGTGCAGAATTTTTTTCTAATCTCGCTCTTGAAAGGTCTGGCTCTATTTTTTAGACTGTGCCCCCGACTCCTAGAATCCCCAACCAGCGGAAATAATTTGTCTCTATCCACCCTATCCGTTCCCCTTAATATCTTATAAACTTCGATCAGATCACCCCTTAACCTTCGAAACTCTGGAGAATACAACCCCAATTTGTGTAATCTCTCCTCTTAACTTAACCCTTGAAGTCCGGGTATCATTCTCGTAAACCTACGCTGCACTCCCTCCAAGGCCAATATGTCCTTCCGAAGGTGCGGTGCCAAGAACTGCTCATCGTACGCCAGGTGCGGTCTAACAAGGGTATTGTATACCTGCAGCATAACTTCTGCCTCCTTGTACTCGAGTCCTCTAGATTTAAAGGCCAGCATTCCATTCGCCTTCTTGATTATTTTCTGCACCCGTTCATGACACTTCAATGATCTATATACCTGAACCACTAAGTCCCTTTGGATATTCACATTTTTCAACTTTTTACCATTCAGAAAGTACCCTGTTCTATCCTTTTTTGATCCAAAGTGGATGACCTCACATTTGTCTACATTGAATTCCATTTGCCACAGTTTTGCCCATTCACCTAATCTATCAATATCCCTTTTTAATTTTATGTTTTCATCTACACTGCTTACAATGCCACCAATCTTTGTGTCATTGCAAACTCAGATACGAGACATTCTATGCCTTCATCTAAGTCGTTAATAAATATTGTGAATAATTGAGGCCCCAAGACAGATCCCTGCTGGACTCCACGAGTCATATCCTGCTAATGAGAGTGCCTCCCCATTATCCCTACTCTCTGTCGCCTTTCGCTCAGCCAATTTCCTCACCATGTCCGTACTTTTCCCTCGATTCCATGGGCTTCTAACTTAGCAAACAATCTCTTTCGTGGAACTTATCAAATGCCTTCTGGAAGTCCATATAAATAACATCCATTGACATTCCCATGTCCATTACTTTAGTCACCTCTTCAAAAAATTCAATCAGGTCAATCAGTGCGACAGGACGGTGTGCGGTAAACACAGTGAACTGCTGAGAGTTTGGTAAGTGTGGGAGCTTTCGGGAAAATCTCGTTAAAATCTAGTGCAGAATGCTTTCAACTGTTTAAGTTCAATTGCTATCAACTGTTTAAGTTCAATTTTGAAGTTAAATTTTTCTACTTTCTTTCAGGCTTCAGCAGAGAGAGCTGCTGTAGGAATTTAATTGGTGAGCTCGGTTAAACTGGTACCTGAAGGTGGGGCAGGCCTGACTCATCTGAGTCACAAACTGTAGAAATACTGGGGCCTATCAGTGCGACAGGACGGTGTGCGGACAACATATTGAACTGCAGAGAGTTTGGTATGTGTGGGAGTTTAAGGGTTAATCTCTTTAAAATCTAGTGCATATTGCTTTCAACTGTTTAAGTTCAATTTTAAAGTTTACATTTTTAAGTTTTTGCCAGGCTACAGCAGAGAGAGCTGCTGTCGGAAATTAATTGGTTAGCTGGATTAAACTGGTACCTGAAGGTGGGGCAGGCCTGACTCATCTGAGTCACAAACTGTAGAAATACAGGGGCGTGTCAGTGCGACAGAACGGTATGCGGACAACACAGTGAACTGCTGAGAGTTTGGTAAGTGTGGGAGTTCGGTGAAGTGGGGGAAGGAGGTGCTGCTTTGCCTTGCTTTTCCTCACGTTTTCCACAGAGCGGCAGTGGACCTGAGCGTTGAAGACTGAGATTGGGGAATAAAAGCAGCAGCAGACCTGCAACAAGAGAAAACTACTGTGCGACGTCACAGGTGAGGCAGGAGAGTCCGAGAGGTGAGCACAGTATAACAGGAGAAAACTAGGGCGGGAGGAGTGTCTGAGAGTCTAAGGCAATCATGGCAGGACAGCTCGCACACGTGATATGCTCCTCCTGCACTATGTGGGAAGTCATGGACACGACCAGTGTATCTGGCGACCATGTGTGCAGGAAGTGTGTCCAGCTGCAACTACTGGCTAACCGTATTTCGGAGCTCGAGCTGCGGGTGGATTCACTGTGGAGCATCCGCGATGCTGAGACTATCGTGGATAGCACGTTCAGTGAGGTGGTCACAACGCAGGTAAAGATTACGCAGGCAGAAAGGAAATGGGTGACCGCCAGGCAGAGTAAAAGGACTAGCCAGGTAGAGCAGGAGTTCTCTCGGGCCATCTCCCTCTCAAATAGATATTCTGCTTTGGATACTGTTGGGGGAGATGGCTTATCAGGGGAACGCAGCAAGAGCCAAGTTCGGGGCACCACGGGTAGCTCCGCTGCACAGGAGGGGAGGAAGAAGAGTGGCAGGGCTATAGTGATCGGGGATTCAATTGTAAGGGGAACAGATAGGCGATTCTGCTGCCGCAAACGTGATTCCAGAATGGTATGTTGCCTCCCTGGTGCTAGGGTCAAGGATGTCACGGAGCGGATGCAGGGCATTCTGGAGGGGGAGGGTGAACAGCCATTAGTCATGCTCCATATTGGTACCAACGACATAGGTAAAAAAGCGATGAGGTCCTGCAAGGTGAATTTAATGAGTTAGGAGATAAATTGAAAAGCAGGACGTCAAAGGTAATGATCTCAGGATTACTACCAGTGCCAAGTGCTAGTGAGTATAGGAACAGGAGAATAGACAGGATGAATGCGGGGCTGCAGGGATGGTGTAGGAAGGAGGGATTTAGATTCCTGGGGCATTGGGACCGGTTCTGAGGAAGGTGGGACCTGTACAAACTGGACGGATTACACCCGAGCAGGACCGGGGCCAATGTCCCCGCCTGGGTGTTTGCTGGAGCTGTTGGGAAAGGTTTAAATTAGAGTGGCAGGGGGATGGGAACCTGAGCGGGGAGTCAGAAGTGTATAAATTTGAGAGCAGCAAGAGAGGGGAAGGCCCAGGGCAAATTTACAATTCAAATAGTACAAACAGTTGTTCAAGAACAAGTGAAAGGGAATAGCGTAGAGCAGCGGAAAGAAAGTGTACTTTCGGCACGACAGATAAAATAAAAACTAGATGGCGTAAGGCGATTAACTCGGCATCAAAGATGAAGGTCAGGCGAGGGTGTGTGGCCCAACTAAGATTTCTATATACAAATGCACGGAGTATAAGGAATAAATTCAATGAACTACAGGTTCAAATTCAAATTGGAGGGTATGACATTTTAGATATTACTGAGACTTGGCTGCATTGATGGCCAGGAATGGGAACTAATTATACAAGGTTATCAGGTCTACAGGAGAGATAGGGTAAATTGAAGAGGGGGAGGAGTAGCCTTCATGATTAGAGATGAAATCACTTCAATGATAAAGGAGGATATAACGAGAGGTAAGCAGTCAACAGAGACCTTATGCGTTGAATTGAGAAATAGGAAAGGATCTAAGACTATAGTGGGAGTTGTATATAGGAGCCCTGGCAGCAGCTCTGAAGTGCTAGATTGTATAAATGCAGAGATTCGACAAGCTTGTAAGAAAGGCATTGTGGTCTTAATGGGGGACTTCAACCTTCACATAGATTGGGAAAAGCAGACTAGCAACTGTCAGAAACGTAGTGAATTTCTTGAGTGTGTCCGGGATAGTTTTCTACAGCAGTATGTCCTAGAGGCAACAAGGGGGCAAGCCATACTAGATTTGGTAATGAGTAATGAACCAGATTTAGTTAACGGCTTAACTGTGCGTGAACATCTATCCAATAGTGATCATAACATGATCGAGTTCAATGCAGTGTTTGAAACGGAAAAAAGCGAATCAGCTGCTAAGATTCTAGACTCGGGCAAGGCCGACTTCAATGGGATGAGACAGAGACTGTCCACAGTAAACTGAGCAAATCTGTTAATGGGTAAAACGACTGATGATCAGTGTTAAATGTTTAAAGAAACATTTAACGTGATACAGAATCGGTTTATACCGCTGAGGGGCAAGAACTCTACTTGGCAAAAAAAAACAGCCATGGACAACTAAAGAGGTAAGGGAAAGTATAAGACATAAGGAAAGGGCATACAAAAAGACAAAAAAATGGCACAGATCCTGGCGAATGAGAAAGATACAAAGATCAACAAAGGGAACACTTCAAGGGAAAAATACAAGGCTATGGCGAAAGAGCAGGGGAATCGGACTAATTGGATAGGTCTTTCACAGAGCTGGCACTGGAACGAAACAGCTATAACCTCTGCAACAATGTGCAACATCGGCCTGGAAATGTTCTAATATATTCAACAATCGGTAAAGTAGGGCTGAAACATCTCTAATGTAAGCAGAAATGTGTAACATAGGCTTGAAACATTTCTAATGTAAACAACAATGTGTAACATCGGCCTGAATTATCACTAATATAAACAACAATGGGTTACATAGGTCTGAAACATCTCTAATGTATACAACAATGTTATAACACAGACCTGAAACATCTCTAATGCAAACAAAAATGGGTAACGTAGCCTGAAAAATCACTTATTTTAACAACAATATGTAACATAGGCCTGAAACATCTCTAATTACACAGCAATGTGTAACATAGGCCTGAATCATCTCTAATGTATACAACAATGTGCAACATAGGCCTGAATCATCTCTAATGTATACAACAATGTGTAACAGAGGCCTGAATCATCTCTAATGCATACAACAATGTGTAGCACAGGCCTGAATCATCTATAAAATATCCAAAAATGTGTAACATACGCCTGAAATATCTCTAATATATAAAACAATGTGTAATATCCGCCTAAATCATCTCTATTGTAAACAATAATGTGTAAATTGGGCCTGAAACATCTCGAATGTATACAACATTGTGTAACATAGGCCTGAAGCAGCTCTAATGTAAACAACCATGTGTAAAATGGGCCTGAATCATCTCTAATGTATATAAAAATGTGTAACTTTGGCCTGAATCAGCTCTAATTTAAACAACAATGTGGAACATGTGCCTGATTCATCTCTAATGCATACAAAAATGTGTAACATAGGCCAGAATCATCTCTAATGTATACAAAAATGTGTAACTTAGGCCTGAATCATTTCTAATGTATAAAACAACGTGTAACATCGAACTGAAACATTTCTAATAAATACAAAAATGTGTAACATAGACCGGGAACATCTCTAATCTTTACATCAATGTATAAAAAAGGCCTAAAGCATCTCTAATCTCAATAACAATGTGTTGCGTAATCCAGTAAAGTCTTTATTCCGTGCAACAACGCCAATCTCAACAACAATGTACAACATTGGCTGGAATCTTCTCTAATATCTGCACAATATATAAAATAGCCCTTAAACATCTCCTACCTGGAACAATTTGTAACATAAGCCTGAAAAATCTGTAATTGTTGCGAAAATGTGCAGCATAGATAGCTTTTTGCAACCAAAGGTATTAAGGGATATGGGCCAAAGGCAGGTATATGGAGTTAGATCACAGATCAGTCATGATCTTATCAAATGGCGGAGCATGCACGAGGGGCTGAATGGACTACACCTGTTCCTATGTTCCTGTGAAGCATCAATAATCTTTACAACAATGTTCAACATAGGCGTGAAACATCTGTAAGGACTACATAAATGTTTAACAAGGGACGGAAATATCTGCAGTTGCTCCAACGATGTCTAACATAGGACTGAAACATCTCTAATCTCTAAAACAACTTGTAACATAGGTCTAAAACTTTGCTCATCTCTGCAACAATTTAAAACCTAGGGATGAAACATCACCAATCTGTACAACAAACTGTAACATTTGCCTGAAGTATCGGCAATCTTTGCAATAATGTATAACATGGACCTGAAACACCTGTCATCTCGACAACAATGTGTACTAATAGGCCTGTGGTATCTGCAATCACCATAACAACGTGCAACATTGTCCTGAAACACCAATAAATACTGCAACAATGTATAAAATAGACCCGAAACACCTCTAATCTCGGCAACAGTTCATAACATAGGGCTGGAACATCTCTAATCTCTGCAACAATGTGTAACATCAATCTGAAACATCGCTAATCTCTACAACAATGTATAACTTCGGCTCGAAACATCTTTGATCTCCACAACGATCTGTAACATCGGCCTGAATCATCTGTAATCTTTGCAGCAATATGTAACAAAGGTATTAAACCTCTCTAATCTTTGAATCAATGTGCAAGGTAGGTCTGAAATATTTGTAATCTTTGCATCAATATGTAACATAGGTTTGAAACATCTGTAAGCTTTGAATCAATGTGTAATGCAGGTCTGAAACATCTATAATCTTTGAATCAATGTGTAACATGGGCCTTAAATATTGCTATCAATTGCAAAAATTTGCACCACAGTCGGAAGAACGAGGAGAGGCAATATTAACGAAAGGTTACAATTGTAAATGGGGTGCAGCAATAGAGAGACCTGGGGGATTATGTGCACAGGTCGTTGAAGGTGGCAGGTCAGGCTGAGAAGGCGGTGAAAAAACGAAAGAGATCCTCGGTTTTATAAATATGGGCATGGAGTACAAAAGCAAGGAGGTTATGACCAACCTTTATGAAACACTGGTTCAGCAACTACTGGTGCATTGTGTCCCGTTCCAGGCACTGCACATTAGGAAGGATGTGAAACTCTTAGAGAGGATGTGGAAACGATTTACTGGAATTGTTCCAGGGATGAGGGACTTCAGTTATGTGGATAGACTGAAGAAACTGGGATTGTTCTCCTTAGAGCACAGAACATTGAGAGGAGATTTGATAGAGGTGTACAAAATCATGAGGGGGCTAGGCAGAGTGGATATAGAGAAACTCTTCCCAATGGCGAAAGGGTCGAGAACCAATGGACACAGATTTTCGGTGATTGGCAAAAGAACTAAAGGCGAAATGAGGACATTTTTTTAGCGAGCGGTTATGATCTGAAATGCAATGCCTGAAAGGTTGGTGGAGGCAGATTCAATCTTGGCTTTGCAAAGGGTATTGGACAAGTGCTTGAAGGGAAACATCTGCAGGGCTACGCGGAAAGGGCGGGTAGTGGGTTTAACTGGATTGTGCTTCCAGAGAGCCGACACATGCTCAATGGCCTCCTTCTGAGCTGTAACCATTCTGTGAATATACGATTCTACGTGGGCCTGAAACATCTGTCATCGTTGCAACCATGTATAAAACAAGCTTGAAAAGAATGCAATCTTTGCAACAACAAGTAACACAGGCCTGGAACATCGCTTATCTCTACAAAAATATTTAACATACGTCTGGAACATCTGTAATCTCTGCAACAACCTGGAGCATAGGCCTGAAACATCTGTGATCTTTTTTAACAGTGTATAACGTGGGATTATAACTTGTCTATGTTGTAGGGCTTTGTTGTTGAGAATAGAGATGTTTCAGACCTGTGTGACACATTATTTTAATGATTAAAGTGGTTTCAGGACATTGTTACAAGTTGTACAGATTGCAAATGTTTTAGGCCTATGTCACACATTGTTGTAGAGATTAGAGATGCACCAGCCCCACGTTACACATTATTGTAGAGATTAAAGAAGCTCCAGGGCTAGGTTAAACATTGTGGGAGAGATTAGAGAAGCTCCAGGCCTATGTTACACATTGTTTTAGAGATTAGGGATGCTTCAGGCCGATGTTAAACATTTTTTTAGCGATTTCAGAAGCTCCAGGCCTTTGTTACACATTGTTGCAGAGATTAGAGATGCTCCAGGTCTATGTTACACATTGTTTTAGAGATTAGGAATGCTTCAGGCCTATGTTAAACATTGTTTTAGCGATTTGAGAAGCTCCAGGCCTATGTTACACATTGTTGTGGAGATTAGAGATGCTCCAGGTCTATGTTGTACAATCTTTTAGAGATTAGAAATGTTTCAAGCCTATGTTACACGTTGTTGTAGAGATTAGAGATGCTCCGGGTCTATGATATGTATTATTATAGGTTGAAACAGTTTTTAATATAACGGGTCATTGACTGTCTTCTTTCTCCCTCTCTCTCTTTTTTTTTTTTTTGGGGGGGGGGTTTGTATATTCGCTGGCCTTTTAGGTGACACCTCTCTGTATGCACACCGTGATTGCCTTGGCAACGGGCAGTAATCACCAGGCATTGTTCTGTGATTTTCAAATGCGAAGGATTCGAAAATTTCATTTCCACACGACTCACCTGAGGAAGGAGGAAGCCTCCGAAAGCTTGTGGAATTTAAAATAAATTTGTTGGACTGTAAATTGGTGTTGTAAAATTGTTTACAATTGTCAACTCCAGTCCATCACCGGCATCTCCACATCATGGCTACCATCGACACCACAAGCTGCCGGCTCACAGTGGAAAGGATATCCAAGAAGATCGCGCGTTTAGACACAGACATCAAGTTTTTACAGAGCTGCAAGAAAGCAGACAAGATCCCGAAAGGGCGACAGATCACGAACCCAATCAATTCCACATGCAGCTCGGATTACGCTGAGAGACTCTGCCGTCGTACCTCTCGCACACTCCGCAACCGTCTCGTACACCAACTCCACAGCAGACGCCGCAACCTCGAAACTAAGATGGAGTCCATACACTCAAACTGTACTCAGGACATAGCAGACCAGCTACGATATACCGCCAAACAGACGAGGCAACGGAACTACGCTGCCTACATGAAAACCAAGAGCAGGAAGCTTGAGAAACTCAGCATCACCACCAGCATCGACCAAGCTTCCCCTGGTACCACGGTTGCAACCACAGGGAAGTCCATCGTCAATTTGTCCGACCACACCCTTCAACCAGACGAAATTGAAGTTCTCAGCCGAGCGCTCAATTTCTACCCCACTACCAAAATGGACCCCACGAGTCTCGCGGCAGACACAGAGGAATTCATCAGGAGAATGAGGCTCCGGGAATTCTAACACAAACCCCAAGATTTCAGCAGCGAACCCAATGAGACAATCAACGATCCGGAACAGCAGACAGAGGGCTCCGCGGTACAGCAACCGAAGAGGAAAGAGTCACACTGGACTCCTCCAGAGGGTCGCTGCCCTCAGCTTGACATGTATGCTCAAGCTGTCAGGAAATGCGTCTATGCCAGATTCATCAGCCGCAGTCGGAAGACAGTCCAGAATGTCACCCGAGCACAACTCAACGCCATCAAACCTCTCAAGATCAACTGCAACATCGTCATCAAACCAGCGGACAAAGGAGGAGCCATCGTCATACAGAACAGAACGGACTATTGCAAAGAAGCATACCGACAACTGGACAACCAGGAACACTGCAGACGGTTAACCACAGACCCGACCAAAGAACACACCCATCAGCTGAACAAACTGATCAAGACCTTGGATCCAGACCTTCAAAACATCCTACGCACTCTCAACCCACGTACTCCCCGCGTGGGAGACTTCGACTGCCTCCCAAAGATGCACAAAGCCAACACACCCGGACGTCCTATCGTATCAGGCATCGGAACCCTGTGTGAGAACCCTTCTGGATACATCGAGGGCATCCTGAAACCCATCGTGCAGGGAACCCCCAGCTTCTGTCGCGACACTACAGACTTTCTACAAAAACTCAATACCCACGGACCTGTTGAACCAGGAACACTTCTCACCACGATGGACGTCTCGGCACTCTACACCAGTATCCCCCACGATGACGGCATCGCTGCGACAGCATCAATACACAACACCAACAACAGCAAATCTCCAGACGCCATCCTACAACTCATCCACTTCATCGTGGATCACACTGTCTTCACCTTCAATAACCAGTTCTTTCCCCAAACACACGGAACAGCCATGGGGACCAAATTCGCACCCCAATACGCCAAGATTTTCATGCACAAGTTCGAGCACGACTTCTTCACTGCACACGACCTCCAACCAACACTATACATCAGATACATCGACGACATTTTCTTTCTATGGACCCACGGTGAGGAATCACTAAAGAGACTACACGATAACATCAACAAGTTACATCACACCATCAAGCTCACCATGGACTACTCCTCAGAATCAGTTTCTTTCTTGGACACACGAATCTCCATCAAAGACGGGCACCTCAGCACCTCACTCTACCGCAAGCCCACGGACAACCTCACAATGCTCCACTTTTCCAGATTCAACCCTAACCACGTCAAAGAGGCCATCCCCTATGGACAGGCCCTGCGAACACACAGGGTCTGCTCAGACGTGGAGGAACGCGATGGACACCAACAGACGCTGAAAGACGCCCTAGTAAGAACAAGATATGATGCTCGACTCATCGATCGACAGTTCCGACGGGCCACAGCGAAAAATCGCGTAGACCTCCTCAGAAGACTAACACGGGACGCAACCAACAGAGTACCCTTCGTCGTCCAGTACTTCCCCGGAGTGGAGAAACTACGCCATGTTCTCCGCAGCCTTCAACATGTCATCAATGAAGACAAACACCTCGCGATGGCCATCCCCACACCTCCACCACTCGCCTTTAAACAGCCACCCAACCTCAAACAAACCATCGTTCGCAGCAAATTACCCAGCTTTCAGGAGAACAGCGTCCACGACACCACACAACCCTGTCACGGTAACCTCTGCAAGACATGCCAGATCATCGACACAGATACCACCATCACACGAGAGGACACCACCCACCAGGTACATGGTTCATACTCCTGTGACTCGGCCAACATTGTCTACCTCATACGTTGCAGGAAAGGATGCCCCAGAGCAGGTACATTGGCGAGACCATGCAGACGCTGCGACAACGGATGACCGGACACCGCGCAACAATCGCCAAACTGGAGGGTTCTCTCCCTGTCGGGGAACACTTCAGCAGTCATGGACATTCAGCCACCGACCTTCGGGTAAGCGTTCTCCAAGGCGGCCTTCAAGACACACGACAACGCCAAATCGTCGAGCAGAAATTGATAGCCAAGTTCCGCACCCATGAGGACGGCCTCAACCGGGAACTTGGGTTCATGTCACACTACACGTAACCCCACCAGCGAACAAATGTTATCTGTTTTTAATAGAACGGGTCATTGACTGTCTTCCTTCTCTCTCTCTCTCTCTTTTTTTTGAGGGGGTTTGTATATTCAGTGGCCTTTCAGATGACACCTTTCTGTCTGCTCACTGTGATTGCCATGGCAACGGGCAGTACTCACCAGGCATTGTTCTATGTTTTTCAAATGCGAAGGATTCGAACATATCATTTCCACCATCCACCCGACGAAGGAGGAAGCCTCCGAAAGCTTGTGGAATTTAATTTAAAATAAATTTGTTGGAATATAACTTGGTGTTGTAAAAATGTTTACAATTGTCAACCCCAGTCCATCACCGGCATCTCCATATCAAACTTTCCATAGACACGGAGGGATTGGAGGCTGCTATTACATAAATATCACAGTCAAATAAACACACTCACACTTTGTATGTACACACTTGAGGTTGTTAAATAGTGGGGGCGCACTAGTTAAGGTTCTTTAAATGAGGCGGCACTAGTTGGGGTTGTATGATCGAGTGGGGCAAGAGTTACCGTTGTGTTTTAGTGAGGTGGGAAATTTAACAAAGACTGCGCCAGATTCCTGGTGTCATAAGCACGGAACATTTTTAACCCAGTCCTAAAATGCCGTTTGTAAAATGAGCACGGAAGACAATTCAACACAGGCAAAACACAAAAACTTATTAAAGTTTTGACTGTCTCGGTAACCATGTTAGGATTTCCTTCAGTCTGAAACAGAAAGTCATCGGTTGATTGATGGTGATTGGAACAATTATTCATCTTTTTTTTACAGATTTTAACGTGTTTTGCGTAATTAACATGGTAAAATGTTTCGTAAAGATTAATTCCCTGATTGGGAATCGAATGCATTTCCCGCACTACAAGCATTTATAGACCCCAATTCTCTTCTTTGAGTTGTTCCTATAACAGTTCATAGAGCTGAGTTTCCGTAGCGGTTATAACATTTCGCCTCATATAAAGAAAGCTCCCGTTTCAATGTCGGGTGGAATCATTTTGAAGACATTCTTCATTAAAAATGAATAATTACAAACAATACAATATTTCATGTTGAGGGTAAAATAAAAATAATGCAATATCTCTCATCCCCGGTGTATTCTTTCTTTCTCTGTAGTTCTACACATGGTCAAACAGCACACAGATAACGGCAGTGTCTCTCCCTCACTCACGTTTCCTGCTCTGACGATGCAGAAAGCCCCTCTCAAAGCTGCACATTCCGAATGGTTTCAGTTGATTTGTGAGAGATCATTGAAGGATCCTGCAGCGCTGCCACCATTAATAACAATAGGTCGTAAACGCATTGCAGCCGTGGCAACAAAGCCATCAGTTTTTCGCTGCACCCCAGCTCCCGGAGTAAGTGAGGCCGCGACAAGCAGCAAAATTGAGGCCGCCTGTCTGGCCCCGCTTTTTCCATTCACCTGCTGCCGGTGGAAAGCAGTGAATGCAGCCTCAGACATCGCATTACTGCTCCTCCCTGGGGAAAAAAGAGACCATGACCCGATCAAAGCTCATACACCGAGCACATGGGTAGGAAATAGTGGGGAGATTGTATCCCAGTCACTCAGACCTCCTGAAACATTTAACGAAGTCCAGAATGAGTAAAAATGTCTTTGGCTTTTAATCTGGAAATGAGAGAATGTACCACTGCACCCACGAGTCGGAAGTCTCGGGCACTGCGTTCAGCTCGCGTGGAGACGTGGGTTTGAATCTCAGTCCTGACATTCAGTCTTTTACAAAGACGGAACAATTTTTGGTGCCTTCCGCTGGAGGTGTTTTTTCGGCCTAGTTGATTTGCTCCTTCCAGAAAACCACCTGACCTGCATCCGAATCCTAACCACCAGGGAACCAGCTGCAATTTTCCTGCAAGCAAGCCGACCAACGCTGCTTTTCCGACTTGTCCCCTTGAAATTCAGGTCACTTTGGCCCCAGACAAGCTGCTCGTACAAAATGAAATTTACTGGAAGAACACGAAAGACTTGTTCAGAGAATGAAAGCACCAAGTGCGGGTAGGCATGAACATGAAATGGACAGTGAGGGAAAATACTATCACAAGCTGCTGGTGCAACTGTTTCCATTTCCAAAACACACCTAACTGATCAACGCATCTCCTCGGAAAGGTGCAAGGCAACGCCGGCCTCTCAGGCCTCATTTGAAGCAAGTGACGCTCACATTTTCTGCCAGTTTCACCTGCCATCTCCGTCTGCTTCTGTCTGTTATTTTCCTCCAGCATCCTCTGCTCCACCAAATGTCGGGGGAATTAGATGTTGGAAGCAAATGAAACGACTGAAAAAAACACATTACCAGGAAAGCAAGGAGAGGGTAAGAAAGATGTTGGTCACTGAGAGACGATGGATTTTGCAGATGCCAGGATAACTGACATAAATATCTCATCTCCCTGTCTCTTTCAGATATTGAATATCTTAATGCTCAAGAGGTGTTCTCACTGCCCCAGGCCAATTATCCCGAGTCGCATTGTCCCTCCGATCCTGCACACGGTGCTCAGCTTTGAAACTGGCCATCACCCCTGTGCTCGCTCACCGACTTTGGCTCCCGTTCCGCCAATGCCTCGATTTTAAAAATCTCATCCATGTGTTCAGATTCCTCCTTTGCCTCGCCTCTCCCTATCGCTGTAACCTCCCCCAGCCTCACAACCCTCCGAGATCACTGCGATCCTCAAATTACGGTCTCTTGTGCACTCCTGATTTTAATCGATCCACCATTGGCGGTCTTGGCTTCAGCTACCTGGGCCCAAATCTCTGGAATACCCGACTTAAACCCCTCCTCCTCTCTCTCCTCCTTTATGATGCTCATTACAACCGCCCTTTTTTCACTAAGTTTTCGTTCACCTGTCCGAATATCTCCTTTTGTGGATCTGTGTGAAATTTTAACTAATTGCGCTCCTGTGTAGCGTCTTGGGATATTTTAGTATGTTAAATGCGCTATATAAATGTAAGTTGTTGTTAATTATAAGGTGTCCCACCATTTAAAGAAGTAAGGATATGACAGTAAGCTTAGTAACTCCGAAGCGTCTATTGCTGTACCTGATTCACCGTTTCCATCACCAGCCCAGGTGCACCCTCTCGAGAGGATGTATATCGTGAGACTGAGGGAATATCACAGGGTGAAGGACCGAGCGCCAGTGAGCAGGAGGAGCTGGAATTAATTATGATAATTACTATTACACAAACTTTGAACAGCCGATACCTTAAACAATGACCCAATATAAAACTAATCGCCAGTCCCCAAGTCGATATACTCGGGTCTGGATTTGTACACGGTTCTGACGCGCTCCAGTCAACAGTAAAGAGTTGGACCCGGATCCAGAAGAGAGAAGAGCACCCAGAGTGTGGGAGCAGCAGCAGCCAGAGCGGTTTCTGAACCAGCCATTGATGCAGGAGTGAATCGAGTCCCATTCCGAGCTGTGTCTGCCAGCCGCCTGCCGGGCCGCTTCACACTGAAGGGGACCGATTCAGGCCTAACTCCCACACACAGATTTCAGTCAGGAAGGTAGTCTCCATTGTAGGCTCTTGTGATCAGGCTGGTGAAGTGTTTAGTGTTACGATCGCTTCTGTAGACCGGGGTTCACTAACGGAGTTATTTCTGTGCATTCGGTTGAAGGTCCCTTTTCCTGCCAAGTGAGATTTGCCCCTTCCATAAAATCAACCCGTCCTCCATCCACGCGAGGTTTTGACGTCCATCGGTTCATCGTAAAACCGAGCTTTAAACAAACAACATAAATTACAAAAACTCACGGCGGGCCATTCAATATAAGCGGAGAGAAGAGATAATCGTAATTTAGGCTTGTAAATAGCAAAGGAAGTGGCAGAACTGGGGAAAAGTGACCTTGCTAACTGACCCTCCTACCTTCAAAATCTACTCAATAACTACTTCTTCGCCCATTTCATCAGTAACTCCCCTTCCTTTCGTCAGTCTGAGGCTGTGATACACTCGGGGAACAAACAGGTCCCCTCGGCCATTTGACCCTTTGCTCCCCGCACAAGCACAGTCGATCCAATAAACCCGGATGTACCAATGCGCTCCTCCCTCCAGCAGGATGTGATCAATAAATAAAAAAGGTTGAAAGTCTGTGTGAAAGTCCATTATCAAATGTATGTTAGAATGTGCACTATTAATGAATGTATGGAAATCTTCAGCACATTTCTAAACATCTCCCGCTCTCTCGCAAAGAATCACAAGCTGACGGATTTATTCAGATGCAGCCCGGAGATGGAGATTGAAATGCGAGAATCTCCAATGACAGATGAGCATTTGGTTCAAATACCAGACGAGCGCCCTCTGTGTCACTATTTTAGTCCATAATCACCAGTTGGTTTCTCACATCGTTTCAGCGTTGAGGATGGCAGAATTGATTTTTAATGAGAGCATGTTTGAGAACCAAAAGACAGAATGCAAAGGGTTTGTCGACACAACATACGGGCAGAACAAAAAATGTCTCAGAATGGTGTGTGGACTGAATCTGAATGTGAATTGATCCGAATTCAGGAAATCTCATGGGTGCACAATGCAAAAAGTTTCTGTAATGGCCGGGAATCGAATGCAACTAACTTGCAAAAGAAGCGAGATTTCTCCTGCTTAACCACCAATGCCATGAACGGCAACAAATTACATATGTCGCTTTGGACACCTGTCTGAAAGAATTTACAGTTTGCCAGATCGCCTGTGATAACCGTACGCATTCTAATGTACACTCGTACAGCAATGGCTGAATGGTTTAGCCGTGGGACTTGTTATCTAATCGGGTTTTCCTCGGGATTATCGCATTTTTCTTGCATCGCACCTGCTTGAGTTAAAACTAAATGATCAATTTTCCAACTCGAGGAGAGATACTCGGCGACATGGACAATTTGGATTGAGCGCACGATGGTCTCTTGCAAGATTTCAAAATACATGAAGGAATTGTTCCCAGCTCCATCTTAAATTCTGCTAATTCACACAAGTTGACATTCATACTCTTTGTTCCTGTACTTTAATCTCTCTATCTCTCCCTGTCTCAGTCTCTTGACTCTTTGTATTTTCCCCTGATGGACGTCTCAGGCTGCGTTGAACGGCCAAGTTTGATCGAACCTGCAAAACCAACAGAGAAGGGTAAAGAAAGAAAGACTGAGACGGTTGGAAAAGCAAACGTTCAACCCAGTTGATGAATTCGGAGCGAATGTCTCCAAACGTATCGCTCTTCGCGCTCACAGTGAAAAAATAGCATTTTTATTATACTTATGGTACAGTGTATAACCCGCGGATGGCGAGACAGATGACAATGTAGCTTTGGAGCAATAAATTCTGCAAAGTTTTACTTGATAATGCAAGTGGTAAATTCAAAACGAATGTGGTAAAGAGAGCCGGATAGTGGTGACTTGAAATAGTTAGTGCTCAACTTGAACATTGCTGTACATCGGAATAGAAAACGCGATTGGATGGTCAGAAGTGGTCTGCAAGGCTGGGTGGTCGGCTGTGGGTGGTTGCGAATTGTGCACTGGCTGCACGGCCCGATTCGTGGCGGTTGGTTTGTCGAGGGGAATAATTCTCACGATTTTCTGATTGTATATGCGACACGTCCCAGGTTCAAATCCCAATCGAGCAGTGTTCTTTCTCCACTTTTGCTGAAAATTCACTCATTTGTTTCTCACATCGTTTCAGCGATGCAGAAGGCAGGATTGACTTAATTCTCGACCTGTTTCAGCTCTGGAGGACCGAATGCCGAGGTTTCGTCAACGCAACACAAATGGAGAAAAGAACATATCTCAAGACGTTGTGCAGATTGAAGCTGTATATGAATTTATCCCAATTCACGCGGTGTCATGAAAGCAGAATGAAAATGCTCCTGCATTTGGCGGTAATGGAACCCCCGCTTCCTGTGTGGCAGGCAAGAATTTGACCACGAAAATATCAATGGCCGAACGGCAGTTGGCTGCATGTGTCCACTTGGAAATAAACTGGAAGAACAGACAGTCTCACCGGCCGCAAATGCGGTTGTTGGCTGGGCGCTTTAAACACGTGCGGCTCCAGTGGCGCAATCGGTTAGCGCGCGGTTCTTATATAACAGTATTAGGCTTGAGAAATGCCGAGGTTGTGAGTTCGAGCCTCACCTGGAGCAGTTTAACCTTTTGCTTCTGAACATTTCCACCCGAGTTCAAGGTGCAGCGAGAATGTTCCATGAAACATCTCCTTCTTCGTGTTTTCATGTGGGCATTTCGGGTCCTCTGGCCAGCATTATTGCAATAGCAGGTGTGAGTTTATTTGTTAATAGGCGGGAGAGGGGGCGATTGGCAACAGCATGAAATGGGAAAGCAGGCGGTCCGAGATCTTTAAATCTAATGAACTGAACACACAATTCTTCTTTTCGTGAAACAGACATTCTTCTATTTGAAGTGTCGTGTAGGAAAATTCGGAAGGTAAATGTGTTTCCCGGAGTCACTGAGTAACGGGTGGAATTATTCCGCTTTCAGTTGTTGATCCGCTGACAGGTCGAGAGACCTTTTCCAGCTCACGTGTGGGACAAGTCTGGCTTTTGAGCCACTGGGTAATGTGATTGTTTTTAATTGCTGCTAACGAATGACAGGACATTTGGCACAAACAAGAAGAATTGTAAACTCACGAATTTCCTCTCCATGTTTCTTACATCAGATTCTCCTCAAAACGGTACTGAGAATTTTATAAATCGGATCCTCACCCGAGGTCGACGGCCACAAGGGATAATTCAGAGACCGACCATGAATTTAGCTGTATGTATTCCAAGTTGATTATGTGCTTGCAGCTTCATTTATTATAAGGTTTAACATATTTCTTTGTGCACTAAATATCATAATTTGCACTAAATTTGATTTTGATTTTATATCATGTTCTTCAGTGCCAAGAAACAGATATATAATTGATATTATCAGATCAATAACAATTTTTTTAAAACTGAGTACATAAAATAGTTAAATTGAAAATATTCAGATCTTAGTAGACAGAACTTTTAACTTTATCTAAAAGTATAATAGAAATGAATTCTAAAATATTAAGTTCCAGTAGCTATATTATATATCTCTTGGGTTAGAAATTCTTCATCCTTTTTTCAGAAGTGTATCTTTTGAATCAGATACATTAAATCTATAAACCAATGCAAACATATCTCAAAGCTGACCAAACTGTAAAAACATTACAAATTTGAAGTCAAGAATGAATTTAAAGAGGGATGTTAATATCGGATGAAGCTTTTTAACTGTAAAGTGCTTGCCCTCCCCAAAGTGTCCCATGGTGCTAATTGTGAGCAGCCTTTTTCTGTTGGAGAATAATCAATGGTTGAAGAGCTCCTTTGAAGAGCACTGCAGGTTGAATTTCATTGAAGTATATCAATTCTGCCAGCAGCAGGCAATGGCCATCCTCAAGATTCACATTCAATAGCTGGCATCGAGTCCCACTAAACCGATTGGAAACTCTTGCAGTCACTGACAAGTTTTATCTTGTTCTCTGCTGGAAGGAAAATTTGGCAGGAAACTGCTTTAGGTGGCTTCTGATCCGTTTACAAAACAGACCAACTATAGAGTACATGGTCGTAGCCGGTGGACATGATCTATGTGGATTTCTTGGCACTGAAGAACATGATATAAAATCATGAAGGTCAATGAAGGTAGCGCGTTTGATGTAGTCTATATGGATTTTAGCAAGGCTTTTGACAATGTCCCACATGGCAGACTGGTAAGAAAAGTAAGAGTCCATTGCATTCAAGGGAAAG
This sequence comes from Heptranchias perlo, assembly GCF_035084215.1. Classification (NCBI taxonomy): domain Eukaryota; kingdom Metazoa; phylum Chordata; class Chondrichthyes; order Hexanchiformes; family Hexanchidae; genus Heptranchias; species Heptranchias perlo. Next base: position 5,848,686 of record NW_027139453.1, on the reverse strand, counting down.
TGGCAAGTTTTCTTTGGAGCAGAGGAGGCTGAGGGGAGATTTAATTGAGGTGTATAAAATTATGAGGGGCCGAGATAGAGTGTATATCAAGGACCTATGTCCCTTAGCAGAGAAGTCAATAACCAGGGGGCATAGATTTATGTAATTGGTAGGAGAATTAGAGGGGAGTTGAGGAGAATTCTTTTCACCCAGAGGGTGGTGGGGATTTGGAACTCACTGCCTGAAAGGGTGGTAGAGGCAGAAACTCTCATCACATTTAAAAAGCACTTGGATATGCACTTGAAGTGCCGTAACCTACAAGGTTACGGACCAAGAGTTGGAAAGTGGGAATAGGATGGATAGCTCTTTTTCGGCCGGCACAGACACGATGGGCCGAATAGCCTACTTCTGTGCCGTAAATTTCTGATTCTATTTCTATGAATCTGAATGATGGAAACAGCTATAACCACGCGCCTGGATAGCTCAGTCGGTAGACCATCAGACCTTTAGGTGAAGAAGTGATTTGAGTGTCCAGCGTTCAAAGTCCCTTTTCATGCGAGCAATTTTAGAACAGCTGTCAAGTTCTGCCAGTCCACTGGAGCAACAACTACTGAAGAGACGATGCCTGCGATGTGTTGTCAATATGTTGACCTTTGGTGAGCATTCTCGGAAAAGGACTTTGATCTTCTCTGATCACCATTTTTACCAGAAACATTTATACAGTAGATGATCTGTTAGAAAGACCACTGATTGCCCGTTCACACCACCCGTCCCTTGTTTGGACAGAGATCGCTTAGTGTCTAAACTGCTTCAAACTGAGTCTTTTCCATAGTTACTTGGAAATGTTTGGATTAGTGCTGTTATCTGCAGCTTGTCAATTGGATGGTTAACACTGAGTTTGGTTGGGCTGATCTGATTTCTTTGTTCGAATAAATTAGATAGTTTTTAACCTCCACCCACTCCTTGCAGACACTTCCAGCATCATCTCCGTGGGCGGTAGAATGCAGAGACATTCAGCGCTACAAATCAATCCGTGCTTCCTCTTACCGAAACTCGGGAACAATGTTCACCATTTCAGCTTCTCAGATGCCGATGTCGCCAATTTCAGCCTGTGCAGCCAGAACCCCTGGTGATTTTACAGTCACCGAAGTTCGCTGCACTTTCCCCAAAGTTCACTCTAAGAGAGAACAACGAAAAATAAAGGAAACGTGAGCGTTTCTTCATTGGTGGCGACGCAAAATCGCTGCTTTCATTCCTTCCACCGTTGATCTTCCTGCGGGCGATGAACCTTCTGCACGCCGCTATTTTTATCACATGACCAGGAAGTGAAACAAGTTGAATGTGAAAGTTGGAGCAACAAATTGGGTCAAGCGGATCGGCGGGTCGGGATATTGCAAAACAAACAGCCAAGCCACGAGGAGCGGGTCAGCTGTTCCATCAGAAGATAAGAAATAGAAGCAGGAGCAGGCCTTACGGCCCCTCGAGCCTACTCCGCCATTCAATAAGGTCATGGCTGATTTTAGACCTCGAATCTATTTCCCGCCCGATCCCCATATTCCTATATGACACTTCAAACAGAAGAATGCCTGTTTCACGAAAAGAAACATTGTGTGTTCGGTTGTTTAGACTTAAAGATCTGGTGGCGCCTCCTTTCCCATTTCATGCTGTCGCCAATCGCCCACTCTCCAGCCGATTAACAACTAAACTCACAGCTGCTGTTGCTATACGGCCGGCCAGAGCACCTTTTGTTCCCACATCAGAACACGAAGAAGGAGATGGTTCATGGAACAAACCAGCTGGACCTTGAACTCCGGTGAAAATATTCAGATGCAAAAGGTTTAACTGCTCGAGCTCATAACCTCAGCATTGATTGAGCCTGATGTCGTTCTCTCAGTACCGCGCGCTAACCGATTGCGCCACTTGAGCCACCGGGTAGTGATGTTGTCATCAAACAGCCTCATTTTTGGCTTGTAAGATTGTATGTTCTCTCAGACAGATTTCCATGTGAACACATGAAGCCAACTGCTGCTTGGGCTATTTGTGTAAAATTGGTCGAATTCTTACCTGCCCCACAGGAAGTTGGGGTTCGATTACCGTCCAATGCAGGAGCATTTTCATTCTGCATTCATGACATCGCGTGAATTGGGATAAATTCATATTCAGCTTCAATCTGCTAAACACCTTGAGACATTTTCTTTTCTCCAGGTGTGTTGCATCCACAAAACCTCGGCTTCTACACGGAAAGTTTGGGGGACGTTTGGAACGCCCTTCTGCAGGGCGCGAGCTCACTTGAGAATGTTAAATCTGAGATTGACAGATTTCTGTGAACCAAGATTATTTGTGGATATGTGTCAAAGACGGGTATATGGAGTGACGTCACAGCTCAACCATGATCTCACTGAAAGGTGGAACAGGCTTGTCGGGCGAAAATGTCACTTCCACTTGCGGCCTCCTGTTATGCGCCATCTTCGGATTGTGTGCCTGTGTGATGTGCCTCTCATGGTTTAATAGCTGCCAGTGTGTGTGACCTGCGAGTTATGGGTGTGCGGCTTGCAACAGTGGTAATGTGTAAGGGTGAGAGGAAGTCGCTGGTTAAAAGAGTTGAGCACTGATGTGAAGAGTTTGTTCGCATGTGGCGGATTGGATGGTATCGTGTGTGTTGCAGGTGGTAGGAGACGTCACTTGAGAGTTGACCGAACTCACCTTGACGACTCATTCTCAAAGCATTGAAATTCTTCCTGCACTGCATCCAAGTCCATGTTGCTGTTCCCCTGGCATTAAATTCGTCCCCGGCTGCCTCCCGCTGCCTTTTGGATTGATGCCGCCTCTTGCGCCCCGCACCCACTCACCTCACCCAAACTCTGCGGATATAGGATGTCCCTCCTTCTGTCCACCTCTTGCAGTAAGGTCTCTCAGCATCAGCAGAGAACATTGGTGGATGCACTCTCCAGGCCTGGTACCAACTCAGATCGGCAGATTGCTGAGGTTTGGCGTGCAGATTGGAGGATGAGGGATTCAGTTGCGTGCAACATTTATTCAATGTTTCAACATAACTCATCAGTGTCCAAACATAGGGATGGAACCTGCGTCTGTGTTTTACGTGTGCGATGTTTGATCTCTGTTCAGACTCCGTGCAGACTGTAGACTGTTATTTTCAGCAAATAACAGGTACCAGCTACCTTCAAGAGATTTCGAAGAAACATCCTCCCTTGAAGAGATTGAGCTCCCCCTGGTGGTGGGAAGTGCGAATAGCATCCATTCAACTTGCAAGGCCCGGAATGGAACGCTGATTGCAGGTGAGTCATCGCGCCAGCCGAAACTTGCGTCCTGCCTGCACATGGGTCATTGGGCAAGGGAAACAGCGCATCACGCGACCTATGCCGAAAAATGGCTCTTTTCTAATTTTTCCCCCAAAGTTCGCTGCGTGCGCATGTCGACACGATTCCATTATGGTACCTAGCACAAGGGCCAGGGGAAGAAAGATTGCATTTCGATAGCGCCCTTCACCACTCAGACATCGAAAAGCGCTTCACAGAAAATGAAGCAATTTTTGAATGGTGGTCACTTCTGACATGTCGCAAACGAGGCAGCCAATTTGCGCAAAGCAAGGTCCCAAAAACAGCGATGTAACAATGACCAGATAATATATTATAGTGATGTGGCTGAAGGGATAAATATTGAAAGGGCTCCAGGGAGAACTAATCACCTTTAAAAACGGAGACAAGGTGATTGTATCAGTTCTACTTTTGACCTTTGTAATGTTTTTTCTTTCCTGATTTTTTATCTTCTTCAGATTCCAACTGATCTTAAAACTGACAACTGAACTCTCAATGGATTTTCGATCAATCTGTCACTCAAAATAACCAATGTTATAAATAAAGAAATAAACCGGATTGAGACGGTTCACTTCACTTCACTGAAACGTCCAATTCCGGTTCAACCGGCGCGGCGGAGTCACAGCAGCTCATCGCTGATCTGCACCTCAACTCCATTTAGCGAAATAGAAACTGGAAAACTCATGTTTCGAGACGAGTTTACAAATTTCCTGAAAAATGAATATCACTAAACCAGCAAAACATTCCCTGCCCTGATTAAACACACAGCACGGAGATGTGTCGAATATATAGCAAGAAACCCGTGATTTTGTTATTACACGGATAGAATCCCGTGCTCAATATTAACATTAACACTGAGCGCCAGGTCTGGATCTGACCCGTTTACCCCGTGGTGCGGGACCCCGTCCGCGTTTATATTAACCAAACACAGAAAATCAGAAAATAATAATCCCACCCAGCAGAATTGGGGATTGTTCGTATTTTACAGGACAGGATGAGGCCGCTCGGCCCGTCGGGCTTGGATAGTAAATTCTGTTCACATTCTCCGCTCGGTGTTGTTCTCCGTGTACATTTTTAAGTTACCGAATTGTCTTTTCTTTTATTTTCCTTCTCTCTATTTTGCAGACTGAGTGGGAAAGAGATTCGCTTTGGAGGAGAAACATTGCGATCAAAGATTTGAATATTGTTTATTCTGATAGTAGGTTGCTCGGAGACCCAGCGGGAGTTCAGTTCTTATTTTCCTGATTAGTAGGAAACAGTAGAGCCAACTTGCTGCAAGACAGAAAACAATAAATGAACAACATCAACAAATTGAAAGTAAGAGAAAGATACAAGCAGAGCCTAAACCACCCCTGGCCCGGGTTTAAGATCATTTGGTAAAGCCTTGCAATCGCGGCCTCGTGGCGTAATGAATAAGGCGTCTGACTTCGGTATTAATTGACGATGTTATCAGAAGATTGCAGGTTCGAGTCCTGCCGCGGTCGATTTTATATTTGTTCCAACGTGCGCCATAACTGTTTTGCACCGACCGTTTCTCACAGGAACTGACCGAATGGAACGGAAAATGTAAATTCCTTTGCTTACAGAAACTGACTCTGCATTTTCAATATTGTCGATCTGGGTGCACAGGCAGTACATAGTGTAAAAGTGACTTTATTTCTACTGTTTGGATTCAGAAATGATCGGATAATCCATTGTGCTCTGTCCGTATGGGTCCGAATACCATCCGCGTCGTTATTGTATTGCACTTTTGATAAGGCCCGACATAAGTTTTGTACAATCAAAACGGATTTGAATGCTATGATTATCAATCCGACACCGGTGTTTTAAGTCTCAGTCTCTGGATTGTTTATATTTTGTTTAAATGGAGAGGGATAATTGGAATTTTTCACATGCTCGAATCGGATAAAGGTCGGGTCGAGAGGACTGATCGGAGATCAATCATTCTGTCCTTCCTTGCTGCCTCTGGGGTTTCCAGCGAATGAAAGATTAACGGGAATAGCAAATGATAATGGAGCTGGAACATAAAGGGTTAACTTTATCCATTAGGAAGAAATCTAATTTCAAAACTTTTAACAATCTTGAACCAGTCCAGTTATTAGATTTACAACAAGTCTGTACATGTTTTTCTGTTCCGTGTGATCTGCACACTTTGAAATTCTGCCCTGTCCATCCAAGTCCATGTTGTACACTATCTATTTCAAGCCGAAGCTATCAGGCCTTCTTTACCAAAATCGTTTTCAATGTGCACCTTGCATAATCAAGTAAGACTTTGCAGAATGTATAAGGTAAGAAACGAGGTTGCCATCTGTATGTGCAACGTAATAAAGTGCTTCCAGATTTCACCAGTGAAAATCCGAGCTCTAATTTTATGCCCCGCCCCACCCCCACCACCAGAGGAAATAACTTCTCTGTATCTACTCTTCCGAATCGTTTTATCATTTTAAATACCTCAATCAGATCAACCTTTCAAACAGAAGGGAATAGAATCCAAGTTTATGCAACCTGTCCTCATAATTTAACCTTTTAAGACCAGGGATGATTCTGGTGAATCTGCGCTGAGGGGCGGTGCCCAGAACTGAACGCAGTTCAACAGATGTCGTCTGACCAAGGCCTTTCAAATGAAGCATAACTTCCTCCTCTTTGTATTCCAGTCCCCTGAAGTTAAAGGTCAACTACCCTTGAACCTTTTTGATTAACTTTTGTGTTGTCCAATAGTTTTTAGTGATGTGTGTACATGGACACACAGATTCCTTTGCTCCTCCACTATTCCTAATTTCTCGACATTAAGAACATTTTCCGATTGATTGGATCCAAAGCGAATTACCTCACACTTCCCCGCATTGAACTCCATTTAACACAGTTTGGCGAGTCACTTAATCTGTCTCTGTCCCTTCGTAACTTCGTGATCCCATCCACACAGTAAACTGTGCCTCCGATCTTACTGTCATCACCAAACTTGGAAACACAACTCTCTATTCCTTCATCCAAGTCACTGAGAAATATTGGGAGCACATTCCCGAGTGTTCACTAAAATCTGGTTCCTTAATATTTTGAGGAATCCTTGAAATCCCACGGTGTTTCCCCACAGAGGTTTCAATGAGCGCTGCAGTAAATCTCGTGCTCGGGATTTAATTGAAAACCCTCAGTTTTATTGTTCATTCAGAATTGTCTTTGCTTCCCGTGCTGGCGAGTCAGGGAGTAGTGTTCCAAGAATCAGGAATAGGATCTGGAACCACATCTTGCCGACTGCGCTACATGGAGAAATAAGAGTTCGATTTTTGTTTTTGATCCGCTCGATCAGAATGAATTTGATCCAGAAACAGGAAGCGGTTTTGGTGAAACTGATCCGAGGGGGAAGCGCGAAGGTGGTTGAAGCGATGAGCTGCTCAATGATTGGATCCAGCCCGTGTGGCTCGGGATCCCCGTCTGGTCACGGTCGCCGACACTGTTTTCTCCCTGATCGGTTTCCCTCTGCTTTCACCAATTGCCCCAGGGACCACCGTTTATATCTGGATTCAGCACCAGGCAGAGAGATAGAAACAACTGTCTGGTGTTTATTGACCTGATCGGGTGGTTAATGTCACCGACGGCTGATTCACTGAGATCTCCAGGCCTGTGCTCGGCCACCATTTGGTTTGGTTGCCTGTTCAACGCTTGTTCTCGCCGGATGAAGAAGACAGATTTTCTCTTCCACCAAGTTTTTACAATATTGACCGGCCTCAATTTCTGTGTGAATAACTGGGTTAAGTGGACAGAGCAGGGACAGAGAAGTTTGTTGGAACAAGGTCCAACTGTTGTTGGACCAGAGTTATTTCACTATCTTTATAATCCAGCAATTGCTGGGACCTCGAGCCATAATGATGCATTCACGGCGTGCGCCATTATCGAAAGGTGAATGTTGCAGCAAGTGAGATACGGGATGGAAAACGATTTTCCCATGATTTCTGAAACCGTTGCGCCGCTCCTCCGAAAGGCTCGGTTAAAGTTGTACAAGACATTAGTGAGGCCACACATGGAATACTGTGTACAGTTCTGCTCACCCTATTATAGAAAGGATATTATTAAACTAGAAAGAGTGCAGAAAAGATTTACTAGGATGCTACCGGGACTTGATGGATTGACTAATAGGGAGAGGTTAGGTAGACTGGGACTTTTTTCCCTGGAGAGTAGGAGGTTAAGGGGTGATCTTATAGAAGTCTATTAAATAATGAGGGGCATAGATAAGGTAGATAGTCAAAATCTTTTCCCAAAGGTAGGGGAGTCTATAACGAGGGGACATTGATTTAAGGTGAGAGGGGAGAGATACAAAAGGTTCCAGAGGGGCAATTTTTTCACTCAAAGGGTGGTGAGTGTCTGGAACGAGATGCCAGAGGCAGTAGTAGAGGCGGGTACAATTTTGTCTTTTATAAAGCATTTGGACAGTGACATGGGTAAGATGGGTATAGAGGGATATGGGCCAAGTGCAGGCAATTGGGACTAGCTTAGTGGTATAAACTGGGCGACATGGACATGTTGGGCCGAAGGGCCTGTTTCCATGTTGTAACTTCTATGCTTCTATGAAAGGTTAAAATTTGTTTTCTTCGCTCAGCGCTCCGTTGCCGTGAACGGCGATCGCCAATTCTCTGTACTAAGTCATTAATCGCGCCGCAGCCACTTACAATTGGACAATAACGGCAAATGAAGTATGAGGCAGCAAGAAATCACTGAGAAATGTCACAGAGTGCAGCTTCTCAGATTCTCGCTCTCAGGCTCTACTTTCAGTCGTTTTTGTTTCTTCTCCCTCCTGACTTCCTTCTTTCTATCCATCACTGCCTTCTTTCTTGGAAAAAGGCGCCCCTGTTATCTGCAAATCTGAAAGAAGCGATTTGGTGATATTGCACTGAGAACAAAAGCATAAGGAAACTTGTGAAGGATTCGAAAGCCGGAATTCCGGCTATCAATCAGTGATAGCCCCAAAGCCAGACTCGCACCCGTAGAACAACGAACCGCTGGCAAGTGAACCGCACATCCGCTGTAAAATTTCGCTGCCACCGGAATTGCACGTTTCAGTGAAGTGAAGTGAACCGTCTCAATCCGGTTTATTTCTTTATCTATAACCGTGTTTATTTTGAGTGACAGATTTCTGATCAGTTCGAATCTGAAGGTGATAAAAATAAGGAAAGAAAAACATTTCAAAGGTCAAAACTCGGACTGATCCAATCACCTTGTCTCGGTCTTTAAAGGTGATTCGTTCTCCCCGGATCCCTGTTCAATATTCATCCCTTGAGCCACGTCACTATAACACATTATTTGATCATTATCAGTTCGTTGTGTTTGGGATCTTGCTGTTCGCAAATTGGCTGCCTCTTTTCCGTCATTGTCTGTAAAGCGCTTTGGGACCTCTGAGGTGGCGAAGTGGGCTATCGAAATGCAATCTTTCTTCCTGTGGCCTCATATACCAGGAATCCTGTCAACTGGCGCACGCAGGATACGTTGAGGGAAAAATTGGATTAGGGCTGTTTATGGGCGTAGGTAGCGTGATGCGCTGTTTCCCCTCGCCCAGTGACCCTTGTGCAGGCTGGACGCAAGATTCGGCTGGCCCGATGAACCTGTTCCACTATTCAATGCGATCATAGTGGAGCTGTGACCTAACTCCATATATGCATTTTAGTCTTAGTCCCATATCCCTTAATACCCTTGGTTCACAGAAATCATTCAAAAGTGAGGATGCTACAACTACCGTCTGCAGAGGAATATTCCCAACGTCTCCCACACTATCCGGGTAGATGCCGAGGTTAAGTGGATGCAACACAGCCGGAGAAAAGAAAATGTCTCACGATTTTGTGCAGATTGAAGGTGAATATGAATTTATCCCAATTCACGCGATGTCATGAATGCAGAATGAAATTGGTGCTGAATTGGGCGGCAATGGAACCCCAGCTTCCTGTGTGGCAGGCAAGAATTCGACCGCCAAAACACCAAAGCCCAAGCGGAAGTTGGCTGCATGTGTGCACTTGGAAACCTGTGTGAAAGAACATACAAGCTTACAGGCCGAAATTGAGGCTGTTTAATAACAGCACCATCACTAGCTGGCTCCAGTGGTGCAATCGGTTAGCGCACGGTAATTACTTATATCACAATATCAAGCTCGAAAATGCCGAAATTGTGAATTTGAGTTTTAACTAGACCAGTTTATCCTATTACATCTGAATATTACCACCGGAGTTTAAGGTGTAGTTGGTCTGTTGCAAACAACATCTCCTTCTTCGTGTTCTCATGTGGGCACTTTGGTTCCTCTGATCGGCCGTATTGCAATAGCAGGTGTGAGTTTAGTTGTTAATGGACGGGAGAGAGGGCGATTGGCGACATCATGAAATGGGAAAGTCGGCAGCACGAGATCTTTAAATCGAAAGAACCGAACACTCAATTCTTCTTTTCGTGAAACAGACATTCTTCTGTTTGAAGTGTCGTGTTGGAATATGGGGATCGGGCGAGAAAATAGAGGCGAGGTCGAAGATCAGCCACGAACGTATTGAATGGCGGAGGATGCTCCACGGGCCGTGAGGCCGACTCCTGCTCCTATTTCACATATTCTTATGTAACAGCTGACCCGCTCGTAGTTGCTTGGCTGTTTGTTTTGCAATTTCCCGCCCCGCCTATCTGCTTGATCCAGTTTGTTGCTCCCACTTTCACATTCAACTTGTTTCACTTCCTGGTCATGTGATAGAAATAGCGGCGTGCAGAAGGTTCATAGCCCGCAGGAAGATCAACGGTGGAAGCAATGAAAGCAGCGAATTTCCTTCGCCACCATTCGCGGCGGAATCACAGCCGCTCATCGCTGATCTGCACCTCAACTCCATTTAGTGAAATAGAAACTGGAAAACTTATGTTTCGAGACGAGTTTACTAATTTCCTGAAAACGGAAGATCACGAAACCAGCAAAACATCCCCCGCCCTGATTAAATACACAGCAAGGGGACGTGTCGAATATATTGTAAGAAACCCGCGATGTTATAATTACACGGATAGAATACCGTGCTCAGTATTAACATTAACAATGAGCGCCAGGACTGGATCTGACCCGTTTACCCCGTGGTGCGGGATCCCGTCCGCGTTTATATTTACCAAAAAAAAGAAAATCAGAAAATAATAATCACACCCAGCAGAATTGGGGATTGTTCGTATTTTACAGGACAGGTTGAGACCACTCGTCTCGTCAGGCTTGGATAGTAAACTCTGTTCACCTTCTCCGTTCGGTGTTGTTCTCCGTGTACATTTTTAGTTTACCGAGTTGACTTTTTTTGTATTTCCCCTCTCTCTATTGTGCAGACTGAGTGCGAAAGAGATTCGCTTTGGAGGCGAAACATTTTGATCAAAGATTTGAACATTGTTTATTCTGATTGTAGGTTTCTCGGAGACCCAGCGGGAGTTCAGTTCTCAGTTTCCTGATAAGTCGGAAACAGTAGAACTAACTTGCTAAAGTATAGAAAACAATAAATGAACAACATCAACAAAGTGAAAGGAAGTGAAAGATACAAGCAGAGTCTTAACCAACCCTGCCCCGTGTTTCAGATCATTTGGCGAAGTAATTCGCTATTGGCCGCGTGGCCTAATGGATCAGGCGTCTGACTCCGGGGGGAATTGTGATGCGATCAGAAGATTGTAGATTTCAATCCGACCACAGTCATTTTACTCGCTGGCTTTAAATGAGTCCACGCGGCCAATAGCGAAGTACTTCTCCAAATGGACAGACAAATCCCTTTGCTCCTCCACTGTTCCTAAGCTCTCGACATTGAGAACATTTTCCGATTGATTGGATCCAAAGTGAATTACCTCACTGTTCCCCACATTGAACTCCATTCAACACAGTTTTGCGAGTCTCTGTCCCTTTGTAACTTCCTGATTCCATCCACACAGGTAACTGTGCCCCCGATCTTACTGTCATCTGCAAACTTGGATATGCAAATTTCCATTCCTTCATCCAAGTGACTGAGAAATATTGGGAGCACATTCCCGAGTGTTGACTGAAATCCGGGTCCTTAATATTTTGAGGAATCCTTGAAACCCCACGGTGTTTCCCCACAGAGGTTTCAGTGAGCGCTGCAGTAAATCTCGTCCTCTGGACTTTATTGGAAATCGTCAGTTTTTGCTGTTCAATCAGAATTGTCTTTGCATCCCGTGCTGGCGAGTCAGGGATTAGTGTTCCAAGAATCAGGAATAGGATCTGGAACCAGATCTTGCCGACTGCGCGAATGGAGAAATATGAGTGAGATTTTTTGTTTTTGATCCGCTCGATCAGATTGAATTTGACCCAGAAACAGGAAGCGGTTTTGGTGAAACTGATCCGAGGGTGAAGCGCGAAGGTGGTTGAAGTGATGAGCTGCTCAGTTTACACCTGCCACCGTTTATATCTGGATTCAGCACCAGGCAGAGAGGTTGAAACAACTGTCTGGTGTTTATTGACCTGATCGGGAGATTAATATCACCGACGGCTGATTCACTGAAATCTCCAGGCCTGTGCTCAGCTACCATTTGGTTTGGTTCCCGGTTCGACGCTTGTTCTTGTCGGGTGAATGAGACAGATTTTTGCTCTCCCCAAGTTTTTACAATACTGGACCGGCCTCTTTTTCTGTGTGAATAACTGGGATAAGTGGACAGAGCAGGGACAGAAAAGATTTTTGTATCAGCAGTGGAACAAGGTCTAACTGCTGTTGGACCAGAATTATTTCACTATCTTTATAATCCTTCAATTGCTGGGACCTCGAGCCATAACGATGCATTCACGGCGTGCGCCATTACCGATAGGTAAATATTGCAGCAAGTGAGATATGGGATGGCGTGATTTGCCCATAATTTCTGGAACATTTGTGCCGCTCCTCCGAAAGGTTGAATTAAACGATAAAAGTTGTTTTCGTCGCTCAGCCCAACGTTCCCTTGAACGGCGATCGCCAAATCGCTGTATTTACGTCATTAATCGCGCCGCAGCTCCTTACGATTGGACAAAAACAGCAAATGAAGTATGAGGCAGTAAGAAATGACTGAGAAAAGTCACAGACTTCAGCCTCTCAGCTTCTCACTCTTTCTCTCAGGCTCAGTCCTTTGTTCCTTTTCAGTCGTTCTTCCTTCTTCTCCTTCTTGTCTTCCTTACTTCTATCCATCACTGCCGTCTTTCTTTGAAAAATGGCGCTCCTGTCATCTGCAACAAGCGGTTTGATGATTTTTGACGAAGAACAAAAGTCTAGTGACGCTTAACTGAGATTCGCAACCCGGATTTCTCATTTGGTAATCAGTGAAAGCCCCAAAGCGAGATTCAAACCCGGAGATCAACGAACCGCTGGCAATAGATCCACGCGGCCACGAGAAAATTTCGCTGCCACCCACAGCCGATCACCCATCCTTTCAAACGGTTCCTATCCATCCAATCTCGCTTTCTATTCCATGTACAGCACCATCGATTTGTGCACTAATTATTCCAAGTGAACAATATCACCAAATATTGAATGTACAACTTGTCTTGTCCAGTAAGACTACCTAAAATTTAAATGCTCTGAAGCCACATTGTCGTTCGTGTGAGAATAGGTACTCCAGGTAGACTAGCGCTAATACACATTTCCTAATGTAAAACACACACACATTTAACTATTCTGCAGTAGTTGTAGGAGGTCACCCACAGGAAGAGGTCAAGGCCTGGTGCATCACATACATTACTCACCAGCATTTAGAACATAAGAACATAAGAACATAAGAACATAAGAAATTGGAGCAGGAGTAGGCCAATCGGCCCCTCGAGCCTGCTCCGCCATTCAATAAGATCATGGCTGATCTGATCCCAACCACAAATCTAAAGAACACAAGAAGTCGGAGCAGGACCCGGCCACATAGCCCCTGGGCCCTCTCCGCCACCCACAGGGCATTGACCGATCCGAACTCAGCTTCATGTCCAATTTCCTGCCCGCTCCCCATAACCCCTAATTCCCTTTACTTCTAGGAAACTGTCTATTTCTGTTTTAAATGTATCTAATGATGTAGCTTCCACAGCTTCCTGGGGCAGCAAATTCCACAGACCTACCACCCTCTGAGTGAAGAAGTTTCTCCTCATCTCAGTTTTGAAAGAGCAGCCCCTTATTCTAAGATTATGCCCCCTAGTTCTCGTTTCACCCATCTTTGGGAACATCCTTACCGCATCCACCCGATCAAGACCCTTCACAATCTTATATGTTTCAATAAGATCGCCTCTCATTCTTCTGAACTCCAATGAGTAGAGTCCCAATCTACTCAACCTCTCCTCATATGTCCGCCCCCTCATCCCCGGGATTAACCGAGTGAACCTTCTTTGTACTGCCTCGAGAGCAAGTATGTCTTTTCTTAAGTATGGAGACCAAAACTGTATGCAGTATTCCAGGTGCGGTCTCACCAATACCTTATATAACTGCAGCAATACCTCCTTGTTTTTATATTCTATCCCCCTAGCAATAAAAGCCAACATTCCGTTGGCTTTCTTGATCACCTGCTGCACCTGCATACCAACATTTTGATTTTCTTGCACGAGAACCCCCAGATCCCTTTGTACTGCAGTACTTTCCAGTCTCTCGCCATTAAGAAAATAACTTGCTCTCTGATTTTTCCTGCCAAAGTGCATAACCTCACATTTTCCAATATTATATTGCATCTGCCAAATCTCCGCCCACTCACCCAGCCTGTCTATATCCCCTTGCAGGTTTTTTATGTCCTCCTCACTCTCTACTTTCCCTCCCATCTTTGTATCATCTGCAAATTTTGATATGTTGCACTCGGTCCCCTCCTCCAAATCGTTAATATAGATTGTAAAGAGTTGGGGACCCAGCACCGACCCCTGTGGAACACCACTGGTTACTGGTTGCCAGTCCGAAAATGAACCATTTATCCCAACTCTCTGCTTCCTGTTCGATAACCAATCCTCCACCCATGCCAGAATATTACCCCCAATCCCGTGATTTTTTATCTTAAGTAATAATCTTTTATGTGGCACCTTGTCGACTGCCTTCTGGAAGTCTAAATACACTACGTCCACTGGTTCCCCTTTATCCACCCTATACGTTATATCCTCGAAGAACTCAAGCAAATTTGTCAGACATGACTTCCCCTTCATAAAGCCATGCTGACTTTGTCCTATTAAATTATGCTTATCTAAATGTTCCGTTACTGTCTCCTTAATAATAGACTCCAAAATTTTACCCACCACAGATGTTAAGCTAACTGGCCTATAATTTCCAGCCTTCTGCCTACTACCCTTTTTAAATAACGGTGTTACATTAGCAGTTTTCCAATCTGCCGGGACCTCTCCTGAGTCCAGGGAATTTTGGAAAACTATCACCAAAGCATCCACAATCCCTACTGCCACTTCCCTCAAGACCCTAGGATGGAAGCCATCAGGTCCAGGGGATTTATCCGCCTTGAGTCCCATTATTTTACTGAGTACCATCTCTTGAGTGATTTTAATCGTATTTAGCTCCTCCCCCCCGAGAGTCCCCTGTTTGTCCAGTGTTGGGATATTCTTAGTGTCCTCTACTGTAAAGACTGAAACAAAATATTTGTTCAGCATTTTTGCCATCTCCATGTTTCCCACCATTAATTTCCCGGTCTCATCCTCTAAGGGACCTATGTTTGCCTTAGCCACCCTTTTTCTTTTTATATAACTGGGAAGAGATGAGAAATGTAATAGGATAAGACCAGATAGTGTGGAGAGAGTGTGGGAATACAACAGGATGAATAGGGCGAGATATAAGATCTACTGCCAGGGGATAAGGAAGAGACCGATGAACACATGATTGATGTTGTTGCGCAGACGCAATGAAGGGGAAGCAGCAATACAGTCGCTTGCAAAAGTATCAATACGATAACTTTGGAAAAAACGATATTCATGTGGGCGCCGTGGCTCAGTGTTTAAAGCATCTCTCTTATAAACAGGGGATCCTGGGTTCAAATCCCCAGCCGTGCCTTTAGCTCGATTTGTTTCTTTGCTCCCATTTTCCAACCGTTGTGTTCCAGATAGCAGCGAGAGCAACGTTTCCTCTTCCTCATTTGCTGCTTGGAGAAGCCCTTGGTTTGCTTCACAGCCTCTCTGTGTTGACTGCCGAGTTAAATTGCTTCCAGAGGTTCCCATCCACGGGTTTACAAATGAGGTTAAAGTGCCCCCTGCTACTTTTATATTTCCATTAAATAATATCAATCAATTGCCGAATAAAAATTCAGGGGTTCGCTGATATTCTGTATTTTCCCCAATCAAGTAGACAGGAGGGGATGAATCTTTCTGTGAGGACGTTGGACAAACTGATTCTAGGGTAAAGCTAAACATTCATGGTGGAGATTAAACACAGACCAACACCGCGGGACCGCTTCTGGTCAACGACTTTAATTCTTAAACCAGAGCTGTTTTAGCGAAGAGGTTGAAGAGCTGAATTCTCAATCTAAAGGGATTCCGACCCGCCGGTTTAACCGGATTTACACGGTTCACTTCACTTCAATAGGAAAACATTCAACAATTTCAAAAGTTTCATCCCCTCATTCTCGAGACCGGAAAGAAAGTGAAACTTCAAATTGTTTCTTGCAGAAATAGCAACAAAGATTCTTATCAGGATTGACTTACATTCAGAGCATGTGTGAGCACCAGAGGACAGAATGTACACGGTTTATTGACGCAACGCACGTGGAGAAAATGTTGGAATGTTTCAAGATGATGTGCAGATAGAAGCTGAATGTTTATTTATCCAAATTCAGTTGATCTCATTGATGCAGAATGCAAAATGTGAAAACACAGACAAAAAACACCGGAGTGATAGGAATAGATTTCAAGCCAATTACATAATGTAAAAAACAATAGAACATTTATCGGTAGGGCTGCATCCAACTTGTAATACAATAGCGAGGAGAATGGGATTCGGACCCTGCGAGCGCACTGCATTAGCATCGCCTCATGATTTCGGCCGCCTCGTCGCACCGGTAGCTTCAAAAGCCGTTTTATTTCCTTCTTTCTGAATCCAAACAGTAGAAATAAAGTCAACGTTACAACATGTCCTGCCCGTGCACCCAGAACGACAATGAATGTGTGTATTTACGTCAGGTCTGTCCTGAGTCTGTTAGAAATGGTCGGGTGTAAAACAGCTCCGGCCCATGTAGACTGTCGAGTCCGAGGATCAATTGCAGTTATCAACACTGAGATAGATAGATTTCTGTTAGTTAAGGGTATCAAGGGATAGGGAGCAAAGTTGGGAAAATTGATTTAAGGCGAAGATCAGCCATGATCTAACCGAATGGTAGAACAGGCCCGACGGGTTGAATGGCCTCCTACTGTTCCTAATGTTCATGTTGTCCTTGGCGTGAACTATTATAATACCACAGAAAACATCAAAGTGAAACTCTCTGGAATGGATAATAATTGAAATTAATGAACGGAGCAGAAACTGGAATCCCCACCGCAGCCCACAGACTCCTGGGGATGTGGATTTCCGTAGAGCTTCTGCTTCATACTTGTCACAACCTATTCCAATATCGTCCAGGTCCCGATACCTCGGGGAGCGCTCTTCAAATAGAAAGGTGTCAGTTTCATCATCATCTGTAACCGTTAAAGTTCTTCATTTCAATGAAACCGACGTTATTTCAAGCCCTTGTCTATGTTTACATTAGTCCACCTGAGGTGTTCGGGCAAAGCCTTATGTCTTCCCGCCCGAAAGACATAAATTCCTAATTGAATAAAGAGCCTGAACGGCCACATTCAAACAGATGGATAAATGGTGCAAGAGGGAGGGCTTCAGATTCCTGGGACATTGGGATTAGTTCTGGGGCAGGAGGGATTTTTTCAAAATGGACGTATTGCACCTCAACAGAGCTGGGACTAATGTCCTCGCGGGGAGGCTAACTAGTGAAGTGGTGGAGCGTTTGAACCAAATTGGCAGGGGCATGAGCATCAGAAGGAAACAATGGAGGGGAGAAGCAAAGAACACAGAGGATTGGGAAGGTCAAATAACACTAGATTAAAAGAGAGTTCAGAAACAGGAGATATCAGACAGGGTCAAATCCAAAGCAGTCTAAGATGAGTTTGGAGTGCATGTGCCTAAATGTACGTAGCGTGGCAAACAGGTTGGTGAGCTGCAGGCTCAAGTCGCTTAATGGTTCTATGATTTTGTGGCAATAACAGACACCTTGCTCAATGAAGGGGAGGACAGTGTACTTAATATTCCCGGCCACAAGGCATTCAGGAAAGATAGGGAAGTGAAGGAAAGAGAGGCAGTATTGATCGAATGCACTAATATAGCACTGGAAAGGGATGATGCAGACAAGAGTTCAAAGACAGAAACTATTTGTTTAAAATTAAGATACAATAGAGAAGCTATTACGCAACTGGATGTAAACTGTAGACCACCAAATAGTGGGAAGGAGATAGAGGAGCAAATTTGGGGGCAAATTACAGAACGATGCAAGAACTATAGAGTTCTGATAACGGGGGATTCAATTGTCCCAATATAGAATGGGACAGTAAAGAGTGTAAAGGGCAAAGTGGGGAAGGAGTTCCTGAAATGTGTACAAGATAACGTTATGGGACAGGGTGTTTCCAGCCCACCGAGTAAGAATACAATGCAGGGTCTAGTTCTGGGGAATGAAGTTGGGCAGGTGGAGCATGTTACAGTGGGGCAGAATTTGGCGAACACTGATCATAATATCATTAGGGTTACAATAATTACGGGGAAGGTCAAGGAGGAGTTGGTTTCCGGTACAGACTGGACACATCACTGAGAGGTAGAAAGGAAGGGCATGGAAAGCGAGAGATCCACGCATGACTAAAGATACGGAGACTAAAATGAAACAGAAAAAGAAGGCTTATGACAAATGTAAGGATCATAAAACAGTAGAGAACTAGGCTGAATACAGAAAGTACAGAGGAGATTTAAAAAAGGGAATAAGAGGGGTAAAGAGAATATGAGATTAGTGGCTCACATAAAAGGGAAGACAAAAGTCTCATAATTGTATAAATATAAGAAGTCAAAGGAAGGGTGGGACCGATCAGGGACAATAAAAGGAGATGTTCTTGTGGAGGCAGATAGCATGGCTGAGGAACTAAATGAAAACGTTACATCTGTCACACATCTGATCACAAAGGGGGAAAAGAAGGCAATTACAGGTCAGTCAGCCTAACGTCGGCGATGGGGCAACATTTAGGGCCAATAATCTGGGACAAACTTAATTGTCACTTGGAAAAGGTTAATAATATAAAGTCAGCACGGATTTGTTGAAGGAAATCGTGTTTGACTAACTTGATTAAGTTCTTTCATGAAATAGTGGAGAGGGTTGACGAGGTTGGTGCAATTGTTGTTGTGTAAATGGACTTTCAAAGGGAATTTGATAAAGTAACACATAATATACTTATTACCAAAATTAAAGCCCGTGCGATTAATGGGACAGTTGCAGCGTGAATACAAAATTGGCTGAGAGACAGAAAGCAGAAAGTAGTGGTGAACGCTAGTTTGTCAGACTGGTGGGAAGAATACAGTGGTGTTCCCCAGTGGTCAGTATTAGGACCACAGTTCTTTTTGATATATGTTAATGACCTGGACATCGGTATGGATGTTATAATTTTAAAGTTTGCAGATGACAGGGAAATGTAGCAAACAATGTGGAGGATAGCAGCAGACTTCAGGAGGACATAGACAGACTGGTGAAATGGGCAGACTCATGGCAGATTAAATTTAACACAGAGAAGTGCAAGGGGATATATTTTGGTTGGAAGAATGAGGAGAGGTAATAAAAACTAAATGGTACAATTTCAAAGAGGTGCAGGAACAGAGAGAGCTAGATGTGCACATACACAAATATTTGAAAGTGGCAGGACAAGTTAAGAAGGCTATTAAAAGGCATAGGGGATCCTGAGCTTTATTATTAGAGGCATCAAGTTCAAAATTAAGGAAGTTATAACAAACCATTAGAAAACTCCCGTAATGCCGCAACTGCAATATTGTTTTCAATTCTGGGAACCACACTTTAGGAAAGATGTCAATGCTTTAGAGAGGGCTCTGAAGAGATTTAATAGATACTGGGGATGATGCATTTCAGTTATGTGTAGAGATTGGAGAAGCCGGGGTTTTTCTCCTTTGAACAAAAAAGGCTAAGGGGAGATATCATAAAGGTGTTCAAAATCATGAACGGTCATGAGGAAACATTTTTTTTACACAGCGAGTTTTAGTGGTCTTAACAGCAGTGCTTGAAAGGGTGGTGGAAGCAAGTTCAATCGTAACTATAAAAAGGGGAATTGGATGAATACTTGAAATGAAAACATATAGAAATGTACGGGGAAAGAATAGGGGAATGGGACGAAATGGATAGCTTTTTCAAAGAACCGGCAAAGGAACAATGGGCCGAATGGCCTCCTCCAGTGCTGAAACATAATATGACAATATGATACCACGTGTTTTCATCGCGGGGAGCAATGCAAACCCGTGAAGCATGTTTGAGAATTCTTGGTATTGAGTCGGTGCATCGACAGGAGTGAACCGTGTCACAAAACAGGATGGAAATTGAACCTCCTTCTGTTTAACGTGTTGCAGTGATGCTGTCAGAGTCCGGCTTACTGTATATTGTTGGATAGAAATATGAACATAATATTGCACCAATCGTTGGGCTGTTCCATTTGAAAATACTTGCAATATCCTTTGGAATTAATTAGTGCAGCACAAACATCACAGTGAAGGGAATTGCGGGCTGTCCAAATGACTGGAAGTAATGTCAATGCTGCTGTTCCCTGATCCCACTGGATGTTTCCCTCGATTATAAATAATGATTTTCTCTTAATCTCTCATCTCACAGAGTCAGTTGGAGCCGTGTGTCCAGCGTCAAGATTCACCATCACTTCTCTGACAGAATGAGAGTTCCATTCGCCGTGTATCCATTTACCGTGTTGCCGCCAATTATACAGACAGTAATGATTTACTATCCGATTATAGCAGCCATTGGAGTCCCCGGTAAGTTATTATATTCATTTCCTAAATGTATGATTCAGAATTTAACCGTATTACGACTCTTATCTCGGTAACTGTCCTTATTTCACTGTGTTTTTTCCAAGTTAAATCAAAGGCAGAAATTCAGTGACTGTATTTCCCGCTCTATCTTGTTCCTTGACTGATCATTCTATTGACAGTATAATGTTATTGTTCATCTCCATCAAAAGCTGCAGCTTATTTTGATCATCAAATGAGTTTCAAATTGATGCATTTTTAACTGAGAATCCTTGCAGTTTGTGATTCAGTGGATATATTTAGATTTAAAGTTATTTCCCGTGGTCCCAAAAGACTCCCTCTCCTCTCCTCCTTCCCCTCATCTAACACTCGGCAATATCCGTTCAATACCTGGACATATAACAGATTTCTTCTCCTCTGCTCCTTCCCCTCATCTAACACTAGGTAATATACGTTCAAGAACTGGACATATAACAGACTCCCTCTCCTCCCCTCCTTCCGCTGATCTAACGCTCGTTCACATCCGTTCTAAACCTGGACATATTACTGTGAATCCGAACAATCAGGAGTGGGATTTGTTCAATCCCATTAATCAGAACTTTCAGACTGTTTTCGGTCTTTTCCCACCAAAGTGTTGATATTATTCCTGGTGATCACAATCCATTCCCAGGGTGGGTTTGTGCTCCACGTAGAACACTGATTCTCCCCCTGATCTTCTCCCATGAACGGTTCTCAGCCTGAAATCAGCCACCTCTTCAACCAACGGGCCGGCATTTTGCGGCCCTCTGCCGGTGGGAGGCAGCTAGTTTATGTCAGACCCCTTTCTGTCACGATACAGGTGAGATTGGGAATCCAATGCAGTGATAGAGCGATTGAAACCGCGGAGCGGCGCTCCATGAAACTGTCCTGGGTTTGACCCGATTTGAGAAACCCGTTTCATCCTCCACCACCTGTATTTTACCCATAACATCGATTAGATGCCGGGTTATGGCCCCTTTATACTAACCGGACACTTTTATCAGTTAGATCACTCACTTGCAGGTTGATACACCTGCTGCACTTTTAGCAAGTCTGTCCGCCCGGTCAAAACGCTGCTCGATACAAATTCACCTTTAATATCACTCAGATCCTTAGAGTGAGAAGATTGTTCTGATCGCATTTTGCCGCCCTGTCCCCATATCCCTTCATCACCTCTTCCTCCATCCACCTGTGATCGGAATAAACCATCAATATTTCGGCTGTTTGATTATAAAACTGTGAAGTCTGTTTAAAGATGTTGCTCAGTAAGAACCGAGTGAAGTGAGTTGCCTGACTGTCCCTCTGACTGTCACCAGTCTCAATGTCAATGCAGCCTAATACTCCCACTGGAAAATTCGCGCCTCTATTAATGAGGGTTTCTCTGAATATATCAACTCACAGGGTCAGTTGTAGCTCGGTGTACCGCACCCAGAGTCACCATCAATTCTCAGACACAAATAAAGTTTAATTGATTGGATATCCGTTCGCCGTGTTCCTGTTCTCCAGGTGGTGTTTGATGTTTGATTCAGAACAATTACTTACTTTATGAATCAGGGTTTAAGTAAATCAATGTTCTTGTTATGTGTCCGATAAATTGTTGTTTATTCTGAAGCATTTGTGTTACTGTTTCTCTCTCAATGTCAAAATTTCATTGAATATCAAATCTGCGTTTCCCTCCACCTTCCTTTTGTGATATTTTCATTGGGATCATAATGTACTTATAATGTCCAGCAAAAGCTCCAATCGGTTACAATCATTGAACGTGCTGTCAGCTGGTGTAATTTTATCTGAGAATATCTTCAGTACTGTGTGAAATGTTATATACCCCTAACTCCACATTCTCAAGTTATGCTACAATGTCAATTATTTCCGTGCTTTTGATAGTTTTCGCTCAAGAGAACATTAGCAAAATTGCGAACGTCTAGAATTGGAGTTAAATTGTGACATGAGTCGGTAATTGGTTGTGAGATAGGAGACAGAAAGTAGTGGTCGATGTTAATGAAATGTTGTCTTTTATCGCCAGGGGGTTTAATTGAAAAGTGTGGAAGTGCTACTTCAGTTGTACAGAGCTTTGGTCAGACCCGATCTGGAGCACTCTTTTTAGATTTGGGCACAGAATCTCAGGAAGGATATATTGGCCTTGGAGGGGATGCAGCACAGATTCATCAAAATGATACCGGGGCTGACAGGGTTCAATTATGAAGCCGGGTTGCATGAGCGTGGTTGTATTTCCGTGAGTTTAGATGGTTGAAGGATGATCTGATCTCGGTATTTAAAATGGTAAAGGGATTCGATGAGGTAGATGCAGAGAAACAATTTACTATGGTGGGGTCCTGAAGAAGAGGTTAAATTTAACATTAGAGCTCGGCCATTTTTGAGTGAAATAAGGTAACATTTTTTTCACAGTAAGGATTCTGGAAATCTAGAAATGAGCACTGAGTTCGATAGATCATTGTTGGGTCCGAATATCAGTGGATATGGAGCAAAGGTGGGTAAATGGAGTTCGGTTACAAATCCGCCATGATCTAATTCAATGGAGGTACAGGCTCGTTGGGCTGAATGATCTCCTCCTGTTCCTATGTCCTTATATCCCGTATCTAGGACCATGAGCCATAATTTCTGAAATGAGAGTTGCATTCATCGTATGTCCATTTCCAGAGTAACTGAAACCTTTAGAGGTGCAAATTAATTCCTGTGTTAATCTTGGAACCCTTCGAGTTCCCGGTAAATCATAGAAACCGGTTCCTGTTCGTACAAATCCGGGTCTCACTGTGTCACTGCTGCTCTTGCGGGTCTGGTCATTTGCTGTATTTGTCCTGAAGTGATTCTTTTGCTGATTTCGGGCGAGTGTCCGAAATTCAGAGAATATCACGAACTCCCTTTCCTCCATCTTTCTTGTGTGATATGTTAATTGATGTTATAATGTGTTTTTAATCTCCAACTAAATACATTGAATGTTTCAAGTTGATGCGGCTGTAAGTGAGAATGTGAGCAACATTCTGCCAGTGGGCTGTTGTCAGATTATGAAGTTGCTCCAGTTACTCTGCAGCAGCGATAGGGACCTCTGGCTAATGTTCTCCAGCTGACTTTCTCTGTTTAATTATTTCCCTCGCCTTTAACTATAACAGAAAGTAACTGTCGTTTAATACAAAGTGAAAGGTTTTGAATTCACATTCAGTTATCGTGGAAGGTATGCTGGGAAACGGAAGTAAGTATCTGCTGACAGACAGTGAAGGCCCATATTAACACTGATTGAAGGTAACTTACGAGTGTTGTATTACACTGTATTTCTGCTAAGTGAATGGAAAAGCAGCATGTGGGATTTTGTGGAGATCAGAGAGATCCCAGGCAACCACATATGTGGTAAGTGTCCACAGTTCAAGGCGATTCAGCTCAAAGTTGTTCAGCTGAAGTCCGAGGTGCAGACACTGCAATGCATCCGGAAAGGGGAGAGTTAACTGGACACTTTCATCCAGGAGACATTCACACCCCTTAGATTAGGTTGTAGTTTAGATTCGTTCAGTGGTCAAAAACAGGAGGGTGTGATTGCGAGTCAGGCTGTTATGGGGACCCTGGATGTAATGTTGGAGGAGCCACAGCATTTGACCGTGTCCTACAGGTACAAGGCACTTGCTACCTGTAAGGTTGAAAGCAAAGATTGCAGGTAGGATGGGCAAATATACCACGGCACTGTGGCACAGGAGGCCATTCAAGTCGGGGGAGTAAATGAATGTTGTAGTGGTCGGGGATATTATTTTCAGGGGGATAGACACAGTTCTCTGCAGCCGCGACCGAGATTCCCGTGGGCTGCGTTGCCAACCGTTTGCCAAGGTTATGGATATCTCCTCGCGGCTGGAGAATAACTTAGGGCATGAGGGGGAGGATTCATTTGTCGTGGTCCATGTAGGAGCCAACGACACAGGTGGAAAGAAGAATGAGGTTCTGCTGAGGCAATTTGAGGAGTTAGGGTTTGAATTAACAAACAGAATCTCAAAGGTGATAATCTCTGTAATACTACCTGAGCCACGTGCAGATTGGAATAGGGACAAACAGGTCAAAGAGTTAAATGCGTGGCTCAAAGAGTGATGTGGGAGACAAGGGTTTCAATTCATTGAACATTGGCAACTGTCCTATCGAAAGAGGGAGCTGTTCCATTAACGCATCAAAAAATAAGTTCAAAGCATAGGAAATGATAAAAAGTTAAAATTAAAGGCTCTTTATCTGAATGTACGGAGCTCTTAATAAGAGAGACGAATTAGTTGCACAAATGGAGATAAAAGGGTTTGACCATTACAGAGACGTGATTGCAAGGTGACCAAGGTTCAGAATGAAATATTCCATGGAACTTGACGTTCCGAAAAGACAAGTAGAGTGGCAAATGAAGGAGTGTAGCTCTGATAATAAAGGATGACATAAGGACAGTGGAAAGAATGGATCTTGGTTCAGAAGAACAGGAAGTAGAATCAGTTTGGGTGGAAGAAAGATTTAACAAGGAGTAGAAAACACTGGTGGGAGTAGGAGGATTCGAGTCCAGGAGCAGGGATGTCTTACTGCTGTTATACAGGGAATTCGTGAGACAACATCTGGAGTATTGTGTGCAGTTTTGGTCTCCTTATCTGAGGAAGGATGTCATTGCCATGGAGGGAGTGCAACGAATGATTACCAGACTGATTCCTAGGATGGCAGGACTGACGTATGAGGAGAGTTTGGGTCGACTAGGCCTATATTCACTCGAGTTTAGAAGAATGAGAGGTATTCTCATCGAAACATATGAAATTCTAACAGGACGAGACAGACGAGATGTAGGGAGGATGTTTCCGATGGCTGGGGAGTCCAGAACCAGGGGTCACAATCTCAGTATACGGGGTATGCCACTTAGAACCGAGATGAGGTGAAATTGCTTCACTCAGAGTGTGGTGAACCTGTGGAATTCTCTACCACAGAAGGCAGTGGAGACTAAGTCATTAGATGTATTCAAGAAGGAGATAGATATATTTCTTAATGCTAAAGGGATCACGGGACATGGGGAAAAAGCGGGAGCAGGGTACTGAGTTAGACGATCAGCCATGATCATTTTGAATGGCGGAGCAGGCCCGAGGGGCCGAATGGCCTACTCCTGCTCCTATTTTCTATGTTTCTATGTTTGTGTTTCGATGGATTGAGGATTGCTTAACGGACAGAAAACAGAGTGTAGAGATGAACGGGACATTTACAGGTTGGCAGGCTGTAACTGGTGGGTTGTCGAAAGTTCGGTGTTTGGGCCTCAGCTATTTACAATCTCTATTAATGACTTAGATGAAGGGACCGAGTGTAATGTATCCAAGTCTGCTGATGATGCAAAGCTAGTTGGGAAAGTAAGCTGTGAGGAGAATTCAAAAAGTCAGCAAAGGGATATACACCTGTTAAGTTAGTGGGAAAGAAGGTGTTAGAAGGAGTACAATGTAGGGTAATGTGAGTTTACTCACTTTGGTAGGAAGAATAGAAAAACAGATTATTTTTAAAATGATGAGAATTTTTTAAATGTTGGTGTTCACAGAGATTTGGATGTCCTCGTACAAGGAACTCGAAAATAAACATGTTGGTCCCGCAAACAATTAGCATGTTGGCCTTTATTGCAAGGGGGTTGGATTACATGAGTAAGGAAATCTTACTGAAGTTGTGCAGGGCTTTAGTGAGTCCTCCCCTGGAGCAATGTGTACAGTTTTGGTCTCCATAGCTGAGGAAGGATATTCTTGAAGGCGGTGCCAGAATTTTCACTTCATTGATTCCTGCGATGAGAGATGTTCCTCTGAGGAGAGATTGAGTTGAATGGGCCTATACTCTCTGTAGAGTAGAAGAATGAGAGGTGATCTCATTGAAACACATAATATTCTGAGGGCGCTTGACAGGGTAGATGCTGAGAAGTTGTTTCTCCTGACTGGACAGCCTAGAACTAGGGGGCATAGTTACAGAATAAGGGGACGGCCATTTAAGACTGAGATGAGGAGGAATTTCTTCAATCAGAGGGCAGTGGATCTTTGGAATTCTCTACCCCAGAGGGTTGTGGATGCATAGTTGTTGATTACATTGAAGGCTGAGAAAGACAGATTTTTGGAATCTAGGGCAATCAAAGGATCTGGGAATCGCGCTGGAAAGTGGAGTTGAGTTCGAAGTTCAGCCATGAGCTTATTGAATGGCGGAGCAGTTTCGAGGGACCATATGGCCTACTCCTGTTGCTATTTTTTTTGTTCTAATTCTATAGTAGGTAGATCGCTGTTAACACTATTGGAGCTCAAGGAGTTGGTAAAACCAGTGTGGAGATGTGTTATATTCAGAGCTGCGATCGTGCACCAAGCACAGTTATGGCCTACGGCCGAAAATTGTGCAGGCAGTTATAAAACACATTAAAATGTTTATATTCGGGATATTGGACCAGCAGCGAAACATGAGACCCTGAGCCAATTTCGTATCCACGCAACCACCGCCCCTTGAACCCCGTGGTCTTCAATTTTGTTAAGAAGTCTATTATGTGATACTTTATCAAACACCTTTGGAAATTCCAAGTACACAACATCAACCGCACAACCTTCATCACCCCTCTCCTTTACTTCATCAAAGAACTCATCCAAGTTCGCCAAACATGATTTGCCTTCAACAAATCCCTGCTGGCTGTCATGTATTAACCCATATTTTTCAATGTGCCAATTATTTTTTTCCCAAATTACTGTTTCTTAAAGTTTCCCCACCAACGACGTTCGGCTGACTGGCCTGCAATTGTCAGATTTATCCCTGGTCGAGAAAATCATTAAAAACTGCTCAAGTTGTTCGGTGGAGAGGACTGAACTGAATCTTTCATCTACATCAATCAATCTTTGCATCTCAGGCAATTCAGGTGGCCATGTGTGTACACATGGATTGGTATGGGGTGCTCGCACTGAGACCGAGGACAATCCATTCCATTGAATATGCCACCGACCTTTCTGACCATCCATTACGACCGCCTCATATTTATCAATATTCTTACCAGTTTCAATATAATTACACGACGTTTCACGGTGAGGTAAGCAGTTCGACAACTGCAGCTCCGTAATTGTGGAAGTTTTAAAGCCATCTTGGCTGGCCTGAGTTCGGGTTTCACCTTGCCCACGGCACGTACTTTCTGCGATTCAACTGGCTTGGTGATCAGTTAGATACCCTCCCACCGGGTGGCGCTATTCGACCGACGCTCCGCTCACAGAACTTGTCGGTTGAGCAGAGCAGGATATTCGGCGGTAAACGCGCTGCAAAATTATGGCAGGTGCAGATTAATGTGGGCAAGTGTGAGGTCATCCATGTTGGACCTAAGAAAGATAAATCGGGGGATATTCTAAATGCTGAGCAACTCGGAAAAGTAGAGGAGCACTTTCCTTTTATATATCCTCTCTGACTTGTGCCTCAATACTGGAGTTCACATATGCTGCAACACCATCGCCCTCTCTCCTGACACGGTCTACTCTAAACAATTTATACCCTACCAGATAGGTATACCATTGATTGGAATCATTCCACCATGTCTCTGTAACGAAACTAATGTCCAATCTATGAACCGCTGCCATACCTTCCATATCACCCATCTTAGTTATCAGACTTCTATTAATGCAAGCGCAACTTTTTTAGCTTTCTGATATTTGGCTTTCCCATTTACTTTATCAATAATTTTACATTGTTGACCTCCCACTATTGGAATTAGACTCATTAAGCTTTGATTTGTGTTTTCACTGGTACAACTGAAAGTTGCTCCAGTCGGTACTGGTGTTCTCTTACACTGACCGCAAACACCCCCGCATCCAGTTTAAACCCTCCCCCATCATTCTAGCTATCTTGCCTGCCAACACCTCTAACCCCAACCGTTATACAGGTAGAGGCCATCCGGTTTGTAAAGGCTCCCCCAATTGCAAAAGACCACAAGACAATAAGACCATAAGAGCTAGGATCAGGAGAGGCCATTCGACCGCTCGACCATGCTCCGCCATTCTATCAGATCATGGCTGATCTGATTTTTACCTCAACTCCACTTTCCTGCCTTTTGTCCATATCATTTGAATCCTTTGTTGACAATAATGTGTCTAACTCAGCCCTGAATGGATTCAATGACTCGGCCTTCACAGATTTTTGGGGTCAAAAAATTCCAAAGGTTCACTACCCTCGGGGAGAAGAAATTCCTCCTAATTTCCGTCTTAAACTGGCGACCCCTTATTCTGAGACTATGCCCCCCTAGTTTTAGATACCCCATGAGGGGTAACATCCTCTCAGCATCTACCCTATCGAGTCCCCTCAGAAACTTGTAATTTTCAATAAGATCTCCTCTCATGCTTCTAAACTCCAATGAGTTTACACCACACCTGTTCAATCTTTCCTCCATATCCACAACCCTTCCATATCCCGAATCAACCGAGTGAACCTTGTCTGAACTGCCTCCAATGTAAGTATGTCCTTCCTTAAATAAGGGCACCAGAACTGTACGCACTACTCCAAGTTTGATCTCACCAGCACCCTGTACAGTTGTAGCATGATCTCGCTGCTTTTACACTCCATCCCCCTCGAAATGAAGGCCAATATTCCCTTTGCCTACTGGATTACCTGCTGCACGCGTATGATGATTTTTTCTGATTCATGTACGAGGACACACAGAACCCTCTGTAGCGCAGCATTTTGTAGGTTTTCTCCATTCAAATAATATTTTGCTTTTTTACTTTTCCTCCCAAAGTGGATGACTTCACTTCTTCCCACATTATGTTCCATCTGCCAATTTTTTGCCCATTCACTTAACCTGTCAATATCCCTTTGCAGACACTTTGTGTTCTCATCGCAACTTGAATTTCCACCTATCTTTGTATCATCAGCAAATTCCACCACAAGACACTCTGTTCCTTCATCCAAGTCATTGATATATTTTGCGAACAGTTGAGGCCCCAGCACTGAGCCCTGCGGCACCCCAAAAGGTACAGATTGACATTTTCAAAATGACCCTTTTGATCCCGACTCTTTGTTTTCTGTTTGTTAGCCAATCCTCCATTGATGCCAATATATGACCTCCAACACTATGAGCTCTTATCTTGTGCAGCAGTCTTTTATATGGCACCTTATCAAATGCCTTTTGGAAATTCAAATACACTGCATCCATTGCTTGCCCTTTATCCACCCTGCCCGTTACTTCCTCTAGGAACTCTATTAAATTTGTCAGGCACGATTTCCCCTTCATAATACCATGTTGACTCTTCTTGGTTGTATTATGAGTCTCCAAAAGTCCTGCAACTACTTCCTTAATAATGGATTCTAGCATTTTCTGAATGACAGATGTTAGGCTAACTGGTCTTTCGTTAACATTTTCTGTCTCACTTCCTTCTTGAATAGGAATGTTACGTTTGCGGTTTTCCAATCCGCTGGGACCTTTCCAGAATCTCGTAAATTCTGGAAGATTACAACCAATGCATCCACTATCTCTGTAGCCACTTCCTTTAATATCCTCGGATACAAGCCATCAGGATTAGCGGACTTGTCAGGCTTTAGACCCATTAGTTTACCTAGTACTTCTTCTCTAGTGATATTGATTGTTTTTTGTTCCTCTCTCCCCTTTGCCCCTTGATTTTCAACTACTATTGTTATAATATTAGTGTCTTCGAATGCGAAAACAGATACAACATATCTGTTCAATTCCTCTGCCATTTGCTTGTTTTCCATTATTATTTCGCCAGTCTCATCCTCGAAGGGACCAATGTTTGCTTTAGCTACCCTCTTCCTTTTTATTTACTTGTGGAAGCATTTACTGTCAGTTTTTATGTCTTGATAGTTTACTCTCATAATTTATTTTCTCCCTCTTTATTATTCCTTTAGTCTTCCTTTGCTGTTTTTTAAAGTTTTCCCAATCTTCTTGCTTACCAGTAATCTTTGCCATGCTGTATGGTTTTTCTTTTAAACTGATACCATCTATAACTTCCTTAGTTAGCCTTTTGTAAACAATTTTACAACACCAAGTTATAGTCCAACAATTTTTATTGTTGGACTATAACTTGGTGTTGTAAAATTGTTTACAATTGTGAACCCAAGTCCATCACCGGCATCTCCACATCTTAGTTAGCCTTGGTTGGTTCACCATTTTTGTGGAGTCTTTCGTCCTAACAGGGATATATTTTTGTTGCGAGTCACAAAGTATCTTTTTTAAATGTTTGCCACTGCTTTTCCAACATCATAACATCAAATCTATTTCCCCAATCCACTTCAGCCAATTCCGCCCTCATTCCTTTATAATTGCCCTTCTTTTAATTCAAAATAATAGTTTCAGACATAGGAACATAGGAACATCGGAACACGAGTAGGCCATTCAGCCCCTCGTGCCTGCTCCGCCATTTGATAAGATCATGGCTGATCTGTGATCGAACACTATATACCTGCCTTTGGCCCATATCCCTTAATACATTTGATTGACAAAAAGCTGTCTATATCAGATTTAAATTTAACAATTGAGCTCGTATCAATTGCCGTTTGCGAAAGTGAGTTCCAAACTTCTACAAGACTTTCTGTGCAGAAATGTTTTCTAATCTCGCTCCTGAAAGGTCTGACTCTAATTTATAGACAGTGCCCCCGACTCCTAAAATCCCCAACCAGCGGAAATAGTTTCTCTCTATCCACCCTATCCGTTCCCCTTAATATCTTATAAACTTCGATCAGATCACCCCTTAACCTTCGAAACTCTGGAGAATACAAACCCAATTTGTGTCATCTCTCCTCGTAACTTAATCCTTGATGTCAGGCTATCATTCTAGTAAACCTAAGATGCACTCCCTCCAAGGCCAATATGTCCTTCCGAAGGTGCGGTTCCCAGAACTGCTCACAGTACTCCACATGCGGTCGAACCAGGGTTTTGTATAGCTGCAGCATAAATTCTGCCCCCTTGTCCTCCAGTCCTCTAGATACAAAGGCCAACATTCCATTTGCCTTCTTGATTATTTTCTGCAACTGTTCATGTCACTTCAATGATCTATGTACCTGAACCCCTAAGTCTCTTTGGACATCCACTGTTTTTCTCACTTTTTACCATTTAGAAAGTACCCTGTTCTATCCTTTTTTGATCCAAAGTGGATGAACTTGCATTTGTCTGCACAGAATTCCATTTGCCACAGTTTTGCCCATTCACCTAATCTATCAATATCACTTTGTAATTTTATGTTTTCATCTGCACTGCTTACAATGCCACCAATCTTTGTGTCATCGGCAAAATTAGATATGAGACTTTCTATGCATTCATCTAAGTCGTTAATAAATATTGTGAATAATTAAGGCCCCAAGACAGGTGACTGCGGGACTCCACTAGTCACAATGTCATTCTTTAGTGTTTTTTTTTCTTCATTATTGTTGCTTTACTTATGTTAATGTTATCGAGTTCCTGCCCCCTATTCAATATCAGTTTTCTTGGGATTTCCGGCAGGCTATCCTCTTTTTCAACTGTGAATATCGACGCAAAGTAATTGTTCAACATGCCAGCCATTTCCCCATTGTCAATGACAATATCCCCACTTTCAGTTTTCAAGGGGCCAACACTGCTCCCCTGACCACCCTCTTTTTCCTAATATAACTATTAACGTTCTTCGTATTGCTTTTGATATGCCTTGCGAGTTTCATGTCATACTTTCTTTTTGCAGCCATTACTATCTGCTTTGTGACCCTTTGTTGATCTTGGTATCTATCCCATTCGCCAGGATCTGTACCATTTTATGTCTTTTTGTATGCCCTTTCCTTATGTCTTATACTGTCCCTTACCTCTTTTGTTGTCCATGGCTGTTTTTTTTTGGCATGTAGAGTTCTTTCACCTCAGGGGTATAAACCGATTCTGTATCACGTTAAATGTTTCTTTAAACATTTCCCACTGATCATCAGTCGTTTTACCCATGAACAGGTTTGCCCAGTTCACTGTGGACAGTCTCTGTCTCATCCCATTGAAGTCGGCCTTGCCCAAGTCTATAATCTTAGCAACTGACTCAATTTTTCCCTTTCAAACACTACATTGAACTCGATCATGTCATGATCACTATTGGATAGATGTTCACGCACAGTTAAGCCGTTAACTAAATCTGGTTCATTACTCATTACTAAATGGAGTATGGCTTGCCCCCTTGTTGCCTTTAGGACATACTGCTGTTGAAAACTATCCCGGACACTCTCAAGAAATTCACTACCTTTTTGACAGTTGCTAGTCTGCTTTTCCCAATCTGTGTGAAGATTGAAGTCCCCCATTAAGACCACTATGCCTTTCTTACACGCTTGTCGAATCTCTGCATTTATACAATCTAGCACTTCAGAGCTGCTGCCAGAGCTCCTGTATACAACTCCAACTATAGTCTTAGATCCTAACCTATTTCTCAATTCAACCCATAAGGTCTCTGTTGGCTGCTTACCTCTCGTTATATCCCCCTTTATCATTGAAGTGATTTCATCTCTAATCATTAAGGCTTCTCCTCCCCATCATCCATTTACCCTATCTCTCATGTAGACCTTATAACCTGGTATAATTAGTTCCCAATCCTGACCATCCTGCAGCCAAGTCTCAGTAATATCTATCATGTCATACCCTCCAATTTGAATTTGAACCTGTAGTTCATTTAATTTATTCCTTATAATCCGTCCATTTGTAAATAGAACTCTTAGTTGGGCCACACACCCTAGCCTGACCTTCAGCTTTGCTGCCTTACGCCTTCTAGTTCTTATTTTATCAGTCGTGCCTCAAGTACACTTTCTTTCCGCTGCTCAACGCTTTTCCCTTTCACTTGTTCTTGAACAACTGTTCGTACTATTTGTATTGTAAATTTCCCCTGGGTCTTCCCCTCTCTTGCTGCTCTCAACTTTATTCCCTTCTGACTCCCCGTTCAGGTTCCCATCCCCTGGCACTCGAGTTTAAACCTTCCCCAACAGCACCAGCAAACACCCCCGCGAGGATATTGGTCCCGTTCCTGCTCGGGTTTAAGCCGTTCCGTTTGAACAGGTCCCACCTTCCCCAGAACCGGACCAAATGTCCCATGAATCTAAATCCCTCCTTCCGACACCATCCCTGCAGCCACGCATTCATCCTGTCTATTCTCTTGTTCCTATTCTCACTAGCACGTGGCACTGGTAGTAATCCTGAGATCACGACCTTTGAAGTCCTGCTTTTTAATTTATCTCCTAACTCCTTAAATTCACCTTGCAGAACCTCATCGCTTTTTTTACCTATGTCGTTCGTACCAATATGGACCACGACTATTGGCTGTTCACCCTCCCCCTCCAGAATGCCCTGCAGCCGCTCCGTGACATCCGTGAGCCTAGACCCAGGGAGGCAACATACCATCCTGGAGTCACGTTTGCGGCCGCAGAAACGCCTCTCTGTTCCACTTACAATTGAATCCCCTATCACTATAGCCCTCCCACTCATCTTCCTCCCCTCCTGTGCAGCAGAGCCACCCGTGGTGCCCCGAACTTGGCTCTTGCTGCTTTCCCCAGATAAGCCATCTCCCCCAACAGTATCCAAAGCAGAATATCTATTTGAGAGGGAGTTGACCCCAGAGGAATTCTGCTCTACTTGCCTAGTCCTTTTACACTGCCTGGTGGTCACCCATTCCCTTTCTGCCTGTGTAATCTTTACCTGCGTTGTGACCACCTCACTGAACTTGCTATCCACGACAGTCTCAGCATCGCGGATGCTCTACAGTGAATCCACCCGCAGCTCCAGCTCCGAATTACGGTTAGCCAGTCGCTGCAGCTGTACACACTTCCTGCACACATGGTCGCCAGGGACACTGGTAGTGTCCATGACTTCCCACATAGTGCCGACGGAGCATATCACGGGTGCGAGCTGTGCTGCCATGACTTGCCTTACCCTTTCAGACTCTCCTCCCGCTCTCGGTCTCTCCTTTTATACTGTGCTCATCTCTTGGAGTCTCCTGCCTCACCTGTGACGTTGCACAGTAGTTTTCTCTTGTTGCAGGTCTGCTGCTGCTTTTATTCCCTAATCTCAGTCTTCAACGCTCAGGTCCACTGCCGCTCTGTGGAAAAAGTAAGGAAAAGCAAGGCAAAGCAGCACCTCCTTCCCCCACTTCACCGAACTCCCACACTTACCAAAAGCTCAGCATTTCACTCTGTCCTGCCGCACTCCGTGCTGTCGCACTGACAGGCCCCTGTATTTCTACAGTTTATGACTCAGATGAGTCAGGCCTGCCGCACCTTCAGGTACCAATTTAATCTAGCGAACCAATTTACTTACGACAGGAGCTCTCTCTGCTGAAGCCTGACAGAAACTTAAAAAAATAAACTTTAAAATTGCACTTAAACAGTTGAAAGCAATATACACTAGATTTTAAAGAGATTAACCCTTAAACTCCCACATTTACCAAACTCTCAGCAGTTCAATGTGATGTCCGCACACCGTCCTGTCGCACTGACATGCCCCTTTATTTCAACAGTTTGTGACTCAGATGAGTCAGGCCTGCCCCACCTTCAGGTACCAGTTTAATCTATCTAACCAATTTAGTTACTACAGCAGCTCTCTCTGCTGAAGCCTGACGGAAACTTAAAAATGTACACTTTAAAATTGAACTTAAACAGTTGAAAGCAAGACCCAAGATCCTCGCTCTTAAACTGGATGTGAAATTCTATCATGTTATGATCACTGCTTCCCAAGGGATCTTTCACTTTGAGATCGTCAATTACTCCTGTTTCGTTACCCATTGCCAGATCCAAAATGGTCTGCTCCCTGATTGGTACCCCGACGTATTGGTCTAAGAACCAGTCGCGAATACACTCTGTCAACAGCTGCTCAGGGCTATTTTTGCCAATTTGATTTGTCCAATCTATGTGAAAGATGAAATCGCCCATGATTATTGCATTACATTTTTTTACATGATTAGTATTGTGCCCTGCAGTGTAGCTACTGTTAGGGGGCCTATATACTACTCACACCAGTGATTTCTTTCCCTTGTAATTTCTTACCTACACCCAAATTGTTTCGAAACCTTGATCTTCTGAGCGAAGATCATTTCTCAATATTATACCAATTTCATCCTTTATTAACAGAGCCTGCCCACCACCTTTACCTTTTTTCTTATCCTTCCTAAATGTTAAATAACCCTGAATATTTAGCTCCCAAACTTGGTCACCTTGCAACCACGTCGCTATAATGGCCACGAGATCATACCCATTTGTTTCTATTTGTGCCGTCAATTC
This sequence comes from Heptranchias perlo, assembly GCF_035084215.1. Taxonomy (NCBI): domain Eukaryota; kingdom Metazoa; phylum Chordata; class Chondrichthyes; order Hexanchiformes; family Hexanchidae; genus Heptranchias; species Heptranchias perlo. The sequence continues at coordinate 5,813,183 of NW_027139453.1, read as the reverse complement.
TTCGATCTTATTACGAATGCTGCATGCATTCAGATAAAGAAACTTTAAATTTGTCTTTTTTACCATTCTTTCCTACCCAGGCCCCATTTGCTAGTGCACTCTTATGTTTGTACGCTCTGTCCCTTCCTGACACACTCTGTTTATCTTTACCCCCATCGCTTTCCTGTACTACTTCCTTGTCTTTTCTTTTTATTAATCTAAACTTCATCCCACCTGAGCCCTCCGCCACTCTATTTAGTTTAAAGCCTTCTCTACCGCCCTTGTTATTCGGTTTGCCAGAACATTGGTCCCAGCTTGGTTCAGGTGAAGCCCGTCCTAACGGAACAGCTCCCTCTTTCCCCAGTATTGGTGCCAGTGCTCCAGAACCGAAACCCACTTCTCCCACACCAATCTTTGAGCCACGCATTCTTCTCTCTGATCTGATTTAATCTGTGCCAATTTGTTCGTGGCTCATGTCATAATCCAGAGATTATCACCGTTGTAGTTCTGCTTTATAATTCAGTCTATAGCAGCTCAAACTCCCTCAGCAGAACCTCTTTCTTAGTCCTACCTATGTCGTTGGAGTGCCACTGTTTGAGGAAACGAAAGCCTGAGTCCCGACCCCAGAGCCTTCGCCACGCGTTGGTGCCGAATTACCCTGTGTTTCTCTTCACTAGCACGTGGCTCAAATTTGTCCAAGTGCTCAGTCACTCTGTCCCTAATAACAGATTCTGGTAATTTTCCCACAACTGACTTCAGAGCGGCAGGTATATCGTTATATAGTTTCTATCTCCCATCCTTCTCAAATATTGGAGAGTCCATTGTAATTTTCCAATCCAACAGCACAATTAATGAATAATGAGATTTTGAAGACTATTTACGAACGCAGCTGCAATTTCCTCAATTACTTCATTCCAGACCATGGAGACAAATTCTTCATAACGCTTTTTTTGTCGGAGTGATATTACAGATGGATTCAATTCAGAGGTATGAATGTCCCAGACAATCTTTCTGAAGTTGAATCTCGGCAGGTACTTTGTTTCCCTTGGTGGAACGACAGCCTCTATTGTCACTTTCATTGGTCTATTATGCGATCCGGGGACCGGGTAGAACGAGAGACTCGATTGTCAATTGCACTGGTCTGTACTGTAATCCGGGGACCGGATTGAACGACAGCCTCTATTGTCACTTGCACTGGTCTATTATTCGATCTCGGGATCGCTGCCATCATTTCCCTTTGAGGTCGGATTGTCTCCTTTGTTGCATCCTGTACTTGGAAGGTACATTTGTTTTTTAGGCATAATCGAACAAGATAAAGTTGTCCGTTGCTGCTCATTTCTAACCCTTTGCCCCTTGCGGACATTGTTGGAGTTTCCCCAGATGGTGTTGGAATGTGGAAGTTGTCGATGACAGACATGGGTTTTGCAGCGATGGAAAGTCTGTTGACCATGTGAACGGTTCAGCTGGGGTTTGTGAAACGAAATTGCTGCAACTTGGTCGAGTTCAAACCTGCCAAGTTCCCTTGTATGATGATGTTTGACAGCAGAGTTTTGCTGCAATCTGTTGTCACGACCTCCAGTCTGAGAATAAAATCTGAAAACTCCGAACTATTTCCGACCACCACCTGGTCCACTCCCCTCTCCTGCTCACGGGTCCAAACCCAGCCAGTTGAGATAACCCTTCGGGGTCCCCATTTTGCATTGACCGCATTTTGAGCTGGCTTAATTTTCACTGCTCCGCACTGAATTATTATCTCCCAATTTATAGTTGACAATTTATTACTTACTTGCAACCTATATTCTTACGTTTTCTTTCCATTATGTCATTTGCCCTTCTGACTTACAACTGATTGTAATTATTTGTAACATATTATCTCGCTTTGTGTTGGCTAATGTTCATCAATGGAATTAAAAATCCTTGGTGCTGCGCCGGGTTTACACTGCTCCTCTGGCGAACTTACGGCGTCAGAGAGGGTGCAGTTCCGAGTAAATTCACAGAGAATATCTTCGATTCATTCCTTCCTCTTTACTGGGAATGTTTATTTGTTATTATTTACTCAGCACTCTCATATACTCTCATAAGATGTATGTTTCACACAAAATACTGTGAAATTGGCTCTTTTGCTGTAACCTGTTGTGTGATTCACTGTTTCTGTTTCTTTCCCTTTCACAGCTAACGTGATGACGATTGTGATCCTGTCCCGAGGAAAGTGCGGTCTCTCGAAATGTGTCACTCGCTACCTGGTGGCCATGGCAGCGGCGGATCTATTGGTCATTATCAATGACGTAATATTGTTTCGGATTAAGGAGTATTATTTCCCGAATAACTTCCTGTTCCTCACCCCTGTGTGCTCTTTCCAAACTGCCCTTAACCATGCTGTCTCAGACATTTCTGTCTGGTTAACAGTCGCTTTCACTTTTGATCGTTTTATAACCATTTGTTGCCAGAAGCTGAGGACTAAATATTGCACCGAGAAAACTGCAGTCGTGGTTATAGGAACTTTGTGCGCGCTGTTCTGTTCAAAAAACATCCCCTGGTACTTTGCATTTGAACCATACATTATATTGGAGAACGTACCCTGGGGCTGTATTGTAAAACCAGACTTTTATCCTTCAGCTGCATGGGTCGCATTTACATGGATTCACCGCTGTTTGACTCCACTGCTCCCAATATTCCTGATATTGCTGCTCAATTCTCTGACTGTTGGAAACATTTTGGTGGCCAGTAGAGTCCGCAGGAGGCTCAGGGGCAGCAAGAGTGATGCGAATCACAATGATCCGGAGATGGAGAACCGAAGAAAATCCATCATCTTACTGTTTGCTATTTCCGGCAATTTCATACTGCTATGGATGACATATGTTTTATTTTTCCTATCAGTGCGAATTACAAACCGTTATTATCGCACAGGTTTCAATGACCCGATGTTTAACGCAGATCAAACCAGCTACATGCTCCAGCTTTTGAGCTGCTGCACAAACACGTGTATTTATGCAGTGACCCAGACTAAATTCAGAGAGGAGCTGAAGAATGGGGTGAAATATCCTCTCAAATTAATATTTAAATTAGTTAAACGAGGACAATAGCGGCAGAATTCCCGGCTGTGGAACTTTATTCCGTCTCATATCTCACCCTGTGCTCCTCGATGGGTTTAGCGGGTCCCAGCAGGTTGGCTCTCCTTCCCGACGCTTCCCAAACCCAACACTGGGAAATATGTGACAAAGACCGCATGTTCTATACATTGTAACATCGGAACAGGAGCAGGTCATTCAGTCCCTCGAGCCTGTTCCGCCATTCAATGAGATCAGGGCTGATCTGTATCCTAACTCCACTTACCCGCCTTAGCTCCATATCCCATAGTACTCATTGCTGCCAAAATCTATCGATCTCAGGTTTAAAGTTATTGATTAAGCGAGTAACTATTGCTTTTTGGGCGAGATATTTCCACACATCCACCACCCCTTTCCGAACTTCTCTACTGAATGACCTGACTCTGATTCTAAGGTTATGCCCCCTGGTCATAGACTCCTCCACCAGCGAACAATATTTATCTCGATCTACTACATCAATTCCTTTCAAAATCGGAAAAACATCAATCAAAACACCACTTAACCTTCTGCGCCTGCGTGAGATCACAAAGACGATCTGCCAACATCGCGCCTGTGGGAGAGTCTCAGTTACCCCTTCCTGTCTCAAAGCTCTGATGTTGCTTTACTCTGTAAGCACACACTCCCTTTATTAAATGCTCCGAATAACGCTTGGTGCGATCCTTTCCGTTGATCACATCTTTTTTTTGTCACCAAGCAAATCCTTTGCATTCTGTTCTTTTCATAAATCACATTTTGTTCCACTTTGTCACTCAGTAACATTGACCATTTTAACATGTTATTAGCTCAGACCTCTCTGTTTATTCACGGATTTCTTGGCTTGCAATACCCAATTGTTTCCAATTGGGAAAATTGTACCTCACTCATGTCTTATTTGACTTTTGCCAATCCGTGTGCACATTTATCTCCTGAAAATACCACCCCAGATTTTAAAACCCTTTCTTTTATCTCATTGTGTTACAACCTCCCTGTTTACCCCCTGGAACCTCTGTCAGTGATGTGACCCATTCGGCCTTTAACCTGTTCTTTATCCATCTGGTATTCAGCCTGCCCCACAGCTGGTCCCGTTGAATTTGCCTTCATTCCAGCCGATTCAATTGGGCCAGTTCCACTTTCAGGCGGGTCATTTCCTGTTCAGTATCATAATCTTCAAAAACCCCTTTCTTTATAAATACAGGTGGGATCATTTGGTATTACAGGTTACTTTAACCAGCAAATCTCCGCGTTGTGTTTCTCCCAATCCGCCATCTATTGCCCTGTTCTCCCGTTCGCTCAATTTAACATTTGTTTCTTTATACTGTCAGCCTTGACTAAGCGGTTGAATTCTCGATTCTGAGCCAGACGGTCATTGTATCGAACCGTAATCCAGAGATTCGAGCATATCATCTAGGCTGACACTTCAGTGCAGCACTGCGGGTGTGCTGCATTGTCGGAACTGTCACACTCCAAAGACAAACGGAGGAGGAGTATTGTGTCAACATTTGGAGCGATGCGGTTCGCTTCTGTGTCCTGCATGAGATAATTGGAAATGCCACTTGGATTCCTGCTTCTGGTTAGAATATTAATGCATATTGAGAACTGAAATTAATGGAACAGTAAACTGCATAAAATGCAACATTGGCATGCAATAATTACAGGTAATTGTGTTGAAAATGCACTCGTGTAAATATTAAGATGATAAATATAAGTGCAGTGCAGTTGTAAAGATAACTAGTCTGTAAAAAATTGTTTTGAAGATTGAGTTTTCTACATTTTTGTTGAAATACACAAATTTCAGCTCACTGAAAGGAAATATTTCCAAATAACATCACAATAACATGAATACAATGGGCTTTGACTTCTAATAGTCTGATATCATTGACCATGCAATGTTCCACTAAATGCATTGATTCGTATCGAAATCAGACGAATTATCCACTAGCCAAAGTGGTCGGCGATTGATTTTGTAAATATCCGAATACAAATGGGAGAGGTTTATCCTGGTACGTTTTTCACCAATGGTGCAGAGAAAACACAGACGAGGAAATCCCAACGTGTTTTCCTATCATCAGTACGTCCGTTCCCATCAGCTGAGATCGCTGATCCTAAAGTACATCAGAAGACAATAGAGGGACACTCTGGGACTCAATGAGAGATTCACTCAACTGTGCCAGACGGGCGTAGGATTCAACTGTAATTTCAAAACAATATATTACAATGTAACTAATTGAACATTTTGTGAGAATATAAATTGTACTTGTAATCCTATTCTAACCGGCAGAAACTGCGGCACTAATACAGAACTGGAGATGTTAGGAAAGGAGACACTGACTGTTCAAAATCATGAACGGTTTTGAAAGAATCAATAAGGACAAAGTGTTTCCAGTGGAAAAAGGGCCGGTAACCATAGGACACAGGTATAAGGTGATCGGCAGAGCAGCCAGTGGCGACATGAGGAAATATTTTTTCACCCAGCGAGTTGTGATGATCTGGGATTCACAGCATGAAAGGATGGAGGAAGGCAATTCAACAGTAACTTTCAAAAGGGCATTAGATAAACACTTGAAGGGGAAAAACACAGGGCTGTGGGCAAAGAGCAGTGGAATGGTCATATTTTGATAGCTCTTTTGAAGATCCAGCGAGGCACGATGGGCCGAATGTCCACTTCCGGTGCTGTACCTTTTTTGATACTATGACTGGAACTGAACCATTCGCGGAAATTTTCAGACATTTAAAGGCGTGTTTGTGATGGGCCAGGATTTGTCCTGTGACTCTGTCAGTAATGACAGGAAGCAGAAGGTGCAAAGTCTCCTAAACCATGAGCACATTCGTTTGATCTGTTAGAAATGTTCAGCGTGGATAGTAGACTGAAAGTTGTTCAATAAATAGACTCGTCTAATATCATTGCTGGAGTTTGATAGAGAATATTTGAATCTTGGTAACACCGTACCACGTACAGAATCAATAGCCGACAGAAGCCTGGATAGTTTGGGAAATGACAAGAAGAGAAACACATTTAAGCAGGATTTACAGAATTATTAACTGTATATAGAGATTTACCAGCCACACCAATAGCAGCAAAGATAAGCAAGTATTTTTATTTATCAATCAATGCATTAACAAAGACACAAAAAGTTAAAGCACAGAATTCCATTAAAACTGATGGTAAACAGGAAGAATAATATTAGAGTTAAACATGATTTATAGAATGAATAACTGGACGTAGAATCTGACGATGAACACCAGCAGCAGCGAGGAGGGGATAGTAAATCTTCTGTATATCCTGAAATACTTTAAATATTTGTTCGAAAAAGGTATGGAAAATCGATCTGCGAATCCATGATTGTAATTCTGTGAGAGTGACTGATGGCTTTTATGCGAAAGCAATGAACTGACTGTATGAGTTCACACAGCGAAGGGAGCTCCTTATTTAAAGCAGGGAGCATTAATCACAGGCATTTAACAAACAGACTTGTTGTCACCGTAATACTTTTCTACAACAGAATCTAGCTTAACATATAATACACATTTTTAAATTGATGGTAAGCGAATGCGAAATATTTCAACTGCCCATAAAATACCGAGGAAAAAACAGAAAAAAACGAGTTCCTCCTCCTGTGTTGAGCTAAAGCGGAGGAAGAAATACGAGATAGTGAAAGAAAAAAAGCAAGGAATGACAGCGGAAAAATATCTGGATCGCAGAAACTGGTTCTCTGTTTTAATCCATCCCAAGATATCAGGGTACACATTTCACGATAAACAACTCTTCCTAAATTGCAGAATCTTACCAAGCACGGATCCCGGCGATGGAACGATGAGCTGCTCCCAACTCAGGCCTTAAACGAGAACAAGACAACAACAACATGTTTCGAAAGAGTGACCTCACCCAGACAAACATATCATGGTGTTTACAGAGGGGGTGGAAAAATAAAAGAAGCAAAGGATTGGCACCAAGGAATCAAAGGAAAACGTATAAAATATTAACAAATGAAATAATTAGCGTGGAAACATCGGAACACTCCATGAAACCCATTGCAAACTTTCGCATTCTCGCAAAATAAAACTGTAAAGTTTAACAGTCTCATAGAAACACCCTGTAAATATGTATAAACTCACACAGCTCTCCTATAGGTATAAACACAGTGAGAGAAACAACCTGTCACTATTTATAGATTCAGACAACTAACATATAGATATAAACATGCCGAGAGAAACAACCTGTCACTATTTATAGATTCACACCACTAACATATAGATATACACATACCGAGAGAAACAACCTGTCACTATTTATAGATTCACACCACTAACATATAGATATAAACATACCGAGAGAAACAACCTATCACTATTTATAGATTCACACAACTGTCATATGGATATGGACAAACACAGAGAAACATCCTGTAAATAGTTATAAGTTCACGCAGCTATCATTGAAGTGAGAAGTGTTCCATTTTTAAAGGGAGAAACAGGCGAGGCAATGTAAAAAAATTGGTACAATTTTTAAGTGGGTGCAGGACTAGAGCGACCAGAGGGTTAACATATAGAAATCTTTGTCGGTCGCAAGACAAGTTGAGAAGGCTTTTAAAAAAAATGTGGGTTCCTCGGCTTGAAAGAGAGGCATACAGTACTAAAGCAAGGAAGTTATACTAAACCTTTACAACTCACTGGTTAGGTCTCGGCTGTGGTATTGTGTCCAATTCTGAGCATCACACTTTCAGAAGTATGTCAAGGCATTGGAGATGAAGCAGGAGAGAATTACTAGAATGGTTCCAGGGATGAGGGACTGCAGTTATGTGGAGAGACGAGAGAAGCTGGGATGGTTCTCCTGAGAACAGAGAAGGTTAAGGCGAAAATTAATCGAGGTGTTCAAAATTAAGAGAGGGTTTGACAGAGAAAAAAATGAACAGTTTCCACTGGCAGGAGGGTCGATATCCAGAGTACACAGATTGAAGATAATTGGCAAAAGAACCGGAAGACAGATGAGGAGCAATTTCTTTACGCATCCAGTTGTTATGAACTGGAATTCACTGCCTAAAAGGGCGGTGAAAGCAGATTCAATAATTACTGTTAAAAGGGAATTGGATATCTACTTGAAAAGGGGAGTGGCCTTGTGATTACTCAACATTGCCGACAGACCCCATGATGTGTCATTTCTTCAGCTCAAACCTCTTACGGATTATGACCATTATCGTCCTCCCTCAGCTGATGAATCAGTACTCATTCATGTTGAACATCATTTGTTGGAATCGCTGAGAGTCGAAAGAGCACAGAATGTACTCTGGATGGGAGAATTTCAATGTCCATCATCAAGATTATATCCGGATCATCCCAGCGGTGGATACGTTGAGCTGGCATCGACGTGGCGAGCTCACTTCTGGGAAAGGACAAAATGTCGGATGCGGAGTGGGCGTGGCAGCAGCGTTGGAGGCGGCCATGTTGGGTCATCATTGTCTTACGCGGCGAGGTCACTTCCTGTGAGTCGCACCGAGGCCAGAGCCCCTGTCCCCTCTCCCTTTCTGCAGACCTCCATTGTTCTCAATGTCTGGGTGTCGCTTTGCTTCTCTCACAGCAGGGGATTAAGAACAATGTTGAAGAGCTTCAAAAGGGTTTAAAAGGAGACTAATGTTATAAAGTGGATTAAAAAGAGGGTTAAACGGGGTTAAATAAGTTACTGGTTGAAATGGTATTAAAGAGGTTAAAAAGAGGGCTAAATAAGTTAAAAGGTTAAAAAGGGGGTTAAACTTTTAAAAGGGGGTTGGAGGAAAAAAAGTGGTTCAAGATGTTAAAAGGTTTAAAAAGGACAGTTGTAAGCGGTTTAAGGAGGTTAAATAGTTAAACGGGCGGTAAAGGGGTTTGAAAGGGGTGAGGAGAGAGACTGTGAGCGCGGTGAGAAAGAGATGGGTTTCAAAAGGAACCACAGTCGGAGAGTTTGGAGAAAGACGGTCTCTCCAAAAAATGGGTTTAAAAAGGGGCCAAAATGACTTAAATAGTAGGGTTTAAAAATCAGGTTTAAAAGGGATTAAAAGGGGTTTAATGAAGTTTCAAATGATAAATTAAAGTGGATTTAATAAGGGGGGATAAAATTGGTATAAAAAGGAGGTTTAAATAGAGGGTTCAGGGGGCCGATTGAACCTTGTCTTATTTGCGATTCTATATTTTAATTCTGGACCAGTGTGCGATGCTCATTTTCTCTCGTGCTCTGTCTGAGTTTGTGTCACACCTTTACTCTGTTTCTGTTTAATTCTCTCCCCCTCTATCTCTCTGACTCTCTCATCTATCCCGCTCTATTTCTCACCACTTCTTGCACTGTGTGTCTCCCTTTCCCTCTCACTTTGGTACGGTCTTTCCCCTCACTCTTTGCCGATGAGGGAATGCCATCGCCTGGTCCATTCCCACCTTTCCAGTCATCGTCAGAGAATCAACTGCAATTGCTTCTATTCCCGCTCCCGCACATTTACCCCCGCAATCCCCCATTGCTCTCCCCTTGGCCCCCGCCTATTTATCCTCTACATGCTGCGCCTCGCCGAGATCATCCGAAAACACAACGTCAGGTTCCAGACGGCCTGTGGCGATCAAGCGCTCGTAGGGATGTCGCTTTTTGATCCTTCGATGTTGGCTGTTCCTATCATTATGAGGTACAATTCACCCAGCGCTGGATTGTTCACACGCTAATATTGAACCTTAGCTCCGATCAGACCGTCGAGAGAAAGGTTAGTTTCACACCACTTAGACCTGTTGTTGCAATAGTATTCCTGCTCAGTACTGGAGGAAACAGTTCAGGCTGCTGACGAGACCCAGCTGCACATCCCCACCATCTCTCCCGACCCCTCCACTGCCTCTCATTTGTTAGGCTGCTTCTCCGTCATCCAGCATTAGTTGAACAGAAATTTCCTCCGATTAAACGTCGGGAATACCGAAGCCATTGTCTTCGGTCCCTGCCACTAAATCCATTCCCGAGACACCGACTGCATCCCTCTCCCTGGCCAATGTGTGAGGCTGAATCAAACCGTTCACAACCTTATCGCCCAAATTGACTCTGAGATGAACTTCTGACCCCATACCCTCTCCATCACCAAGACCGCCTACTTCCGCCTCTGCAACATCGCCCGTCTCCACCCTTTGCCTCAGCTCATCTGCTGCTGAAACCCTCATCCATGCCTTTGTTACCTCCAGACTCAACTACTTCAATGCTCTCCCGGCCGGCCTCCAACCTTGAACCCTCTGCAAACTTGAGCTCATCCAAAACTCTGCTGCCGGAATTCTCACTCGAATCAAGTCCCGTGCTCCCATCACCCCTCTGTGTTCGCTGATCTTCATTGGCTCCCGGTCCAGCAACGCCTCGATTTTAAAATTTTCATCTTTGTCTTCAAATCCATTTACGGCCTCGCCCCACCTTATCTCTGAAACTTCTACCAGCCCGACAACCCTTCGAGATCTCTGCGCCCCTCCAATTCTGGCCTCTTGCCTTTCCCCGATTTTCATCGCCCCACCATTGGCGGCCATGCTTTCAGCTGCCTGACCTCTGAAGTGCCGTCGCAAAACCTCTTTGTCTCTCTGCCTTCCTTTCCCCCTTTAAAACGCTCCTTAAAACCTCCCTCTTTACCAATGTTTTTGGTCACTTGTCCTCATATTTCCTTCGGCGGCTCGGTCTCAAATTTTGTTTGATAATCGGTCCTGTGAAACGCCCTGGGATGTTTCACTACGTTAAAGGCGCTGTATAAATGCGAGTTATTGTTGTTAATATTCACCTATATCTCTGTCAGGGTGTTAACCCAAAAGCAGGTATATGGAATTAGATCACAGATCAGCCAAGATCCAATCAAATGGCGGAGCAGGCAAGAGGGGCTGAATGGCCTACTCCTGTTCCTGTGTTCCTATGTAGCGATTACCGGATGTTCACTGGGAATGTTAGTGATAATCTTATGGTTACTGGGAATGTTATTGATTACTTTTGTACACTGGGAATATTAGTGATTACCGGATGGTCACTGGGAATGTTGGTAATTACCCAATGCTCACTGGAATTGTTAGTCATTACCTTATGGTCAATGGGAATGTTAGTGATTACCGGATAGTCACTGGGAATGTTAGTGATTACCGAATGGTCACTGGGAATGTTGGTGATTACCGGATAGTCACTGGGAATGTTAGTGATTACCGAATGGTCACTGGGAATGTTAGTGATTACCGGATAGTCACTGGGAATGTTAGTGATTACCGAATGGTCACTGGGAATGTTAGTGATTACCCGGTGGTCACGGGGAATGTTAGCGATTACCGAATGGTCACTGGGAATGTTAGTGATTACCGAATGGTCACTGGGAATGTTAGTGATTACCGTATGGTCACTGGGAATGTTAGTGATTAGCGTATGGTCACTCGGAATGTTAGTGATTACCGTTTGGTCACTGGGAATGTTAGTGATTAGCGTATGGTCACTCGGAATGTTAGTGATTACCGTTTGGTCACTGGGAATGTTAGTGATTAGCGTATGGTCACTCGGAATTTTTCTGATTACCTTTGGTCACTGGGAATGTTATTGATAACCGTATGGTCACTGGGAATTTTAGTGATTATCTTATGGTCACTGGGAATGTAAATGATTACCCGATGACCACTGGGAACGTTAGTGATTACCGGATGGTGACTGCGAATGATAATCTTCACTGGATCGTCACTGGGAATGTTAATGATTACTGTATGGTCACTGGGAATGTTCGTGATTACCGTGTGGTGTCTGGGAATGTTATTGATTACCGGATGGTCACTGGGAATGTTAGTGAATACCGTATGGTCACTGGGAATATTAGTGATTACCGTGTGGTGTCTGGGAATGTCATTGATTACCGGATGGTCACTGGGAATGTTAGTGATTACTGTTTGGTCACTGGGAATGTTTGTGATTGCCATATGGTCACTGGGAATGTTATTGATAACCGTATGGTCACTGGGAATTTTAGTGATTATCTTATCATCACTGGGAATGTAAATGATTACCCGATGATCACTGGAAATGTAAATGATTACCCGATGATCACTGGGAATGTTAGTGATTACCAAATGTTCACTGCGAATGTTAGTGATTACCGTATGGTCACTGGGTCGTCACTGGGAATGTTAATGATTACTATATGGTCACTGGGAATGTTCGTGATTACCGTATGGTCACTGGAAAAGTTAGCGTTTACCGGATGGTCTCTGGGAATGTTAGTGATTACTGTATGGCCACTGGGAATCTTCGTGATTACCGTATGGTCACTGGAAAAGTTAGTGATTACCAGATGGTCACTGGTAACATAAGTGATTACCGTATGGTCACTGGGAATTTTAGAGATTACCGTATGGTCACTGGGAATGTTAGTGATTACCGTATGGTCACTAGGAATGTTAGTGATTACTGTTTGGTCACTGGGAATGTTTGTGATTACCTTTGGTCACTGGGAATGTACTTGAATTTCAGATGATTACTGGCAATGTTAGTGATTACCTCATGATCTCTGGGAATGTAAGCGTTTACTGGATGGTGACTTGGAATTTATTTTTTTAATGAATGGACCCTTTCATTTACTAGAGTTCATCGGATGATCCCTGGAAAATGACGTGTTTACCCGAAAATTACTGGGAATATTACTGTTTATCACATCCTCACTGTGAGTGCAAGTGTTTACCGGATGTTGCCTGGGAATGTTAGTTTTTAACGGATTGTCCTTGGGAATTGAAATGTCTACCGGATGGTCACTGGCAATATTCATAATTATTGGTTGGTCACTTGGAATGTAAGTATTTACTGGACGATCCCTGGGAATGTAAGGATTAATGGGACGATCGCTGGTAATGCAAATGTTTTCTGGACGATCCCTGGGAATCTAAGTGTTTACTGGGCGATCCCTGGGAATGTAAGTGTTTACTGGTCAATCCTTGGGAATGTCAGTGTTTACTGGACAATCCCTGGGAATGTAAGTGTTTACCGGACGATCCCTGGGAATGTAAGTGTTTATTGGACGAACTCTATGAATGTAAGTGTTTACTGGACGATCTCTGGTTATGTAAATGTTTACCGGACGATCTCTGGGAATGTAAAGGTTTAACGGACGATCTCTGGGAATGTGAGCGTTTAATGGACGATCCCTGGGAATGTCAGTGCTTACTGGAGGATCCCTGGGAATTTATTTTTTACTGGACGAACTGTGGAAATGTAAGTGTTCACCGGACGATGCCTGTGTATCTCAGTTTTTGCTGGGCGAACTCTGGGAATGTACTCGCACTCCTTCCACAGACAAGTCAAATTAGATTTTACGCAGGCAGATTTGTGTTATGGCCCAGTTTAAATTTGAGACTCGCTCTCTTCATACCACTCTGGGATGAAACCGGGGTAGAGTGGATTGGACACAATCTTAAATAGATTTGCGTTCTGTTCAGAAAAGCCTCCGTCTCATCCCGTTATTTTATGAATTTAATAATTATAGTGAAGGGATATTTCACCACATTTTTCAATTGGTGTCTGAATTTAGTCTGGGTCACTGCATAAATGCAAGTGTTTGTGCTACAACTCAGAAGTTGCAGCATAAACCCTGATTCTTGTACAAATGCAGGGAGAGGTATAATATCATCGCGAAATTTCAACATCCGGTTCCATACAGATTGCACCATAAGCATTGCCCATAACAGTATGAAATTCCCCGAGATAACAAACAGTAAAATTATGGATTTCCTTCGGTTCACCATCTCTGGATCACTCGCACTCTCCCCGCTGTCGTAGCCTTGGAGTCTCCGACGGGCTCTGTTAGCCACTAAAATGTTTCTGATGATTAAAGCATTGAGCAGCAGAATCAGAACAAACGGGACAAACGGGGTGAGAATATAATGAAGGAGTTCGATTGCTGTCCACAGTTGTGAATCAGAAACTTCGGGTGTTACATTGCAAAACCACGGATCATTATCAAGACTGTATTTACCCGCATACATAAAGTACCAGGTGATGTCCTTTGAACAGCTCAGCACAGTCACTGTTCCGAGAACCACAGCCGCCGTTTTCTCGGTGCAATATTTAGTTTTCAGCTTTTGGCAACAAATGGCCACAAATCGATCAAAGGTAAAAGTTACGGTGAACCAGACAGAACAGTCTGTGGCGGCATAAAGAAGGACAGCGTGGATATTACACACGGGGAAGTACAACAGGAAAAGGAATCGTTCGGAATAAACAATCGGAATCTGCCTCAATATCAGATCAGTGATAACGATCAGTAGATCCGCCGCTGCCATGGACACCAGGTAGCGAGTGACACATTTGGAGAGACCGCACTTTCCCCGAGACAGGATCACAATCGTCACTAAGTTAACTGTAAGGAAGGGAAATAAACAGGGAAATTATACATCAGGCTGTTAACAAAAACAACAGTGTGATGGAGCTCTGAGTGAAATCTGCAACTCATTCCTGACATTCAATAATAGAATCTAATTCCTTTCCCTTTGGAGCTGACGAGAGGTTTAATTGTAAAAATAATCGGTGGAATCATTAAATAAATGGGAACAAATACACCATGAAAGCAATAGGTGGAAGATCAATGAGAGATTAAATGACAGCTGCCCACAGCCCAGCAGATAAAAACACCACCCGAGGTCACAGGGACTGAAACACCAGAACCTCTCAGGAATCCTTCGTGTCCCGGGATCAGTCAACATTTGGAGCGGTGCGATTCGCTTCTGTGCCCTGTATTAGGGAAGGGGAAATGCCACTTGGATTCCTGCTCCTGGGTGGAATATTAATGCGGTTGCATAATATTGAGAGCTGAAATCAATGCAAAAGTAAACTGCAGAAAATGCAACCTGGAAATACAATTATTACAGGTAATTGTATTTAAAATGCACTCATGTAAATGTTGAGATAATAATTACAAGTGCGCTGCAGTTGTAAAGATAACTAGGCTGCAAAAAGTGTTTTGAAGATTGAGTTTTCTGCCTTTTTGTTGAAATACACAAAGTACAGCTCACTGAAAGGAACTTTTTCCAAATAACATCACAATAACATGAATAAGAATGTGCTGTGACTTCAAATAGTGTGATATCATTGACCATGTAATGTTCCACTAAATGCATTGATTAATATCGAAAACAGATGAATTATCCAATCGGCAAAGTGGTTGGAGATTCCTTTTGTAAAGTATCAGAATACAAATGGGAGAGGTTTGTCCTGGTGCGTTTTTTTGGTTGGAAATCTTGTAGAGAAAAATAGACGAGGAAATGTCAATTTTTTTTCTCATCCTTAGTCCCTCAGTTCCCATCAGCTGAGATCGCTTATCCTCAATTACAGCAAAAGTCAATAAAGGGACA
The DNA here is from genome assembly GCF_035084215.1 of Heptranchias perlo. Taxonomy (NCBI): domain Eukaryota; kingdom Metazoa; phylum Chordata; class Chondrichthyes; order Hexanchiformes; family Hexanchidae; genus Heptranchias; species Heptranchias perlo. The sequence goes on along the minus strand of NW_027139453.1, from coordinate 5,797,785 downwards.
CTCTGGGGCTCACTGAGAGATTCACTCAACTGTGCCAGACGGACGTCGGATTCAACTGTAATTTCAAAACAAAGATGGGAAATAAACATATTGCAATGTAACTGAATGAACAGTTTGTGAGAATGTAAATTATACTTGTAATCCTATTCTAACCGGCAGAAACTGCGACACTAATTGAGAACTGGAGATGTTCTGAATGGAGACACTGACTGTTCAAAATCATGAACGGCATTGAAAGAGTCAATAAGGACAAAATGCTTCCAGTGGAAAAAAGGTCGGTAACCGGAGGACACAGATTGAGGGGTGATCGGCAGAACAGCCAGAGGCGACATGAGGAAACATGTTTCACCCAGCGAGTTGCAATGATCTGGAATTCACTGCCTGACAGGATGGAGGAAGGCAATTCAATAGTAACTTTCAAAAGGGTATTAGACAAACACTTGAAGAGAAAAAAATACAGCGCTATGGGAAAGAGAAGTGGAATGATAATATGTGGATAACTCTTTTGAAGAGCCATCACAGGCACGATGGGCCGAATGTCCTCCTCCGGTGCTGTACCTAATAAGATACTATGACTGGAACTCAACCATTACCGGATAATTTCAGACATTTAAAGGCGTGTGATGTGCAGGATTTGTCCTCTGACTCTGTGTAAGTAACCATAGAGAGCAGAAGGTGGAAAGTGTCCTAAACCATGAGCACATTCGTCTGAAATGTTAGAAATGTTCAGTGTAGAGAGTAGACTGAAGGTTGTTCAATCAATAGACTCGTCCAATATCATTGCTGGAGTTGGATATCGAATATCTGAATCTTGGTAACACCGTATCAAGTACAGAATCAATAGCCGACAGAAGCCTGGATAGGTTGGGAAATGACAAGGAGAGAAACACAGTTAAGCATGATTTTCAGAATTAATAACTGGATATGGAGATTAAACAGCCACACCAATAGCAGCAAAAATATGCAAGCATTTTTATTTATTAATCAATTCGTTAACAAAGATAAAAAAAAGTTGAAACAGAAAATGCCATTAATAACTGAATATCTCAAGGTAAACAGCAAGAATAATATTACAGTTAAACATGGGTTATTGAATTAATAACTGGACGTAGAAACTTACGAGGAACACCAGCAGCAGCGAGGAGGGGATAGTATATCTTTTGGATATCCGAAAATACTTTTCCTATCCAAATTTGTTCCAAAACGTATTGTAAATCGAGCTGCAAATCCATGATATTAAATCTGTGAGAGTGGCTGATGGTTTTTATGCTGAAAGCAATGAACTGACTGTTTGAGTTGACACGGCGAAGGGAGCTCCTTATTTAAAGCAGGGGAAAATCCCCACGTCACACAATTAAGCGTCATTGTAACTGGCATTAATCACAGTCATTTAACAAACAGACTTGTCACCATAACAATTTTCCACAACAGAACCTAGCATAATATATACTACACATTTTTAAACTGATGTTAAGCGAATGCGGAATATTTCAACTGCCCATAAAATATCGAGGAAAAAAACAGAGAGAACGGAGTTTCTCCTCCTGAATTGAGCGAAAGAGGCGGAACAAATACGAGATAGTGACAGCGAAAAGCAAGGAATGACAGCGGAAAAAAGCTGGAACGCAGCATCTGGTTCTCTATTTTATTCCATCCCAAGCCATCAGCGTACAAATTTCACGATAAATAACTTTTCCTCAACGAACAGAATCTTAAAAAGCTCGGATCCCGGCGATGGAACGATGAGCTGCTCCCGATTCAGGCCTTAAACTAGAACAAGACAGCAACAACGTTTTCTAAAGAGTGACCTTACACAGCCAAACATATCATGGTGTTTACAGAGGAGATGGAAAAATAAAAGGAGCAAAGGATTGACACCAAGGAATCAACGGAAAACGTTTAAAATAGTAACAAATGAGATAAATATCCTGGAAACATCTGAACACTAAATGGGACCCATTCGAAACTTTCGCAGTCTCGCAAAATAAAACTGTTAACTTTAACAGTCTCACAGAAACACCCTATAAATATGTATAAACTCACACAACAATCATATAGACATGAGCACTCACAGAGAAACCACCTGTCACTATTTATAGATTCATACAACTATCATATTGACAGGGACACACTCAGAGAAACAACCTGTCACTCTTTATAAGAACATAAGAACAGAAGAAATAGGAGCAGGAGTACGCCAATTGGCCCCTCGAGCCTGCTCCGCCATTCAATAAGATCATGGCTGATCTGATCCTAACCTCAAATCTAAATTCATGTCCAATTTCGTGCACGCTCCCCGTAAACCCTAATTCCCTTTACTTCTAGGAAACTGTCGATTTCTGTTTAAATTTATTTAATGATGAAGCTTCCACAGCTTCCTGGGGCAGCAAATTCCACAGACCTACTACCCTATCAATGAAGAAGTTTCTCCTCAACTCAGTTTTGAAAGAGCAGCCCCTTATTCTAAGATTATGCCCCCTAGTTCTAGTTTCACCCATCCTTGGGAACATCCTTAGCGCATCCACCTGATCAAGCCGCTTCACAATCTTATATGTTTCAATAAGATCGCCTCTCATTCTTCTGAACTCCAATGAGTAGAGTCCCAATCTACTCAACCTCTCCTCATATGTCCGCCCCCTCATCCCCGGGATTAACCGAGTGAACCTTCTTTGTACTGCCTCGAGAGCAAGTATGTCTTTTCTTAAGTATGGGCTCCAAAACTGTATGCAGTATTCCAGGTGCGGTCTCACCAATACCCTATATAACTGCAGCAATACCTCCCTGTTTTTATATACTAACCCCCTAGCAATAAAAGCCAACATTCCGTTGGCCTTCTTGATCACCTGCTGCACCTGCATGCTAACTTTTTGATTTTCTTGCGCTAAGACCCCCAAATCCCTTTGTACGGCAGTACTTTCCAGTTTCGCGCCATTAAGATAATAACTTGCTCTCTGATTTTTCCTGCCAAAGTGCATAACCTCACATTTTCCAATATTGTATTGCATCTGCCAAATCTCCGCCCACTAACCCAGCCTGTCTATATCCCCTTGTATGTTTTTATGTCCTCCTCACTTTCTACTTTCCCTCCCATCTTTGTATCATCTGCAAACTTTGATATGATACACTCGGTCCCCTCCTACAAATCATTAATATATATTGTAAAGAGTTGGGGACCCAGCACCGACCCCTGCGGAACACAACTGGCTACTGGTTGCCAGTCCGAGAATGAACCATTTATCCCAACTCTCTGCTTTCTGTTAGATAACCAATCCTCCACCCATGCCAGAATATTACCCACAATCCAGTGATTCTTTATCTTGAGCAATAATCTTTTATGTGGCACCTTGTCGAATGCCTTCTGGGAGTCTAAATACACTACGTCCACTGGTTCCCCTTTATCCACCCTGTACGTTATGTCCTCAAAGAACTCAAGCGAATTTATCAGACATGACTTCCCCTTCGTAAAGCCATGCTGACATTGTCCTATTCAATTATGTTTATCCAAATGTTCTGCTACTGTCTCCTTAATAATTGACTCCAAAATTTTACCCACCACAGATGTTAGGCTAACTGGTCTATAATTTCCAGCCTTCTGCCTACCACCCTTTTCAAATAAGGGTGTTACATTAGCAGTTTTCCAATCTGCCTGGACCTTTTATAGATTCATACAACTATCAAATGGACATGAACACACTCAGAGAAACAATCTGTCACTATTTTTAGATTCACACAACTATCATATAGACAGGGACAAAATCAGAGAAACAATCTGTCGCTATTTATGGATTTATTCAACTATCATATAGACATTAACACACTCAGAGAAACAACCTGTCACTATTTGTAGATACTCACAATTATCATATAGACAGGGACACACTCAGAGAAACATACTGTAAATGTTTATAAATTTACGCAGCTTACGTTGAAGTGTGAAGTGATGCATTTCGGAAAGGAGAATGACGCGAGACAATATAAATTAAGTGGCACAATTTTTAAGTGGGTGCAGGATTGGAGCGACCAGAGGTTAACATTTAGAAGTTTTTGTAGTTGGCAAGACCAGTTCAGAAGGCTGTTAAAATAATGCGGGTTCCTCAGCTTTATAAATAGAGGCGTAGAGTAATAAACAAGGAAGTTATGCTCAACATTTATAAATCACTGGTTAGGCCTCGGCTGTGGTATTGTGTCCAATTCTGAGCATCACACTTTCAGAAGGATGTCAAGGCCTTGGAGATGATGCAGGATTTACTAGAATGCTGCCAGGGATGAGGGACTTCGGTTATGTGGAGAGACAGGAGAAGCTGTGGTTGTTCTTAGAACAGAGAAGGTTGAGTGAGAATTAATCGAGGTGTTCAAAGTTAAGAGAGGGTTTGATAGGGGAAAAAAAGAGGAACTGTTTCCACTGGCAGGAGGGTCGATATCCAGAGCACACAGATTGAAGATAATTGGCAAACGAAGCCGAGGAGAGATGAGGAGCAATTTCTCGACGCATCGAGTTATTATGAACTGGAATGCACTGCCTAAAAGGGCGGTGGAAGCAGATTCAATAGTAACTATCAAAAGGGAATTGGATATCTACTTGAAAAGGGGAGTGGTCTTGGGAGTACAAACATTGCCTACAGACCCCATGAAGTGTCATGGCTTCAGCTCAAACCTCTTGCGGATTATTACCATTACCGCCCTGTCTCAGCTGACGAATCAGTACTCCTTCACGTTGGACATCACTTTTTGAATCGCTGAGGGTAGAAATATCACAGAATGTACTCTGGATGGGGGGATTTCAATGTCCATCACCAAGATTGGCTCCGCAGTATCACCAGTGACAGGGTTGGCCATGTCCTGAAGCACATTGCTGCCAGTCTGGGCTTGTGGCAGGTGGGGCGAGAACAGACAATCGTGAATGGTGGTGGGCAATGAAGCCATTTCGCCACAACTCTGCAAATATTTCCTTTTCAAGTATGTATCCAATTACCTTTTCAAAGTTACTATTGAATCTACGTCCACTGCCCTTTCAGACAGTTCACTCCAGGTCATGACAACTCACTGCATAAGAACAATTCTCCTAACCTCCCGTATGGTTGTTTTGTAAATGATGTTAAATCTGTTTGCTGTGGTTACCGACCCTTCTGCCAGTGGAAACAGGTTCTCCTCTTTTACCATTTAGTCTTTCAAAGCCTCTCGTAATTTTGAACAGTTTTATTAAATCTCCCTTTAATCTTCTCTGCATTAAAAAAAACAATCCCAGCTTCTCCAGTCTCTCCACATAACTGAAGTCCCTCATCCCTGGTATCAATCTGGTAAATTCGTGCTGCACAAGTGCCAAACAATGAACATCTCCAACAAGGGAGAATCTAAACCACCTCCACTTGACAGTCAATGGAATCACCATTATCGAATCCACCACCATCAACATCCTAGGGACCACTATCGACCAGAAACTCAACTGGACCAATCACGTAAATGCTGTGGCTATTGGAGCAGGTCTGAGACTGGGTATTCTGTGGCAGGTGGCTCACCTCCTCACTCCCCAAACATTCACCACCTCCTGCAAGGCACAAGTCAATAGTGTGATGGAATAATCTCTCTGGAGAGGGGTAGGCCAGGCGGTGAAAACCCAAATAATTCCAATAACTTTATTACACATTTCTCAATATTAAAGACTCTTACACATATTAAAACTAGGAATCTGAAAATGAGCAGGTCATATTCAGGACAAGATTCGAACCTGTGAACAAACGTTAATAGACTCACAATCTGTAAGGGCAGACTGGTTATGTTCTCGGCACCGGGCACATAGTCAGAAGACTGAATTAATGCAAAAGACTGAAAGGGAACGTTTCAAGAAAGAAGAGATAGTGAGATTCAAACCGTGAGAAGAACAATGGACAATGAATATGTAACGTCGCACAGACTCACTGAAGATGATTACATAATTTACATGATGACTTAAAGGATTAACAAATAATTAAATGCAGCAATGCAACAAGAACAACAGAACAACAACTACTTCCATTGACACACCACCTTTAAAGTAGTAAAACGTCCCAAGGCGCTTCACAGGAGCACGATGGATCAAAATTTGATACCGAGACACATAAGGAGATATTACGTCAGGTGACCAAATGTATGGTCAAAGGGGAAGTTTTTTCGGATCGTCTTAAAGGGTGAGAAAGAGGTAGAGAGGGTGAGAGCTTCGGGCCGAGGCAGCTGAATGCAGGTCAACAAGGCCATAGAATGTGCAAATAAATCAATGGGGTTAATTTCTAGAGGAGTGAATTCAAAAGCAGAGAGGTTATGTTAAATTTATGTCGAACCTTGGTTAGAACCTACTTCGAGCACTGAGCACAGTTCGAGTCCACATATTACAAAAAGCCGAGAGAGGCACTGGAACACGTTCAAACACGATTTACAATGATGATATCAGAACTGAGAGGTTATAACTATCAGGAAAGACTGAACAGTCTGTGCTGCTTTTTTCTAGAAAAGAGAAGTCCGAGAGATGAACTTATATAGTTATTTAAAATTATGAAGGGGTTCTTTACGGTAGACATAGAGAAGATGTTTCCCCTTTTGGGGGAGACCAAAACTGCGATGAATAATTTCAGCAATAAATCCACTCGGGAATTCAGGAGAAACTTCTTTACCCAGTGAGTGGTTAGAATGTGGAGCTTGTTAGCAGAAGGAGTTGTTCAGGCGAAAAGCAGATATGCATTTAAGGGGAAATTAGATGAGTATAAGAAGGGGAAAGGAATAGAAAGATACGATGATGGAATAAAGTGAAGTGAGATGGGAGGATGCTCGTGTGGAGCATAAAACCCGGCATGGACCTGTTGGACCGAATGGCCTGTTCCTGCCCTGTACATTCTCTGTAATTCCATGTTATTCCCTCCTTCTGTTTGGCTTCCTTCTTTGAGGGAATGGGATTATTGAAAATGTAGATTCAACCACTGGAAGTAAACTTCAGTGTGAGATCCTTTCTCGCCACGGGATGGACAAATGGCGGAGGGACTGAAGACTCTGAGTGAGAAATGCACGGATGCAAAACACATTCGCAACATGTCGGAAAAGGAAATGCTCATTGTGTAAAACGACCACCGTAGAACTCAAACCTGCACTCTTGTACTTACACCACAACATATACCGAAGTCAGACCGCTTATCCATTAAACTACACGGCCAATGATTTGTTAGTAAAATGTATTGGAGAGAACTCTGAGCAGTTTCAGGTCCAGTGATCTTCAGGGTGAAAGGATGAATGAAAAATAACAGGTTTCGAATTACTGAAAAGATGCGTTGCGAGCAGGGTTAGAATCTGCCCGGGGAAAGCCCAATGGATTTTGAGTCAAACGACCTTAACTTATGGGTCATCGCTGCTGAAATCACACCCCTTTTAAACGGACGCAGAATGATCCGCGACTGAGAGCACACCCCTTTTAAACGGACACAGAATGATCCGCGACTGACAGCACACCCCTTTTGAACAGACACAGAATGATCAGGGACTGACAGCACACCCCTTTTGAACAGACACAGAATGATCCGGGACTGACAGCACATCCCTTTTGAACAGACACAGAATGATCCGGGACTGACAGCACATCCCTTTTAAACAGATATAGAGACAGAACTCTATTTATCTCTCTTTCACTGACTCCCTCTCTGTCAGTCGATGTCCCTGTCTCTCTATCTGTCTTTCCCTCTCGTTGTCTTTCTGTCTCTCCCTCTACCGCTCTTTCTCAATCTGTCTCAGCTTTTTCTCTCTCTGTTGCTGCTTGTTCATCTTTGTTTCTATCTCTCCATCTCTCTGTCTTTCCCTCTCTCACTCTCGCTTCATCTCTCTCTCTCTCTCTCTGCCCCCTCTCCCTTCCTATTTCCCCTCTCTCTCTCCCTCTCTGACTGTTCATTTCCATCTCTCAGTCTGTCTGTCTTTTTCTTTGTTTCTCTCTCATCCTGTTTCTCTTCCTTTGTCCGCTCTGTTTGTCGGAATAAACGGGTCTTTTTCCGAGTGCAGGAAGTGAATAGTGGGGTACCGCAGGGATCAATGCTTGGGCCCCAACTATTCACAATAAATAGCAATGATTTAGATGAAGAAACTAAATGTATATTTCCCAGTTTGCAGACGACAGAAAGCTGGGGTGGAATGTGAGCTGTGAGGAGGGTGGAAATCGGCTCCAATGTGATTTAGACAAGTTGGCTGAGTGGGCAAGGACATGGCAGATGCAGTATAACGCGGATTAATGTGAGGTTATCCACATTGGTTGCAAAAACAGAAAAGCAGATTATTACATGAATGCTGATAAATTGGGAAAAGGGAAGGTGCAACGAGACCTGGGTGTCCTTGTACACCATTCGCTGAAAGCCAGCATTCAGGTACAGCAAGCAGCTAGGAAGGCGAATATTATGTCGGCCTTCATTGCAAGAGGATTTGTAAACAGAACCAGGGATGTCTTACTGTAGTTATACAGGGCCTTGGTGAGACCACATCTGGAGCATTGTGTGCAGTTTTGGTCTCCTTACCTGAGGAAGGATGTCCTTACCATGGAGGAAGTGCAACGAAGGTTTACCAGACTGATTCCTGGGATGGCAGGATTGACGCGTGAGAGATTGGGTCGAATAAGCCTATATTCACTCGAGTTTAGAAGAATGAGAGGTGATCTCATCGAAACATATAAAATTCTAACAGGACTAGACAGACTAGATGCAGGGAGATTGATCCCGAATGCTGGGAGTCCAGAACCAGGAGTCACAGTCTCAGAATATGGAGTATGCCATTTAGAACCGAGATGAGGAGAAATTTCTTCACTGAGTCGGTGGTGAACCTGTGGAATTCTCTACCACAGGAGGCAGTGGAGGCTAAGTCATTAAATATATCAAGAAGGAGATGGATATATTTCTTAATGCTAAAGGGATCAAGGGATATGGGTAAAAGCGGAAACAGGGTACTGAGTTAATTGATCAGCCATGATCATTTCGAATGGCGGCGCAAGCTCGAAGGGCCGAATGGCCTACCGTTGATCCTATTTTCTATGTTTCTATGTTACTCGCTCATTATCTCTCTTTGTCTCTATTTATCTTTCCCATACACTCTTCCTCTGTCTCTCTATTTCGTTCCCTATGTGGTTCTCTCTGTCTCACTCTCTCTCTCTGTCTCCCCTCTTGTCTTTCTCTCTCACTGACTCCCCCTCTTCACACTCTCCACGCTGTCTCTCGCTCCCCTTCTCGTTATCTCTCGCTATATATTTCTCTCTCTATATATATCTCGCTCGCTGTCTCTCTATCTGCCTTTCTCTCACTCTCTTTCTTTGTTTTTCTTTATCATTACAGATTTGTTTCCTCTCTCTCTGTCCCATTCTGCCTCTCTCTGTCTCTCTCAATCTCTCTGCCTCACCCTTTCTCAATATATGTGTACAACTCCTTGTCGCTCTCTCTGTCTCTCTCACTCCGTCGCTTTCTATGTCGTCTCACTCTATCTCTATCTATGTCTCTGTCCCTCTATAAGACTCCGTCTCTATCTCTCTCTCTCTCTCCCTCTCTCTGTCTCCCCCTCTCTCACTCTCTTTCTCACTCTGTGTCTCTGTCACTCTCTGCGTGTGTGCCCTTCTCTCTATCTCTCTCTGTCTTTCCTATTTCGTTCTCTCCCTCTACGGCCTCTCCCTCACTGTCTATCTATCTGTCACTTTATCTGTATCTCTCCCTCTCCTTCTCTGTATCTGTCTCCCAATCTATCTCTATCTCTGACTCTCCGTCTCTATCGCTGTCTCTCTGACTCCGTGTGTGCGTGTGTGTTTGTCTTTCCCTTTCTGTGTCTTCCTCACCCTCGATCTGCCTCTCTCACCCCCTCTCTTTCTCTCATTAGCTCTCTCTCTCTTTCTCTCTCTGTTTCTATCCCCCTCTCTGTCTCTCTGTCGGGTTTTCTCTTTCCCTCTCTCTCTATCTCTCGCTCTCTGTCTCTCTCTTTCCGTCTCTCTCTCTCTTTCGCTCTGTCTCTGTCTCTATCTCTCCCTCCCTCTGTCTCTCTGTCTCTCCTCTCTCTCTCTCCCCCTCTCACTCGATCACTCCTGGTCAGCAATGCCCCCTGGTGGAAGGTGCGGTAGGTGCTAACACCGATTCTCCTTTCTGAAACACAAGATAAGGACCTTGGGGTGAAGGGCCAAGAAGGCATCCTATCTTTGTGGAGGCCGTCCCTCAGCGACAGTCAGTACCTGCAGGGGGTGGGTGGAGGGAGACAGGAAAGTTCAATATTAAGTGAATCACTGATGTTACCAAAGTTATTATTAAATGTGGATGGTCAAACTTGGCTGCATTTCATTGGACAGTGAGATCTGGGGGTATATGTGCACAGATCGTTGAAGATGGCAGGGCAGGTTGAGAAATCGGTTCAGAAATCATACAGGATCCTGCGCTTTATAACTAGAAGCATAGAGTTCAAAAGCAAGGAGAATATGATGAACCTTTAAAAAACACTGGTTCGGCCACAACTGCAGGATTGTGTTCAGTTCTGGGCACCGCACTTTAGGAAAGATGTGACGGCCTTAGAGAGGGTACAGAAAAGATTTGCGAGAGTGATTCCAGGGATAAGGGACTTCGGATACATGCATAGACTGGAGAAACTGGGGTTGTTCTCCTTAGAGCAGAGAAGGTTGAGAGGAGATTTGATAGAGGTGTTCAAAATCATGAAGGGTCTGAACAGAGTAGATAGAGATTAACTTCCCATTGGCGGGGCGGTGGGTGGGGGGGTGTTGTCACGAACCAGTGGACTTAGATTGAAACTGATTGGCAAAGAAAAATAAAGACGACATGAGAAAACACGTTTTAACACACTGAGTGGTTGTGAACAGGAATGATCACCCTCCTGAGGGGGTGATGGAGGCAGATTCAATCGGGGCCTTCAAAAGGGAATTAGATAAGTACTTGAAGGGAAAAAACTCAGGGCTGTGGCGATAGAAGAACGAGCTGGATTGCTCTTGCAGAGAGCTGGCACGGACTCGACGGGCCGACTGGTTTCCTTCCGCGCTGGAACCATTCGATGAATCTATGATTCCAACGGTCCTCTGGGGTGAGCGGGAATGTTTTTGGCAAACGTGCCATCTTCTGGTAGCAGGGAATTTTGCACCTGAGCGTTCGTTGAATCTTTCAGCACAGGTGGAGGTCATTCAGCCCATCATGGCGATGTCGGCTCTCCAATTCGTCCCACTCCCCTGCTCTTTCACAATGGCCCTGCAAGTTTTTGCCCTTCCAATTTTTATCCAATTCCCTTTTTCAAAGTCACAATTGAATCTGCTTCCTCCACCCTTTCGTGCAGTGCATTCCAGATCAAAACAGCTCGCTGCGTAAATGGAATTTCTCCTCACCTCCCCTCTCTGGTTCTTTCGCCAATTATCTTTAATCTGTTTCCTCTGGTTGCCGACCATCCTGCCCGTGGAAACAATTTCTTCTTCATAACTCCATCAAAACCCCTCGTAAAAATCAACTCCAGCCCAAAGAGCAGTTTCGTGCGTGTGGTGAAGGACCAAATGTCAGAAGTGGGATTCGAACCCACGCCTCGAGGAGAGAATCCAACCTAAACACAGTGCCTTAGACCGCTCGGCCATACTGACTCCGAAAGATCTGTGTTGCTGATACTGATTTTCCCGCAGTGGTCCAATGACATTTTCACTCTGTTTCTCGGTAAATTTTGGTGGGAGACCGAGTGACCAGGGTCCAAGCTTCCCGGATTTTCATGTGCCTGATCTCGGTGAATGGGGAGGTTTGGTCGCGCCGTGGTATATTTTTTTTTCCTGGGGAGGGGCAGTAACGCGCGGACTGAGACTGGATTCGGTGCTTTCCGTCGACAGCGGGTGATTACAGTAAGCGAGGCCAGACAGGCATCTGAATATTGCACCGATCGCGGCCTCACTCACTCCGGGAGCTGAGGAACAGCGAGAAACTGATGGGTTTTTTGCTGCATTCGAAATGCGGCTTAGAACTGTTTTTTCTCAACGGAGGCAGCGCTGCGGGATCCTTTAATGATCGCTCAGAAATCCACAGAAACCTGTTGGAATGTGAACAAAATAAAGGGAGCGACATTCATTGTGGAAACAAGGAAAGAGTCTGGTGTCGCTCACTGCAGAAATATCCATGTGACAGTGAGCCAGCTCTCCTGTAACCAGTGAATCCTCCCTTCGGACCTTGTCTGTCAAGAAGAATTCTGATTTCCGTGAAACCAATCTCGGTTCTTTATAGCAAAATACTGCGGTTGCTGCAAATCTAAAATTAAAGTGAAAATTCGTCTAGACTTTTGTTGACCGGAAGCCACCGGTTAACTGTTTTGACTTAGTACACACAGGAAGAGTCAATTCTATCTTAATTCTCAATTCGCTTTATTAACGTTATTAGATCATGTGCATACCGCTTATACGTCTAGTTAGATATAGGCATGCAGTTTAAAGCAGGTTATACAGTTTTATACTCAAACTAGGATTTAAACGCAAACCCACTAGGTTTCTCTGCTAACACATCCCTGAGTGTCACAGAATAGAAAATATATTATATTACCCGGAAAGGAGAGATACTACTGGCCAGGCAATTCTCTTCCTCACTCCCGAGGTCGGCACGACATCCCTGACGTAGTCTGTACGTCCCTGACGTAGGGTTATCACTTCCACAATGGTTCGTCTCCGGAGTCTCCCTCACAAACAAAGACTGGGACCAAGCCAGCAATACTTCAGTTTTAACTCCAAGCCTGTCTTTTCGAATGATGCTATCTTCTCCGGTTGGCTCAAAGTTGCTGGAGTGATCGATGTCATCCCCTAATTGGTTCTGTTCCAAGGGCCTTGGTAGCAGCACCTCATTACTCCTTTTCGAAATAAGGACTGGTGTCTCATGACAGTTCCTTTGACCTTGTAAGAAGCGGAACGAATTCAAACCGGTTCTGGCCAGTTCAGACCAGTGACTGAACTCCAGGTCACCTCAGTTCAAAAGGTCAGTGTCTTTTTCAGCACTTCGAATTAAGCTCAACGTGTTTCTGCAGCCTCTGGCCAACATCTCCCCCCTTTTGATCCAAAGATGCCTATCTTAGGATCATTATTCTCCCTTTCTGTGTACCACTCCTGAGGCCGTCATTGTCCCCCAATGGGTATGTTACATTCGCGATATCATATGATTATAGAAAATATATAAATGGTTATAGGAAAAATACAAACAGAAACATATAAAATATACTTCACACACTGTCTTTATGTTGATAATCGCTTCTTCTGTTTCATTATAGCACTAACACTGAATTGTTGCATAATTTCATTTTTCCACCTTCTAAGCTGATATACATTGAATATGACAAGTATTAATGCACATAAAATCACAATTACAGCAGCATGTGATAAAATCCTGACCCATGGATGTATTTGAACATTAGATCCCCAATTACAAAACTTATAACAGAATCCGGGGTCCAGTAACAGTTAATCTGCTTTATCAGCATGAGTTTTAATTATTTTAGTGTGTTTAGTCCATTGATGAATTATCTCATTGGCTTCCTCCGCTATTTGCGTCCAATCTGCAGTCAGGTCCGGAATGGGTGGTAGTTCGGTAGGAACATATTTCCACAGATCTTGGTCGATATCGATACGTTGGACTGTGAGGTTTTCGTTTATTACCATCCTCATTATTGGCTTAGGCAGAACTTGTCCACCGACAACCAGGTCTGAGGTCACATAGTTAATGGTCACATTGTGTCCTTCCAGAAGGCACTGTTTCCATCATATATTATAGTACATAGCCGCTGTGGCTATGTAATACGTTTGACCCACAAGGGCGTATTGTAAAAAGGACTGGTTGTTAACCGGTAAAATGGACAATGAACAATTTTCGTAAGTACTGACCCCACAATTAGTAAGTCTCTGTCTCGTCATCGCTTCTGGACAGGCCCAGTGATTCCCTCCTTTATGACACTTTGACAAATCTACCCCTTTCTCAGCACCGTCCATTACAATAGCATGAGATGGTGGATTGCTCAAAGATATCCAAGTGCCCTCATGATACTTGCCCACGTTATGAACTCTTTTTAACGGGTAGGTCAAATTACCTCCGTGCCGGGGAATATGAAACACCGCCCCAACGTAATATTTACATAGGTGTGGTCCCAGTGGACCATAATTTTACCTCGACCGTCGCTCCCCGATGGTCGCTCAATAAATGGACCCACAAATTGATTGATAATATTTCCCTCTGGGATTACCGATAATGTCACCTCTAGAACTGTGTTACATGAAAATCGTACTCACGCTCCCTCCGGTATACCCAAAGTCTTTCCTACACACGCCAACCCATCCACTCCCGTATAATACAAATTTAAATCCTCTCTTTCCCCTTTGTTGGTTCGGACTGTCTTATTCTGCAGAGCAAAGTTGTTCCTGGTCTTGGGATATCCTTCCGCCGTCGACACTGCTTCAGGCACGTTCATTCGTCGTGACGGCTCCGAGGCAGGTTCAACCGCAGTTCTGATGACGATCAATCCGATAGCAACAAAATGCATCATCCCCTTCATTCTAGGCTGGACCTGGAATAAACAAGCGTAATTTCTGCTCTTATGAACAGTTTTTTTAGGTACTATCATAAGTCCAGTCTCTCCATATACTGAGCCAGACCGTCCAAATCCTGCTCCCAATTTGTTTCAGATTCTAACCGTCCGTTTCTTCTAACCCACTTATTCCCCCTTTTTGTTTTATGTTCCTTTCGTTTTTTTCCTGGATTCGCCTCTGTATGCGAACGGACAGTATCAAATTTGTTTTCGATCACCTCCTCTTGGACCTGTAGCTGGTCCTGTTCTTGATCTCCCTGACCTTCAGAATTCAGAACATTGTTAGCATCGAGCAGCACATGCCAATGATGAATATCTTGTTTTTCTCCTCCCAAATTTAGCTGATTATTGTGGTACCAGCCACTCTTAACTGGTGCCGTTAATATCCTGTATACAGATGGACTAGCTTCGTCTACTATCTCAGAGGGACCGGCACACTTTACTCGCAAGAATGTGGTGGGCTGGTATATTCTAATCATTACTCTCTGTCCAGGGCTCAACTCTATCCGGCTGGCTTTTGCATCGAAATAAGCCTTGCTTTGATGTTTCTTCATTCCCTGTCGATGTGCGGCTACATAATTTGCTTCTTTTCATGTTTCTACTCGCTGTTGTACCCATTTTTCTGATATAATGTGGTCTACCTCGGGTTCACACAAATCCAAACCTACCAACCCCTCCATTCCCCTCATGTCCCTTCCTGTCATGAGTCTATAAGGAGTGTAGCCTGTTGATGAAGCCACGGTGTTCCTGACTATCATCAGCACAAAGGGCAGAACGACCTGCCAGGTTGTCTTGCGCTGCTGCACCATTTTGGCTATCATGTTTTTCAATGTCCGATTCATTCTTTCCACAATTCCACTAGACTGTGTTCTATTGGGTATGTGAAATCACTGTCGAACCCCAAAAAGGGTCATAACATCTTGCATTACTTGGGCTGTAAAATGTGTTCCCTGATCCGATTCCATGCTTCGGGGTAAACCCCAACGGGTAAACACCTTTTCTAATAGAATTTTCGCAGTAACTTTGGCTGAGTTTGTTCTGGTCGGAAAAGCTTCCACCCATTTAGTGAAGGTATCCACTATTACTAGAATGTACTTGTATGCTCCTGGAGTGAGAGGAAGCGGTCCTACATAGTCTATCTGTAAATTAGTCCAAGGCCCTTCTACTGGTCTAGTATGTCGAAGGGCCCCTTTCTTAACATTTCTATTGGGGTTGTGTTGTGCACAGATCAAACAATTCTTGACATAGTGTTCCACGTCACCTGTCATTCCGGGCCACCAACACACCTCCTTTATCCTATCTAGGGTGCTCTCCGTCCCTTTATGTCCCCATAAGTCATGGTACCAGTGGATTATTTGGTTTCGTCCCCACTCTGGCACCACAAATTTTCCTTCACACAAAACCACTCCGTCTTCAATATAGACCCCCTTGTGCCTTTTGTATGTGTCTGACTCTGCTCCTTCTATTAGTTTTTTTTAATTCTCCGTCTTTCTTTTGCTCCTCCGTTAAATCCATTACTTTGACCTGCTTCTCTTTCTGGCCCCCGATTTCCCCAATCGGTGGCTGCCATTCCTGTCCACTTACAGCACCTCGTTTAGCTAGCTCATCAGCTTTTCTGTTCCCTTCGGGAGATAGTTTTGATTGAGCTTTCACTTTTGTGACCCCATATCCTTTCCCCTGTGCTTCTTCAATGATGTACCGTAATAGCGGGGCTGACGGAAGGGGTCTTCCATCCGCTGAGACAAAACCTCTCGCTTCCCATAGGGGCAAATGTTCTGTGAGGCTATTACAAACATACATGCTATCAGAATATATGACTGATCTGGGCGGAAAATATCCGGGTGACCAACCACATATGCGACGGCTGCTAGTTCTGCTGCCTGCGCACTCATAGTGTTAGGTAATTTCAGAGCCGTACTAAATCTTTCCTGTCCGTGGTCATCCTCCATGTATATCCCACAGCCAGTTCTCATTTCCTCATCCTGTACTGATGAAGAGCCATCGACAAAAATTCTAAAAGAGGGTACTTCCTTTCCTGTTTCCTTTGTCTTTCTGCTTTCAGGCCCCGTCTTACCCCCTCCTTTTTGTTTTGATACAAATGGGCCCTTGGGGTCATTTTCTATCATCAATTGGCACTTTGATTTTATCACTGATAAACTAAGTTGTCTGCTAACATAGTAGTGGTTTTTACCCCCTTTACGGTTATATTTCTCCCTTGCAGCAACAATGTCCATCTAGCGATTCTATTTTGGCTAACTGAACCATCCTTAATCCTTCCATCTAACAGTACTGGGGTGTGTTCTGTTAATATTGTTAGTGGGTTTAGTCCCACTATATAGGTAAAATGCTGCACTGCACAAAATACAGCTAGCAAGTGTCTTTCGCATACCGTATACCCCTGCTCTACTGGTGAGAGCATACCTGAGGCGTACGCGACTGGTCGTAATTTCCCGTGTGTCTCCTGTAATAGAACTGCCGAGAGGGTGATGTCTGTGGTAGCCACCTCCAATGAAAACGGCTCAGTTGTATTTGGGGTTTTTTAAGCAGGCGTGGCAGCTAGTGCTTGCTTTAGATCAGTCATGGCCTGGCTGTGTTCTGTTTTCCACTCCCAGGCCACATTCTTTTTTAATAATTCCATCAGCGGGGCCGCCTTTGTGGCGAATCCATCAATATGGTCCCTGCAATATCCCACCAACCCCAAGAAGGAACTTAACCCTTTTACATCCCGCGGAACAGGGAGTCTGCCAACTGTCTCCACCCTTCGCTTGTCAATGTCCCTTAGTCCCGGCGTCAGAATCATTCCCAAGTAAGTAACTTTTTGTTTCATGATCTGCGCTTTTTTAGGGTTAATCTTTAATCCCAAGTCATGTAACAAATGTAATAATTAACTTCGCAGTTGATAATGTTCCTTCTTGGTTTCAGTTTATAGTAGTGAGTCGTCTACATACTGCACTAGACATTCAGGCCTTGATAATCCTTTTAACCCTTCCCTCAGCCGTTGGTGAAAAATGGACGGGGAATTGTGAAAGCCCTGCGGCAGGGCGGTCCATGTATATCGCTGTCCTTGGAAAGTAAATGCAAATTGATATTGACATTCTTTCCCCAGTGGAATAGACCAAAAACCGTTACTTATGTCCAAAACCGTAAAACACTGCGCATCCTCATTTTGTCGAGCTACTGTCTCTGGTCTAGTTGCTACTGTAGGCGCTGTTAACGGAGTGACTTTATTTAATTCTCTGTAGTCTATCGTTAGTCGCCAGCTACCGTCGGGTTTCCTCACTGGCCAAATAGGTGCGTTATTAGTAGAAGCTATTGGTCTTAATATCCCTTGCTTCAGCAAACTCTGTATCACCTTCTCTATCTCTTCTTCTGCTTGGTTTGGGAAACCATACTGCTTCTGTGGTTTGGGATCTGGGCCTTGTATACACACACTCCCGGTCATTTTCCCACAATCATGTTTATGTCGGGCAAATACTATTGAGTTTTGTACAATAATTTGTTGTACTTCACGATCGTCACTCATTTCTCCTGGTTCTATCCACATTTCCCCGATCGTGCATATCCTATCCCAACATTTCCCCACCGGGACGAGTGTGTGATTTATACTGCCCATGCCCAAAGGCATTTGCCAAATCATACAATTAACATGGTCGAAGCCAAATCCCGCTTTGGCCATATAGTCACTCCCTCATATATGTTCTTTTTCCCTGGGTAATTCAATAAGAACCACTGAATGCTCTATCACTATGACTCCCACACCGACTTCCAACGGTACACTCATATATCCCACTTGTGAATGCCCTGTCAATCCACTTAGAATAAACTTGTTTTGAATTTTCCAATCTATGTCATTGATCTGAGTGGAGTTAACGGTGGTTCGGGATCCCCCTGTGTCCCAAAGAAATGTAAGAGGGCATCCAACCGCGTGTCACACACCCATAACGGAGAAGCCTGAGACCGTCAGTGCAGTTCGGGGTACAACCCGGAACTCGTTGATATTTCTATCGTATCACACTGATGACTTGGTCTATTCGGCCCTTCCACGGGTATGCACTGATTTCATCCCCGACCTGCATTCTCTCGTCTCGGTTTCGGGCAGTCCCTTGCGAAGTGTCCCTCTTGGCCACAGTTATAGCATTTGGACACCTCGCCTTGAGTTCTCCCCGTTCCAGAGAAGTTTCCTCTTCCTCTGCCTCTTCCTCATCCCACTGTCTGATAAGCTGGAGGGGGTTCCCACTGAGTAGGTCCCCTCCCTTCATTTCTCCAGATTGTCGTCTGATCTTTAACAAACATTGCTCTGTCCCCGGATGCCTTGGATGGTTTTGGTGTTTCCCTTTCCCATACTCTAACCATCTTCCTAATTATCCAGGGTTCCGTGTGTGTGTCATCAGCGGGGTCAAACTGATCTAGTGCCTTCCTCGACTCCTCAGTGCCATGCGACACTAGTGTTCTCAGCCATCGGTTCCTAACCTCCCGCTGTAAATTATCCCTGTCTAAGTCTGTACCATAGACCCCTTGAAACACCGTCCAAATGCGGGCCGAAAATACAGTGGGGTGTTCACCTTTCCTTTGATAGCATCTCATCAGCGCCTCCACTGGATCCCCTCTGTTATCGCCCATGACAGATAATATCTGGTCCTTTAAGGCTTCATTCGTGCCTCTACCAAGTTTTTGTTCCTCCGGTAGGGCGGAGTGTATATGTGTGTGTAGGCACATTAGGATTAATTTCCTTTCCTCAGCATCGTCTAAGCCGTGTATCGCTCTCTTTTGCCTGACCGCTGGGAACAACTCCCTGGGATCATCCTCAGGCGCACACGTCCCGATATCTTTTGCAATAACCCTCAGTTCCTGTAGCCCAAGTGGGAGGAATATGTCATATCCTGGCTATCTTCCCCCACCTGTGCATTAGTGGTTACAAGTGGGGCCATTGGGGCAGACGTTTTTTTTCGGCTCTGGAGCATATGCTGGCGGTGGGTCCCCTAGTGGAGGTTCCCTATCACCGCTGCTGTATCTATCCGCCTTGTCTGCTGAATCATCCCAATCTACATCCCATAAACCACTTTCTTCACCTCTCCCGTGTGCAAAAGCAAACAATATGCCTCTCTGTGCGGCTAGCTGATCTTGCAGTCTCCCTATCAGTTTCTGACACGTTGTGTGATCGCCAGTACAACTCCTCTTCTCCTGAGCTGATCTGCGAATCACATTCATAGCAGTTTTTAAATCACTACATTGTTGTTTCCATCTCTCCACCTCAGCTTTAGCTGCTTGGGCTTCTCCCTCTCTCTTACTCTTTTCATGCGTCAATTGTTCGCACTGTAACTGATATTGGTTCATGTGCATCAAATCTGCACTTCTCTGTCCCTGCAGATCAGTTACATTCTCACTAAGGCGGGCGATCTCCTCACGGAGTTTTTTATTCTCTACTTCTAATTCGTCTTGGATTTTCTGAGTCTCTTCTTTCTCTCTCCTAGCCTGCTGTCGGCATTCTATCATTTCCTCAAGTAGACATCCGATCGCTACGGACTTTTGTATCATTTTTAATTTCCTATCTGACATCTTTGTTTGAGCAATTTTCCAAAGAACCTCCCCAACAGGCGTTCCCTTGTCTCCAATGTGACCCGCATACTCCCCGTATTGCGGCCACTTCCCTATTACGTATTTTTGTAGGAGTCCCTTCCAGTCAAAACAGTCCAAGACCCCAGGGCTTGGTGATTTCCCTTTCTTCGTCATCTTACGTTGTTAACTATGCATTAACCCAAACTCCTGTTCTCTGCATACTTTGCCAAATTCGGTTCGCCTCGAGGCTCCCACTGACGCAACGGAGAGATTTATCCTCGAGCCCACCCGGGGATGCCAAAGATGTTGACCGGAAGTCACCGGTTAACGGTTTTGGCTTAGTGCACAGAGGAAGAGTCAATTCTCTCTTAATTCTCACTTCGCTTTATTAACGTTATTAAATCATGTTCATACCGCTTATACGTCTCGTTAGATACAGGCATGCAGTTTACAGCAGGTTATACAGTTTTATACTCAAACTAGGATTTAAACGCACACCCACTAGGTTTCCCTGACTAACACATCCCTGAGTATTCGGATTTAAAAGCACACCCACTAGGTTTCCCTGACTAACACATCCTGAGTATTAGGATTTAAAAGCACACCCACTAGGTTTCCCTGACTAACACATCCTGAGTATTAGGATTTAAACGCACACCCACTAGGTTTCCCTGACTAACACATCCTGAGTATTAGGATTTAAACGCACACCCACTAGGTTTCCCTGACTAACACATCCCTGACTATTGGGACTTAAACGCACACCCACTAGGTTTTCCTCACGAACACTCCCTGAGTGGTCACAGAATAGAAAGGATATTATATTACCCGGAAAGGAGAGATACTGCTGGCCAGGCAATTCTCTTTCTCACCCCCGACGTCGTCTCTACGTCCCTGACGTCGTCTCTACGTCCCTGACGTAGTCTCTACGTCCCTGACGTAGGGTTCCCACTTCCACAATGGTTCGTGTCCGGAGTCTCCCTCACAAACACACAAACCGGGACCAAGCCAGCAATTCTTCAGTTTTGTTCCCAAGTCTATCTTTTCGAATGATGCTGTCTTCTCTGGTTGGCTCAAAGTTGCTGGAGTGATCGATGTCAACCCCTGATTGGCTCTGTTCCAAGGGCCTAGGCAGCATCACCTCATACTCCTTTTCTAATTAAGGACTGGTGTCTTATCAAAGTTCCTTTGTCCCTGTAAGAAGAGGAACGAATTCAAACCGGTTGTGGCCAGTTCAGACCAGTGACTGAACTCCAGTTCACCTCAGTTCAA
Organism: Heptranchias perlo; assembly: GCF_035084215.1. NCBI lineage: Eukaryota > Metazoa > Chordata > Chondrichthyes > Hexanchiformes > Hexanchidae > Heptranchias > Heptranchias perlo. The sequence goes on along the minus strand of NW_027139453.1, from coordinate 5,776,401 downwards.
AAGTCAGTGTCTTTGTTCGCACTTCGAATTTACCTCAATAGGTTTCTGCAGCCTCTGGCCAACAATATGTCTTTTGAAAGTTCATATACAAAACATAAACTGTACGACCTTCCTCATCCCTTTCCGCTACTTCATCAAAGAACTCCATCAAGTTAGTCAAACACGATTTTACTTTAACTAATCCATGCTGGCTGTCATTTATTCGCCCATACTTTTTCCAAATGACAATTAAATTTACCTCCAATTATTGTCTCTGAAAGTTTCCCCACTACTGACGTCAGGCTGACTGGTCTGTCGTTGTCAGGTTTATCCACCTCCCCTTTTTTGAACCGGGGTGTAACAATTTCAAACCTCCAATCCACTTGCACCGCCTTCATGACTAAGGAGGATTGGAAGATTGCGGCCAGAGTCTCCGCAATTCGCACCCTTACTTCCCTCAGCAACTTCGGATGCATCCCATCTGGACCGGGTGACTTTTCTACTTTGAGCGCTGCCAACCTTTTAAGCACCTCCTCATTATCTATTTTTATCCTGCTCAAGAAAATCTCCTTTTTGGTCCGTAATCTGCACCACACTTCCTTTGACTATCCATGTACTAATTACATGTTTACAATAAACTTTTGTGTTCCCTTTTATGTTACACGCTGATCTATTCTCATACATACTCTTTGCCCGTCTGATTTCCTTTTTCAGTTCTCCTCAGTACTTCTTGTATTCAGCTTGATTCTCTACTCTATTATGAGTCTAAAATTTATCATCTGCCTCCATTTTCTGTGTCTTTTTAGTCGCTATATCCTTAGTAATCTATTTCTAGCTTTAGATGCTGTCCCATTCCTCCTAGTGGAATTGTGTCTAGTCCCCTTTCAACTCGCTAAAATGAGCTCTCCTCCAGTTGAGTATTTTCACATGTGTTCGTTGTCCTTTTCCATAAGTACCGAATAATATGATGATCATTGTTTCCCCAATCCTCCCCAAATGAAACATGCGCCATTTGGCACAATTCCTTCCCCAGAACGAGATCCAGCACTGCTTCATTCCTCATTGTATTGCAAACAAATTTATCAAGAAAGTTCTATTGTACACATTTCAGACATTCCTCCCCCTTTTTTCCCTTTACACTCTTATTTTCCAAATCGATATTGGGATAATTGAAGTCCCCCATTATTACAACTCTATACATCTTGCACCTTTCTGTAATTTGCTGCAAATTTGCTCCTCTATCTCCTTCCCACTATTTGATGGTCTATAGTGTTCACCTAGGATCGTAATGGCTTCTCTATTGTTCCTTAATTTTAACCAAGTATATTCTGTCTTTGAACCCTCTGCTATATCATCCCTTTCCAGTTCTGTAACAGTATCTTCTATCAACCTTGCCCCGCTCACCCCCTCTCCTCGTCTTCTTTCCCTACCTTTCCTGAATACCTTATAGCCAGGAATATTAAGTTGATATGTATGAGACAGGTCTCCGTTATTGCAACTATATCATAATCCCACGTGGTAATATGTGTCTGCAGCTTCCGAACCGCATTTACCATGCTCCACGCACATGCACTCCAAACTCATCTTAATTGGCCTCATGTAACCCCCTGTATCGTCCCTCCAATTTCTGAACTACTCTTTATGCTAATGTTGTTTGTCTTTCCCAGTCCTCTTTGCACATTGTTTCTCCTCTCTAATTCTTTTATCCTTGTACCCTCCTCCTGCCAATTTAGTTTAAATTTTCACCCACAGCACCAGTTAAACTCTACGCGAGGACATTGGTCCTAGCTCTGTTGAGGTGCAACACGTCCATCTTGAACAGATCTCCCTTGTCCCAGAAATGGTCCCAATGCCCCAGGAATGTGAAGCCTTCCCTCCTTCACCATTGTTCAATTCACACATTACCCTGTCTTATCCCACTATTCCTATGCTTATCAGCAGGTGGCATTGGGAACAATCCAGGGATTATCACATTTGAGGTCCTGCTCTTTAACTTCCTCCCTAGATCCCGGAACTCTGTCTGGAGGAACTCAACCCTTTTCCTTCCAATATCATTGGTTCTAAAATGGACCACGATTTCTAGCTTTACCCCGTCCCACACGCAAAATCTAATGCATCCTCTCCGTGATGTCCATTATCCTGGGACCAGGGAGACAGCCCACCATGCGGGACTAACGCCGGCGGTTGCAGACAAGCCTGACTATCCCCCTGACTATCAAACACCTATCATTTGTGCGCATTTCTATACTTGGCTGTGCCACCCGGTGTAGTCCTTTGATCCGCGGTACGGTGGATGTGCTCTCGATTGCATTCCCCCGAGGTGGTGTCATCCTCACTGGTATGGAGCACTGAAACCGATTAGTGAGCGCCTGAGCTGTCTGCCTCTTCCTACCCTGCCAGATGGCCACCCACTTACGATCCTCCTGAACTCTCCGTGGTTGTGGGTTGACCACCTCCTGGAATGTGCGATCCAGGAAATTCTCAGCCCCCCGTATCCCTGCAGTTACACTCAGCTCGAACTTGAGCAACCAGAGGCACTCGAGTGAAAAGTGCCAAGGTACAACACAGAGGCATGAGGAGAAAGAACGCAGATAGAATCATAGAATCATGGAAAGAATCATAGAAAGGTTGCAGCACGGAAGGAGGACATTCAGCCCATCGTGTCTGTACCGGCTCTTTGAAAGAGCGAGCCAATTAGTCCCACTTTCCTGCACTTACCCCATAACCCTGCAAATTCCTCCTATCCAATTCCATATTGAAAGTAACTATTGAATCTGCTTCCACCACCTTTCAGGGATTGCATTCCAGGTCACAACAACATGGATAGGAAGTTGGGTAAAGGCCAGAAAACAGAGAGTGGTGTTGGAACCATTGCTCTTCTCAATATAAAGAAATGAGTAACAGGACATCAAATAGTCTCCTCTATCACTTTGATAGGATTGTACTACAGACCCCCAAATAGTCAACGGGAAATTGAGGAGCAAATATGTAAGGAGATTACAGACAGCTGCAAGAAAAATAGGGTGGTAATAGTAGGGGACTTTAACTTTCCCAACATTGACTGGGACAGCCATAGCATTCGGGGCTTGGATGGAGAGAAATTTGTTGAGTGTATTCAGGAGGAATTTCTCATTCAGTGTGTGGATGGCCCGACTAGAGAGGGGGCTAAACTTGACCTCCTCTTGGGAAATAAGGAAGGGCAGGTGACAGAAGTGTTAGTGAGGGATCACTGTGGGACCAGTGATCATAATTCCATTAGTTTTAAGAAAGCTATGGAGAATGATAGGTCTGGCCCAAAAGTTAAAATTCTAAATTGGGGAAAGGCCAATTTTGATGGTATTAGACAGGAACTTTCAGAAGTTGATTGGTAGAGTCTGTTGGCAGGCAAAGGGACGTCTGGTAAGTGGGAGGCTTTCAAAAGTGTGTTAACCAGGGTTCAGTGTAAGCACATTCCTTATAAAGTGAAGGGCAAGGCTGGTAGAAGTAGGGAACCTTGGATGACTCGGGAGATTGAGGCCCTAGTCAAAAAGAAGAAGGAGGCATATGACATGCATAGACAGCTGGGATCAAGTGGATCCCTTGAAGAGTATAGAGATTGTCGGAGTAGAGTTAAGAGAGAAATCAGGAGGGCAAAAAGGGGACATGAGATTGCTTTGGCAGATAAGGCAAAGGAGAATCCAAAGAGCTTCTACAAGTACATAAAGGGCAAAAGAGTAACTAGGGAGAGTGTAGGGCCTCTTAAGGATCAACAAGGTCATCTATGTGCGGAACCACAAGAGATGGGTGAGATCCTGAATTAATATTTAACATCAGTATTTACGGTTGTGAAAGCCATGGATGTTAGGGAACTTAGGGAAATAAATAGTGATGTCTTGAGGAGTGTACATATTACAGAGAGGGAGGTGCTGGAAGACTTAACGCGCATCAAGGTAGATAAATCTCCGGGACCTGATGTATTTCCCAGGACGTTATGGGAGGTTAGGGAGGAAATTGCGGGTCCCCTAGCAGAGATATTTGAATCGTCGACAGCTACAGGTGAGGTGCCTGAAGATTGGACGGTAGCAAATGTTGTGCCTTTGTTTAAGAAGGGCGGCAGGGAAAAGCCTGGGAACTACAGACCGGTGAGCCTGACATCTTTAGTGGGTAAGTTGTTAGACGGTATTCTGAGGGACAGGATCTACAGGCATTTGGAGAGGCAGGGGCTGATTAGGAACAGTCAGTATGGTTTTGTGAGAGCTGTGCAGTCGACGTGGTCTACATGGACTTCAGCAAAGCCTTTGACAAGGTACCGCATGGTAGGTTGTTACATAAGGTTAAATCTCATGGGATCCAAGGTGAGGTAGCCAATTGGATACAAAATAGGCTTGACGACAGAAGTCAGAGTGTGGTTGTAGAGGGTTGTTTTTCAAACTGGAGGCCTGTGTCCAGCGGTGTGCCTCAGGGATCGGTGCTGGGTCCGCTGTTATTTGTTATTTATATTAATGATTTGGATGAGAATTTAGGAGGCATGGTTAGTAAGTTTGCAGATGAAACCAAGATTGGTGGCATTGTGGACAGTGAAGAAGGTTATCTAGGATTGCAGCGGGACCTTGATAAATTGGGCCAGTGGGCCGATGAATGGCAGATGGAGTTTAATTTCGATAAATGTGAGGTGATGCATTGTGGAAGATCGAATCGGGCCAGGACCTACTCCGTTAATGGTAGGGCGTTGGGGAGAGTTATAGAACAAAGAGATTTAGGAGTACAGGTTCATAGCTCCTTGAAAGTGGAGTCACAGGTGGATAGGGTGGTGAAGAAGGCATTCGGCATGCTTGGTTACATTGGTCAGAACATTGAATACAGGAGCTGGGATGTCTTGTTGAAGTTGTACAGGACATTATTAAGGCCATACTTGGAATACTGGTCACCCTGTTATCGAAAGGATATTATTAAACTAGAAAGAGTGCAGAAAAGATTTACTAGGATGCTACCGGGACTTGATGGTTTGACTTATAGGGAGATGTTAGATAGACTGGGACTTTTTTCCCTGGAGAGTAGGAGGTTAAGGGGTGATCTTATAGATGTCTATTAAATAATGAGGGGCATAGATAAGGTAGATAGTCAAAATCTTTTCCCAAAGGTGGGGGAGTCTATAACGAGGGGACATAGATTTAAGGTGAGAGGGGAGAGATACAAAAGGGTCCAGAGGGGCAATTTTTTCACTCAAAGGGTGGTGAGTGTCTGGAACGAGCTGCCAGAGGCAAGAGTAGAGGCGGGTACAATTTTGTCTTTTAAAAAGCATTTGGACAGTTACATGGGTAAGATGGGTACAGAGGGATATGGGCCAAGTGCATTCAATTGGGACTAGCTTAGTGGCATAAACTGGGCGACATGGACATTTTGGGCCGAAGGACCTGTTTCCATGTTGTAACTTCTATGAATCTATGATTCTATCCAGGAGAGATTAATGACTCGGCACACTCTGTGTTTGACGCAAAACTGATTTATTTGACAGATAAGAAAATATTAAACTCTAGCCCAGTTACTGGGTTTATTAACATCAGGAGATACAAAGCCCAACTGCGAAAAAGCACATGATTCAATCCTAGATGTGATTGACAGCAACAATAACATTTGAATCCAACCCTTGCAGTCACATGTGAACTCGCCGGTGTGCAGTGATGTGCTATGAATGAGTGAATCTCTTCCCACACACGGAGCAGGTGAGCAGCCTCTCCCCAGTTTGAACTCGCTCGTATTTTACTCGGTGGGATGACTGAGTGAATCTCTTCCCACACACGGAGCAGGTGAATGGCCTCTCCCCAGTTTGAACTCGCTGGTGTTTCACTAGGTGGGATGACTGAGTGAATCGCTTCTCATACACAGAGCAGGTGAACGGCCTCTCCGCAGTTTGAACTCGCTGGTGTTTCACTAGGTGGGATGACTGAGTGAATCGCTTCTCATACACGGAGCAGGTGAACGGCCTCTCCGCAGTTTGAACTCGCTCGCGGTTTACGAGGTGGGATGACTGAGTGAATCGCTTCTCATACACGGAGCAGGTGAGCAGCCTCTCCCCAGTTTGAGCTCGGCTGATGATGAGTTTCCAGCTCACATGATTAATTGAATCCCTTCCCGCAGACCTCATATTTCCACGGTTTCTCCGTGGTCTCTCCAGGTTGGACGATCAGTTGAAGCCTTGTCCACACACGGAACACGGGTACGGTTTCTCCCCGCTGTGAATGGTGCGATGCTTTTTTCCAGGCTGTGTCTGTGTTTCTCGGTTTTTCCAGTCACACTGATGTTTGAAATCTTTTCCCATAGACAGAACAGACAAACATTTCTCCTTCCATATTGAAAGGCCGCTGATATTCAGGTCGTGATGAATCGAGCGGCTCTGTCAGATCTTGAGGTGATGTTTGGTTTAAGTATCCCGTCTGCAAATCGTTCCCTTCTAATACCCTGTCATCACTGTAAATACAAGATAGGAATTCAGAACACAGAATTCTAGTTTTTATCGAACATTTTTCCTCTTCTGCTCCCCGAAAGCTGTAAATCCCCGTCCCACACACTCCTTCCCCCTCCATGTGTTAAAACCCAAACCTATTGCACCATCTCCAACATTCATTTCCTCCACTCCCAGTTTCCTCCCTCACTCTACTCTGGTTGGGTTCAGTTCTGCACCCACTGTGTGCAGAGTGAGAATAAAATAAATGGGGGAATGTTGTTCTTTCCAGGTTACTGGGACCCTGAAGCCCCGCCCACTATTTGTTCCTCGTCACGGGGACCTTGAAACCACGCCCACTCGTTGTTCCTGATCCCTGAGACCCTGCAGCCTCGACCACTCTTTGATCTTGGTTTCTGGGAACCTGAAGCCCCGCCCACTGTTTGTCCTCTTTACTTGGACCCTGAAGCCCCGGCCAACATTTGTTCCTTCTCACGAGGATCCTGAAGCCCCGCCCACCACTTTTTTCCTTCTCACTGGAACCCTGAAGCCCCGCCCACAATTTGTTGCTGGTCTCTGCGACCCTGTTGCCCCGCCCACAATTTGAAGCTTGTCAATGAAACCCTGAAGCCTCGTCCATTCTTTGTTCCAGTTCACTGGGAACCTGAGGCTTCGCCCAATCTTTGTTCCTCTTACATGGGACCCTGAAGCCCCGCCTATTATTTGTTCCTCGTCATTCGGAGATTGAACCCACGCCCACTCATTGTGCCCTATCATGGGGGATCTGAAGCCCCGCCCACTCTTTGTTTCGTGTCACTGGGACCCTGAAGCCGCGCCCACAGCTTTTTACAGTCGCAAGATGGCCGCGCATGCGCCGTGCTGTTCGCTGAATGTTCCCCAACTTCCTCTACCAAGATGGCGGCTGGTTCCTCGCAAATGCCGCCCTCTGGACACGCATGGGTTCCGTGCGCTCTGGGTCCTCAGACCCACAGTCGTGTTTCCGAAGCCTCTGTTTCCACCCACCACCGGTGTTTTGAATTTATCCTCGGCCCTCGCTCTCGATCCCCACTTTCCGGGGTGTGCATTGATCCTCGGCCCTCGCTCTCTGTCTCCACCCTCCGGGATGTGCATTGATCCCCGGCTCTCGCTCTCTGCGTCCACTCCCCGTGATATTTATCGATCCCCGTCCCCGCTCTCTGTCTCTTCCCCGCTCCCCACCCCCCACCCCCCGGTACAACAATGCACCCGAAAGCAAACCTCTACTGCGCCTGCGCGCTGGGATCCACTGCTCTGAATAGGCCGTATTCCTTCTCCCGATCATTCTGGGTACTAGCACCCGCCATTGAGATCCCCAATGACTATTTGAAATTTACGGTGGAGAGAAGCTGGCTTTCAGCGCCAAGTGACGAGGCGTCACTAAACATACCTGCTGAGTGTTTGCAGAGTTTTCTGTTTTTATTTAACACTAAACATTAAACGGAGGCACGGAGCCAATCCGCTGCCCTGTCCCCTTTCAGAAACCTGAGACCCGGAGAGACCCGCCGCCCTGAGCCCTTTCAGAAACCTGAGACCCGGAGCGACGCACCGCCCTGAGCCTTTTATTTCAACCGGTAATGTGAAAGTTCAGTTGTTTCCGATTCTGTTACCTGGCCGGAATTTTGTTCTGGGCGTTCCGTTCCCCCCAGATCGCCTATCAATCAAACTTGGCAGGTGTAGATGATTGACATTAATTTATCACCAATAATAAGCGCGGAGATGAGCTGGAGGCCGATCGCCTGTTCATCGCCCACTCGCAGTCGGGAGGGGGCAGGACTTTTGCTGGACAGTGCGGCAGTTCCAAACCCAGTGCCTCTTTGTCTTGAACACTGAAGGAGACGGGCCGGGGATATTTATTGATTTATCTTTTAATGAAGGATCATATTTCAAAATATTAATTATTAAAAAAGAACGAAGTATTTAAAATCAAATGAAAAAGACAACTATGTGGTGAGCAGGAATATTTTAGCATTTATTATTAAATGTGTTGGATTTTCAAGAGTTTTATTATTAACTTATGACACAAGAAAATGAAGCGAGGCAGGGTCGGCTCTTAAAGGGATAATGCGTCCTCTGTTACTGTGCTGTCGCCAGTTAAAGGAACAGACACTGTTACCTTTCCTGCTAACTTCCAGCTGTACGCCCACTGATATTCTGCCCGGCGAACACTTCCTGGGATCACTTCCTATTCCATACTGTCCCGAAGCGGGACATTGAATGTCGATGCTTCAAGCTGACTCCACCTGGTCTACAGCTTAAATTCTTCTCACCACAGGACTCAAACATCCACTTTGGACTCTCTCAGACTGTCTCCTTCCTTTTCTTCAATTTACAACCCGGCTATAAGTTCAGGAGGAAATTTCAATCACTGACCTTGCACTGTCTCCTCTGAATTCACTGTGGTCCTATCCTACCTTAACCTCTCCCTCCATATAAATTCTGCTGCCCATAATCACGACAACATGCTTGACCTTGTCATCTTATGTGGCATCTCTATTCCCATTGTCTCGATCACAGATAAGCCATCTCCACTACTTCCTTGTATCCCTCATGTCCCATCGTCATAACTCAATTCTTCCCATATTCTGCCCCATCCCCCGAGAATGCACTCTGTGTTCTCTGATACACTTGATAAATCAGGGCTTTATTAAACTGTGTTGACGATACTCGCTAAAGTGTATACTTTATTCAAGAATAGTTTGTAAAATGACCAAAAACTACAGATTGCATTCAATCTTTTACAAAAAACAATTAATGATAGTATAAAAAAAACTGATGGCATATATCCCAGTGACAATAATTCCACAGGTTGCTGTTTTACTTGCTTCTTTTACCTTTCAAGGTCCAAGTTGCTCACTGATGCGAGGGTTACAATTATAGACAAATGTCGCCCTCCGCTGGTGGGTACTGCGTGGTGCAATGGTTCCAATAAGGTGGAAATGTCGCCGTCCGCTGGTGGATACTGCACGATTCAGTGATTCCAGTAAGGAGGAAATGTCGCCCTCCGCTTGTGGACACTGCAGGGTGCAGTGCTTGTATTTAAAGCGAAAATAATTGTTACAATTAAAGAACCAGTCATCTTTAGACTCGAATCTTAAGCCTGCCGTTTCAGTGAAACACATCACGGAAACACCAATCTCTGATTTGAAAACACGTTTCCAGCATTCACCCTTATTCTTCCCGACTGTAAACACAGGGAAAAGGAGTCTTCTGTTCCGTGTCCAGGAGCTCTGAACCACGGAAGAGAACAGCTGGGATACATTTCTTAGACGCATCAAGATTGACGCAGGGCGACTTTGTTGTCAGTAAAGAGAGACGAGAAAGAGCAAATTGCTGTTTGCCCCTCTCAGTGTGGCCCTGAAGGACTGTGTCCAGGGTGAAGTTCTGTTCCCACCGTACAATCCTCCCCATGATTGTCCTTTCTGCGCTCCAGTCAGGTGATGCTGAACACTCAGGTGGGAAAGACCAACATCTACAACAATGTGTTTCAAATAAAGTTGATCGATTATACATTTGTCCAGAATATTAAACCCCAGCCCAGTCATTGGGTTTCTTAACATTCGCAGAAACAAACTCCAACTATCGGAATGAACATGGTTCAGCCCTGGAGGTGATTGACCGCACCAATAACAGCAGAATCCAACCCCTGCAGTCAGAAGTGAATTCGCTGGTGTTTCAGCAGTTTGAATGAATTAGTGAATTCCTTCCCACAAACGGAGCGGACGAACGTTCTATCCTCAGTGTGAACTCGCTGCTGTGTCAGCAGATGGGATGACAGAGTGAATCCCTTCCAACACATGGAACATGTGAACCGTCTCCCCCAGTATGACTGCGTCGATGAGTTTCCAGCTGGGACTGATAATTGAATCCCATCCCACAGTCCCCACATTTCCACGGTTTCTCCGTGGTCCGGGTGTCTTCGGGCCTCTCCAGGTTGGACGATCAGTTGAAGCCTCTTCCTCACACAGAACACGTGTACGGTTTCATCCCGCTGTGAATGGTGCAATGTTATTTCATGCTGTGTAACTGGTTCAAGCTCTTCCCACAGTTAGTGCACTTGAACACTCTCACTCGGGTGTGTGTTTCTCGGTGCTTTTCCAGTCATACTGATGTTTAAAATCTCTTCCCACAGACAGAAAAGAGAAACATTTCTCCTTCCACGTTCAAAGGCCGCTGATATTCATGACCTGATGAATCAAATAATTCTGTCAGACCTTGAGGTGATGTTTGGTTTGAGTTTCCCGTCTGTAAATCCTCCCCTTCTAATACCCTGTAAAAGGAGTTTACAAACGTCATCACTGTAAATAGAGGATAGAAATTCACAAATCAGAGTTTTGGTATCTCTGGAACATTATTTCCTCTCCTGTTCCCCAAAAACTGTAAATCCCCGTCTCACACACTCCTACACCCTATCTGTGCTCATTGTTAGAAATTCACCTCTAGGTATCTTATGATTAATTTTCTCCTCTCCAAATATTCTTTCTTCCTCCTCTTAAAGTGCAAACTCAGACTGTGGTTCAGTTCTACGGTCACTGGTTGCCACCAGTTTGCTGCCCAGGTGTCTGAGCCTTGAGTTTGAGTGTGTGGAGTTCGCTGATGGTTTTCTCACCCGATACCGGGGTCACTGGATCACCATCGAGAGCAGGAGCATTGTCGATTTTCCCCCTGATTTAGCACAGTGGCGCTGAGTCCAGTTGTATCGTTCCAACTGGTATCAACTAACTCAGCACAGACTGTGGATTTAAGCCGGTTAATTCCTGGTATGTGCATGAGGATTTTGAAAACCTTTAAACAAACACTCCCTCAATCACTGCAAAAATTCTGAAATGTTTCGAAATGAAACAAGGGAGTTAAACGGATCTTTAAGAAAATTCAGAGTTTTTGGAGATCCTGAGATCACAAAATTCCAGCTCTCTCCCCATAACCCTGCATCCATCAAACTCCATCCCACTCGCTTCCCATATCTCAAAATGAAGAGGACTAAAGCCATTTCACCGATTACAGAAGGCACCGACTGCTGACACGAAACTTGTGACCACACAACACAGGCCGGTCGGTAATTGAACCCGCCCATCAACCGCCCCCGCCCACAACAGAGCCCATCACCGCCTCCCCCCCCCCCTACACGCACACACACGCAAACAACAGAGCCCGCCCATCAATACCAGCCACCCACAACAGAGCCCATCACCCCTCGCACAACAGAACCCGCCCATCGATATCCCCTCCACCACAACAGTGCCCAACCCCGCCCCCACTACGGAGCCTGCCCATCCCCCCATAACAGAGCCCGGCTATCTTCCCCCTCATAAAAGAGCCCGCAAATGCTCCCCACACACAGAGCACGCTAATCCTCCAATTCACATAAGAGCAAACCAGATCCCCGCTCATTGCAGACACCACCCGATCCCCCCTGTACATAACAGAGCCTAACGAATCCTTTCTGCACATTACACAGCCTACCTGATCCTCCCGGCCATTATAGAGCCCACCTTATCCTCCCCGCCCATTACAGAGCACATCTGATCTTCCCCGCACATTTACGAGCCCACCGGATCCTCCCTATCCATTACAGAGCCACTGGATCCTCCCTGCAAATTACAGAGCCCACCTGACCATCCTATACATTACAGAGCCCACCTGATCCTCCACGCCCATTACAGAGACCACCTGATCCTCCACGCTCATTACAGAGCCGATCTGATCCTCCCCACCCATTACAGAGCCCATCTGATACTCGCTAAACATTACAGAGCCCACCCGACCTCCCCTGTCCATTACAGACCCATCTGATCAACCCTACCCATTACAGATTCCACCTAATCCTGCTCGCCCATAAGAAAGCCCGCCAAATCCCTCTTGCCATTCACAGAGCCCATCTGATCCTCCCTGTCCATTCCATTGCCCACCCGACCGCCCCTGTCTATTCCAGGGCGATCTGATCAACCCTACTCATTACAGATCCCACCTGATCCTCCCCGCTCAATGGAGAGCCCGCCTAATCCCTCTTGCCATTCACAGAGCCCATCTGATCCTCCCTGTCCATTATAGAACCCACCCGATCTCCCCTGTCCATTACAGGCCGATCTGATCAACCCTACTCATTACAGATCCCACCTGATCCTCCCCGCCCATTAGTGAGCCCGCCTAATCCCTCTTGTCATTTACAGAGCCCATCTGATCCTCCCTGTCCATTACAGAGCCCATCTAATCCTCCCACCCATTGCAGAAGACAGCATATGCTCTCTGCACATCACAGCGCAGCAGGCACAACTACCCCCACCCACAACAGATCCTATATGATACTCCCTGACCATTACAGAGCCCTCCTGATCTCCCTGTCCATTACAAAGCCCGCCCAAACTCTCTGCCGATTATAAAGCCCGCCTCAGGTTGGATTACCCAATGGACACTGACTGTATCTGTACTGACGTTTATTCAAACTCCTCATCGTGTCATTCAGTACCACTTCGCCAGCGTCCTGTCTCACTGACTGCATCTGTATTGACATTGATGCGGAACTGTGAATGTCCACAAAGACTTACGGCGAATCGGTCTCGAATGGCCGCTAAAATAGCCACAATCCCTTGTGGTTCAGCCCCTACCCTAACCCCTTTTTTAATTCATTCATTGGACGTGGGCGTCGCTGGCAAGGCCAGCATCTATTGCAGGGGGAGGGGAGGGCAAGATGAATTTAGTGATAACATCACGTTGGGGATTGTGGAAATGGCAGAGGATGATACCCTGAATGTGATGGCTTTTGGGGTGAAAGGTGAGGACAATGGGGACCCTATCGTGCTTATGGGAGGGAGGGGAATGGGTAAGGGCAGAATGCAGGAAATGGGATAGACACGGTCGCGGGAACTCTCAACAACAGTGGAGGGGAATCCTCAGTGATAAAAAATAGTAATATCGGAAACATTGGAAGCTCCCAGTGATCCCACAGTATAGCACCGATCACATATTGTCCCAGTGATCGCACAGTGTCCCTGTGGTCCGACAATGCCCACAGTGATCCCACGATGATCAAAAATGAACCCACAGTGACCCAGTGATCCCAAACTGCTCCCAGTGATCGCACAGTAAACCATATACAGCTCACGTGAGCCCCTTTGAGAGCAACCTGCTGTGAATGCCTCGGTCAGTCCCCTCTGGAGAGAAAGCCTCTTGTCCAAAGATTCGTCCTACCAAAATTTCTCTTTCCACGTCTTCATGTTTTCATGTTAGAGCATTTATACAAAAAAATCCTCTCGAGAAAGTTAGAATGAGAGAAAGGAATTGGTTAAAATCAAAGCAAAGGGTTAAAAGGCACAGCAAGAGCCCAGATCTCCCTCACACTCACTCACTCACACATTCATCCCGTTACACAGGCAATCTCTCAGCAAACACCATTGACAAACGACATCCCCATTTACAAAGCAGAGAATCTGAAGAGGAGAGATAAAAGTTGGGAGGGGGAGAGAAAGAGAAAGACACTCAGTGCAGACTGAAGAGCACATGTTGCTTCTCTCCCTAATACACGTTTGCAGTTTTTTTTTTCTCCTGCTTTGCCACTCACTCACAAACTCCCCCTTAAACGTGCCGGTCTGTCTGTCTGTCCTTGTTAGCGTTTGCTGCAGAATCCATACGGTCGTTTTCCCTTCTGTTCCTGGAGCAGGGAATAAAACGCCTGTAGTTTGTGGTCAACTTCCAATTTGTGGCTTTTTCCAATTAGCCAACGTGTTAAAACAAATTCTAGACATTCAGAGGTGCCAAAACAATGAATATTTTTTTAAAATCAAATCCACAGCAAGATCCCTCACTTAGTTTCAGGCTCAGTCTCTCACTAACATTCAGTTACACAGAAACAAATCCCAGTTTATAAGGCAGATGGTTCTAAAGTGTAAAAGATTGGGAAATGACCTTGATAGACAAAAACAACCTGTATTTATGCATTAAAACCAGTACGACAACAAGCCCCCATTCGGACTCAGGGGAAAGAGCAGAGGAGGAAACGGGACTAATTGGATTGTCCTTTAAAGGAGCCAGCACAGGCATGATGGACCGAATGACCTCCTCCTGTGCCGTACCTACGATGATATTGTGAACAACAGCTTCACTGCCCTGAACTGGAAACAAAATGGCCCGCTGCACGGAGGCAATTTATTGAGGAACAAGGTGGCCATGTTGAACAAAGTGTCACCATGAAGTTTAAACAAAATGGCCGCCCTGAACATGAAACAAAATGGCAGCCAGTGAGGCTGCCATCTTACTGATGGGTAAAGCGGCCACCTTACTGAGGGACAAGGCGGATGCTTGTTATGTTGAGAGGCATGGAGAAGGTTCATTTTCTGCTCCTGTTAAATCACAGTTCCACTATAGTTAAAGATACAAACTGAGTGAGACTGGAACTAATTGGTGTTAAACATAAATGCAGTCGTGCAGTGAGGGAATTAAACAACAAAGGGTGAATTTCTGCAAAGAAAATGGCCATTTAGCATTTGGTTATTTGAACATAATGCTTACTGAGAAGGAGAGACCGGACATTCAGAGGAAAGGTCAAATTACTCATTTTGTGTAAAGAATGTCGTTGAAGTCTTTATTAAATAAATCAGAGTAAAGTTGGACTCAGTCTAAATATAGCTCTGATCTGGGATTTAGTTTGTTTCTCCAAAGATCATCATTTTCTTTAATCTGAAACAATAACAATATTTGTAAAGTAACAGAGCAGGAGAGTGCTGCGGGGTCCTGTCTAGTTTAGCAACACTGTAGAAGGGTTAAGAGTACACTGTGATTTATTACAGAATCCAATAACTTACTGGGGGAGTTTCACATTGTACAAATGTAGGAACAAGAAGGTGCAAAGTGATTTTAGACTTCAATTTGCAACAGGTTAAATTTTACATTTAACTTAATGGGCTCTTTTGCCTAAAGAAACTTCAGGCAAAAACATTGGCTTTATGAAGAAAACAATCATTTTTTATTATTAGTAATACACTAGTAAAATTGACATTAGAATTCTGCAACATCTTGGGTTTAAGATCGATTTAGAATTGCTTTAACATCAATAAAAAAAACACATTCTGAATCCCCCAAATCCATAACCGTTTGCAAATCAAATGTGCACCTTAAACTAACCCCATAACTAAAGTGATATGCTCATGGTTGACTCAAGCCTGCTGGGGAGGTTGCAGATATTTTTTTGATGGATACGGTAGTTGTATAGCGTGTATTTCTCATGTAGCCAGGTCACCTGCTTCACAGGCAATCTGTAAACCTGCATCGAGGTATCAAGCTGTGTGTTAGTGAGTAGTGATGAACAGTTCAGCTGAGGTGGTGCTGCCAGGAAGCGAAATGTGAGGATGGAACAGTCGGGGTGGATCTGTGCCTCTCCCCACTCAACTTCTGTGCAGCTTTTAATATCCGTTTGAATACAGAATCGCACCTCTGGGACGGTGACTTGTCAACAATCGGTTCCTACAAATGCAGCCCACGATTGATTCACACCAAATTTGTTTTCTCTCAGTGTCCACAACGTAACCACATTAAGTCAGCAGGTGTTCAAACGACCTCTAGCCCCCCCTGGAATCGTTCTTTTTCTCATGGTGATCTATCATCCGCTGTGTGATCTTCTTTTACAATGTGTCATTAACAATCCTTTTTAACAGTCCTTCCATCTTTTAAAAGTCCTTTTCCTTCAGACATGCTGAAGCCGATTTAATATCAGGCTTTCGTTTATCGGAAGAATTTTTGCCTCACAGCGCAGCTGCGAATCTCCTACAGAAAATATTGGTCAGGGTCAGGTATATAAGACTGAGTGACTTTATTGTGCAGCCTCCAGGCATCACCTTTAGAACTGTCAAAATTAAATCCACAAAAAATTTACCCCAGAACAAACATGAACTGTCTGGCCTGCTTCATCTGTTGCTGTTCTTCTAGTCAGCACTCTAATTCTCCTGGCTGATCATACAGTTTATTTGGCTATTTAATGTTTTCTGCCTCTACCCTGCTGTCACGTTATATTTTTGTCCATGTTTCAACGTGTCTGTCCTCTGTGTATATCGTTTATCTCTGTTTATCTCCTGTGTGTTTTTCAATCTTGTTTTTTACACTTCTACTTTAATTTCTGTCTCTCTGGTGCTGTTTGTATCTCTATCTTTTTCTTCCTGTTACTCTTGGCTTTTTTCTATGCGCCTCTCTCTCCCGTATAAAACACTGGTTAGGCCATAGCTGGAGTACTGTGTGCAGTTCTGTTCGCCACACGACAGGAAGGATGTGATCGCTTTGGAGAGGGTGCAGAGGAGATTCACCAGGATGTTACCAGGGCTGGAGCGCTTCAGCTATGAAGAGAGACTGGGAAGATTGGGTTTGTTTTCCTTGGAGCAGAGGAGGCTGAGGGGGGACATGATTGAGGTGTACAAAATTATGAGGGGCACAGATAGGATGGATACTAAGGAGCTTTTTCCCTTCCTTGAGGGTTCTATAACAAGGGGACATAGATTCAAGGTAAGAGGCGGGAGGTTAAGAGAGGATTTGAGAAATAACCTTTTCACCCAGCGGGTGTTTGGAGTCTGGAACTCACTGTCTGAAAGGGTTGTGGAGGCAGGAACCCTCACAACATTCAAGAAGCATTTGGATGAGCACTTGAAATGCCATAGCATACAAGGCTACGGATCAAATGCTGGAATATGGGATTAGAGTGGACAGGGCTGATGGCCGGCGCGGACACGATGGGCCGAAGGGCCTCTATCCGTGCTGTATAACTCTATGACTCTATGATTCTATGACTCTCTGCATGACGCTGCCTGTCTTCACTCTCTGCCTTCTCTGTCTTTTTTCACATCAGCTTCCCTGCCCCTCTTCCTCGATGTATCTTCCTCTCTCTGACTTCATCCGTCTTTTTATCTTTCCCCCTCTCTCTCTCCGTATCCTTCTCTCTCTTTTTAGAACATAAGAACATAAGAAATTGGAGCAGGAGTAGCCCAATCGGCCCCTCGAGCCTGCTCCGCCATTCAATAAGATCATGGCTGATCTGATCCCAACCACAAATCTAAAGAACACAAGAAGTCGGAGCAGGACCCGGCCACATAGCCCCTGGGCCCTCTCCGCCACCCACAGGGCATTGACCGATCCGAACTCAGCTTCATGTCCAATTTCCTGCCCGCTCCCCATAACCCCTAATTCCCTTTACTTCTAGGAAACTGTCTATTTCTGTTTTAAATTTATCTAATGATGTAGCTTCCACAGCTTCCTGGGGCAGCAAATTCCACAGACCTACCACCCTCTGAGTGAAGAAGTTTCTCCTCATCTCAGTTTTGAAAGAGCAGCCCCTTATTCTAAGATTATGCCCCCTAGTTCTAGTTTCACCCATCTTTGGGAACATCCTTACTGCATCCACCCGATCAAGACCCTTCACAATCTTATATATTTCAATAAGATCGCCTCTCATTCTTCTGAACTCCAATGAGTAGAGTCCCAATCTACTCAACCTCTCCTCATATGTCCGCCCCCTCATCCCCTCTCTCTATCTCTGTCTTTGTTTCTCTCCGTGTATCGACCTTTCCGTTTTCCTTTTCTCTACCTCGTTCTTCCTTCTTCTATTTTTCATCCGTCTTTATTTCATTCTGTTTATGTCCCACTCTCTCCAGCTCTGTTTCTGTCTACATCTTTCTTTCTGTTGCGAGTTGACTTCCCGATCTCTTCTTTTAATCTGGTTCTGTATTTCATTCCATTTCTATCAATCTCGGTTTTAATCCCACTATTTCTCCTCCTCTCGCCTGTTTTCTATTTTTTCCTTGCTTTCTAGTCCTCTTTCTTTCTCTCTCTTATTGTCTTTTTTCATGACTGACCCTCTCCTCCTCTGCCTCTCTGTCAGTCTCTGGTTATTTTGAATTGATTTCTTCTGTCTATTTATCTCTCCGCTTCTAGCACGTTGTAATTCCTTGTCAGTGTATCTTTCTCTGGTTCCATTCATGAGTGCGTTCTCTCTCTCTATGACATATCTATATATATCTATATAATATATCTCCGCTTTTTTCTTCCTTTATTTTTCTCTCTTGTCTTCATAAATCTCCTTATTTCTCTCCATCTCCGAGTAATTCTGTCTCTGCCCCTCTTTGTTTCTATCTCACTCACACACACTGCCTTCCCCACCCCCCCCCCCGCCTTTTATGTGAATCTGTCTTAATTTACTTTGTATTTTGATCATTATATTTCTTTTGTCCTTGTGTTCTCTCTCCGTGTATTTCTTTCTATTTTAATTTTTGTCTCTCTCCATATAACTTATTTTCTTTGGCCCACGTGCTGCCTTCCCTCTGTTTCTTCACTTCATGCTTTTTCCTTTCTGTCTTTATTTCTGACTATCGATGTTTGTTTCTCGGGCAATATCTCTATCTGTCTTTCGGTATTTCT